>NC_138593.1:10577308-11134702 GCF_964289735.1 Phaethon aethereus | reverse complement strand
CTTTTACACCCAGATTCACCATGCTTGTTCTTGCAGTGAGCATAGCCTCCTTTTTTCACCTGGACTGCAGCAGAGAGGGATATGTAAAGCAGAATGTCCCTCTTCCTCATTTTTGAACTGACAGAAAAAAAACCAGGGGCGGTACAGATGTTTGAAGAGCCATTCCTTTTTGCCTTTCACAAGTACACAGAGTGAAGGTTTTAAGTCTTGGAGGGCTACTGCTTTCCTGTAAGAGGGGATTAGACCACATTTAGCAAAGCTGAAGCCCTCATTTTAGTCAATGTTTCTGTAGAATTTGCAAAGTCAATCCAGAAACCTTGTTACCCCACTGTAGGGTTTACACTGGAGGAAGACTTCACTCTCTAAATAGAGACAAGCTCTGTGCTTCAAAAGATCCTTGGCTCTGCATTTTTTCCAGTCGGAGCATCAGTGGCTCAGGTGATGTTTTGGATGAAGTCTGAAACGATCCTCTGGAAGGGTCAAACTGCCATGTGGAGCCCCTTGATAGAACAAGATTTTCCAGGCATCACCGTGTTCTGCTCTTGTATGGGTGTCCAAACAGGCAGGAGTGCAGGACACTGGGCATCTCTAACTCCAGGGAAGGTTGAGGGAAACCGCAAGTGCTCCAGGTACCTGAAAAACCAAGAGCATGGTGTGCTGATAATTTTGCCTGCTTTGTTTCACTTGTATCCTTTGTTAACAAAGAGCAGTCCAGAGGGAAATAGTCTATTATTAATATTTAATTTCCTCCTGTTAGTGTAAGCAGAGGAACCTAAAAGATCATTTAGCCAGCAGCCAATAATAAAGCAAATAGGGGAACCAGAAAAAGTATGTCTTGGTTAGATGGGTGATGCCTCCTCCCTTCTCTCTTTCCTGCCCCACCCAGCCACATCTCTTCATCCTTCGATAGGAGACAGGAGTGAGGCTGCTCTCTGACAGCTCCAAGCTCGCTGGCTTCGTGTGAGCAGTCAGGGGCATGGGGAAGCCACTCCAGGTGAGGTATTCATAAAATATCGAACTTCAGAAAGGAAACCATTGAGCAATGCAGAAAAGTGCTGCTGCCGCCTTCCCTATCATTCTCCCTGAACGGGCAGCTGGTTTCATTATGTTTTACAGCCTGAGTTGTTTTGCAAATTTGTGTGCTGCCCCTGAGCACATTGGCTCATTTATTGTGACTTGATCCTCTAAAGAAATGGAGAGAGACAAGATTTCTTAGAGACTTTGATTTAAAAGATAGGGAGATTCTCTTTGAGCTTAAGAGATTTCAAAGAGAGGATAAAAACTGACAAGCATCTCCCCCTCCAGGCTTTGGAAAGTAGGAAAACAAATGATTTAGCAGCACCAATTTTCTGCTTACAGCCATATGTGAATTCAAGGGTTTTCCCTAAGGGAGTTAGGTAATCTCTACGTGTCTGGTACCTGGGAAGGGTCTTGTTGTCAAAAGGAGATGCAAGATTGTGATCTGTGGAACGAGCCTTGATGAAAACTCCCCCGTGGCCTTGTGAGCTGCCTCTTGCCTTGCTTACCCCATCCTGAAGCAGACAAGGAGAAACCAATCTTCTCTGGAGCCCAGGGAAGCTGCAGCCTGTCACCTATGTGCCCATAGACCATCTTGGGTGCCCTGAGGACTGCTGATACCGTGGAGATTTTTCTGATGTCTGAGAGTAGCTGCAAAACTGAAGTGTCACAGACATTGTCATGCGTCAGCCTGGCACACGGAGCAGAGGGCACGTCTTCTCTGTGCCAGCGTGACAGAGCGTGGGCACCCAAACCTGGGATGGCTGAACTCAGCCTGAAGGGGCCAAGAGCAGGAAATGATCTTCTCTGAGGTGGATGATTTGAACCAAACAGTGGCTAAGGGCTCACCTCAGTGCTTTTGGCACTCAGGAGAGAGAAGGGGCAACACTTTAGTCCAAAGCCAACTGGAGATGCCAAACAAAATCTTGCTTAGGCTCCAGTGGTGAATTGCTTCATGGGAACATGCTGTTCAGGTGCTTTATTGAATTTTCAAGGAGCACTTTTTCATTGGGGCTGAAATATGAGAGAGAACAGAGTGTTCCAAGTCACTAAAAATGAACAGAGCAACAGTTTTACAGGTTTGTGAGTGGCAAGAAAGGTTTATTTAATAATGGGAAAAGGCCGAACATAGCCCAGGGTATCAAGAAAGAATTAATCCAATTAACAAAATAAAACATGGGCTTAAGAAGAAATACTAATTGTAGTTGTCCAGCAGGTTGTGTGATACAGGTTATTTTAATTAAGCTTCAAGAAGCTTGCAATATTCATCCCTCAAGGGCCTGAGATGTTAAATATACGGTTCCCCAGTGAGTAAAGCAGGTTGTTAATTAATTTTGTCCTGTCAAAACTGGCTGCTGAATCTTTGGGTCTTGCACGAAGTAGACGATTCTATAATAAATTTTGCATCGCATCTGGATATATGTTTTCTTCTGAAGGCGCTCTGTATTTCATTTTGTCCCTGTGCAGTGAATTTCCAGCCATGTGAGCAGAAGGACTGGGCCTGTTCTTTTTTTAAAGCAAGTTGCAAATACTGCAACAATTAAAGTCTTGTTATCATGTATGGGTGAGAGCTATCGCAGGCTGACACTGAGGGAGATGAATGAGGTGAGAGGGGTGAATTCGGGTCGAACAGAGGAGCCTCCCAGCTTGTGGCACCTTCTGTAAGTAGCAGGTGAGGCCTCTGATGTGCTGCGATTGCGTGGCTGATGGGTGCTATTTCTCATGTCCGTGGCTACCGCAGAAGCGCCAGCATTGAAGCAGACACAAAAGGTTGTTTCGTCGCGGCTGGGACACCTGCTCAGCTCCGGTCGTTTCTCTTCTGAGATGTGCTGGCTCTGCAGAACTCTCCAAGTGTTTTCCGGCCCATCTGGGAGCAGAGAGGGGTGGAAGGACTTGTTGTCCTCTTCCGGACGTAGCATCTCGCAGATTGCTTTGGAATAAATGGCTAGTGCTTGGGTTGAAGAATCAGGCCACTGTTTGTGAAGGGGAATGGGAAACAAGGGACCACACAAATTCAAAGATAAAAAATTCGAAGTTAACATCAGACCATGAAACAAACAGTTGAAGTAGAAGCTTAAAAGCTCTGCTGTGTCAGAAAACAGCATGTGATGTGGTCATTAAACTTCAGGTTCCAGCATTGTGCTTTTTCAGGATATGTGCAGAACTGTAGGTAATTCCAGCTTTGTCCTGTGTTTAGCGATTAGTTGAAAGAGTCAGGTTAAACAAAATGCATCTGGGATGAATATGGATTCATAATCCTGCTAAAGGAAGCTTTGAAATGGGGAAGAATACCCCAGTAATTTCACTTTGATCCTCTTCATTGAGGTGTATGTGGCATAAATATGAGGTGCAAGAGCAACATAGCAGGACTTCAGGTAAATCCTCTCAGCATCAGGATTAACGTGACCAGTTCTCAAGCTTGCTCCTTTCAAAAAGCGGTTTCTTCAGTTCTTTTGACTTCATCTCAGAGTAGCTTGTGGGGGTGTTTATGGTGTTTGTATTTTACATAGCAGTACTTTTGGCCCAAGTGTGTCACAGTAATTTGTTACTTTTTTCTAAACTTGCCCTGACACTGGAGTTTGGTCATGAGCTTGACCTGCATGGAAGTACGTGACACGTATGCTGCCCGCTCCCCTGCGGCCGTATTAGCCTGTTGCTGTCTCTGCTGCTGTGATGCCAAGGGACGGGGAGCTTGCCCCTGCTTCAGAGCCTTCAGGCACGGCCGTGTGTCGTACATTTGACAGGCACACACGCACATTGACAAGCTGTCTTTCTCTTTCGGGCCTGTTTTGCCCACTGCTTCCCGTGTTTGGTTGTGGATTTTTTTTCTCCTGCCACCTTTTTCTTGTCTTTTTTTCCCCTTTCTTGCTCACGCACATGCACAAAGTGTTGTTGTATATTTTTTATCTTGCCCTTTCTGTTTTCTGTCCCTCCAGATTTTCTTTATTTCTGTCTTATATTAATTCTAATCCCCTCCCCTGGAAGTCAGGCAGGGGGGTAGGGGTGTAGTTTTCAGTATCACTGCTTTAAAACAAACCCATTGGGATTTGTAATGGACAATCAGATGATAGCAGAGCATATCACTGACATCCCTGAAATTCAAGAAAGTAGAAGTAATCTTTAGGAGATCAGCAGAAAACAAGGTTTTTTTGCTAAAGGAAGATAGACAATGTAGAGACGTCTTGGGGTTTTTGGTTCTTTAGAAAAGATTAAATGGATGATCTTTATCTTCCTCTTAATAGCTAGTTCACAAACTAATCTCTTCTGTTGGTTTCTTCCACACAAACCAAACAAAACCCATAAACAAGATTGCTGAAGGTTGGAGGAAAGGCTAGGTTTTTGAAGCACATCCAAACCACCAAGAATCATACACTTTCCTTTCAAATGCAGCATTAGCAATAGATCTGTAAATCAATGAAAGGTCTAAAATTAGATTATATTCCTGAGATCAGATGTGAATCACAAGTTAATCATGTTTTCTTTTATTATCACTGTCTTTACCCTTTTATTTTATCCTGAGAAATTACATTTCTGACTTGAAAACAGAGTGAACTGTGAAGGCATGAAACCCTGCTGGGTTAGACCACACCAGATCACCTGTGGAGGGGGTCCCAAAAACCTTTTGTTTTGGAAGTTAGTGTTGCATCTGAAACTGAGCTCGAGTGATTTATCAGTTAGTGCTGTGTCTCTCTCTCCCTCGACCCTCTGATGTTTCAAGTAGCTGTTTTCTTAAATTAATGAGTAAATATTACTGCTAAAGCTTGCTAAATAAGGTTTAAATCTCACTCTGGAAGTTACGGGGTGGGACAGCAAATAATTACCTCTTGACTGTGGCACGAAGCTCAGGGAACTGTATTCTCCATTGCTATATTTTTAGCTGAAACTGTGGTGAAATGCACCCATGTCTGAAAGCAGAGGTACGAGGTGACCTGCAAGATTAGTGTGCAAGTGAGGCATGTAAGCATGTAGGTGATGTGCATCTGTCTGTATGAAATGGCACCTGTAGGGACTATGTTTCCATGCAGGCAGCACGTTAGTCCCGCGTTTGTGTGCATGATACTGCAGGCACATGAATGCATACTCAAGAGATGACGTTGGCATTGTGCCTCTGTGTGTGTTTCTGGGAGAGTTGTAGCTTGGTGGATGTGTTTCTGGCTGGTTGTAGTTAAAAGAATGATGCTGACCTGAATCTGTGGATGCAACAAACACTGCATGGACAATGCAGGTAGGACAAATAAATGGCTTGCTTATGGGATAAAGATTTATGTGAACGAAAACGATGGTGTTGCAGGAGGAGAACCTGCAGAAACCCTGGCAGAGAGTGTGCATGCTCAGTGGGGAAAGTCCTCAAAGATGTCACTGTCTGACGTACCTTGAACTATTCTCCCTGCTTGCTGATCGCGTTCCAGTACCTGTGCACTTGGAAGGAAAGATTGGGTATGGCAGCAGAGTGGTGACCACACATGCCAGCAACATAACCCCCTCCTGAATGAAGGTTCATGTCATCACAGAGCAGTGCATTGGTGCAGCACACTTTTGTGGCAAAGTACATGAGGGTGGGCAGCATGTGATGGCCCAAGTCTTGTATTTGTGATCAGAGGGAGACAGGTATATGTAAAAAGGCTCCTCTACCTTTCCTCTGTGCAGCCACAGAACTTGCCAAGGCATAATTAGTGGGGCTCTCGTGTTTCAGGGCAGACTACTGAGCAGCTGCTGAAGTGCCAGCTCAGTTAGTAGCCTCAGAAACAAAACGTCCCTTGTTTCTCATCACCACTGTGAAATACCGCTTTCCTGAAGCTTGGGTTTGGCCCTGCAGCTTTCAGGATAGACAAAATGTGAGATTTTTCCCAGTGATGTATTCTTCTAGGCCTGTTTAATATCCATTATCAATTTAATGTGCCACTTTAATGAGATTTTGCTTTTTCCATCTCCTCCGTAGAGCTGGTTACTTAGTGTATGTGGTTGGTGTTTGTTTTTGTTTTTTTTTAAAGGAAACTACAAATGAAGAAGTTGAATGTTTGGTTCAGATGAAGAGAATATTTCCCAAGTCCTAGGGGGAAAAGGTGAAAAGGAGAACCGGAGGATGTTGCTAGTAGGTATGTACATGACAGGAAGTCATGACTAGCAGTGTGATTGTCAACAGGAAACAAAAAGTCACAGCCAATGTGACGCTGCCATACAATACACTTTCTGTGTCGTGTTGCCTGCTGGACTTTGTGGCCTAGGGAGCAGTGTATGTCTACGTGAGATATTCTCCTGTCCATTCATCCGCTGGAGTTTGAATTATTCTGCATCTGGTTAACCTACTTTGCTGGAGTTGGCAAGCCCTGGTTTTTTTTGTTGACACCTGCTACTGTAAAGATCTTGAACAGCTATGGGGAGAAAAGGGTGCGTGTGAGCAACCTTCACCGACTGGCAGCTGACTGCTCTTCAGACCCCAAGCAGCTTTGAGGTGTCTTTGCTGTTCAGTGCTCTGCAGATATGAACGCTGAGCTTTTCTGGCACGTTCTCGCATTGGCCTGGTCACTCTCACCATGCTAGTACATGGGAAAGAAGACTTCCTCTCAGACGTAGCTTACATCATCCTGGAACTGGTCATTGCGGTGCTGGCCATCCTGGGGAACATCCTGGTCTGCTGGGCAGTCTATTTGAATAGCAACTTGCAGAACGTCACCAACTATTTTGTGGTGTCCCTGGCTGCTGCTGACATTGCCGTGGGCGTGCTGGCAATACCCTTTGCCATCACCATCAGCACGGGCTTCTGTGCCTTCTTCTATGGCTGCCTTTTCATTGCCTGCTTCGTCCTGGTCTTGACTCAGAGTTCAATCTTCAGCCTCCTTGCTATTGCCATTGACAGAATCATTGCGATCCGTATACCCCTCAGGTAAGCACGGGTTGGGCTGGGGGGATGGAGGGGAGCTAGGTTGGTGAGGGATGAACATCAGTAAAAATGACAGATCTGGAGATGAATTGAGGAAGGAAAAGTTAAATGAGGAGCGGCACTTTTTCCCTTGTAATTTAAAAAAAAAACTTTTATATGTCTTGAAGGCTGCCTTGGCTGCTGGATTTTCTGGTCGCTTCTTTTTCCAGTTCTTCTCTGTCCTCATATCCTGTGTGACCATGGCATTGCAATGGCACTGCCTAGGAGCTGTAGTTCCATATTTAGACAGGAGTGTGTGGTAACCTCAATAATCAGCACGCTGATCCAGAGCCAAGAGCACCAGAAGGGTCACTGTGGGAAAGCGAAGCTAAAGCAATACATGGTGGAGGGCAGAAAGGGGGTGAGTCCTCCATGGGGAGAATGGGGGACTCTGCCAGCAGCTGTAGCAGCAGGGTTGTGGAGAGTGTGGATGAGGGGGTTCTCCTGGGGAACCATTAAGTGTGAAGGGAGGAGAAGCATCAGGCTATGAAGAAATGGCCCTTAGAAAGATTTGGACTAGCTTAGGCACTGCCTCTGGAAGCAAAGCATGTCAAGGTCAGTGCAGAGGCTTGTCCTAATTCAGACCTGCAGAAGGTTATTCTGTGGTCTCTATGCTGGAGTTTAAAGGACGAAAAGGGCATTTCAATATTAGAGCTTGAAAGCTGAATATGACTGGCTGCTACTTTGTGTGCAAGCAGGGAGGCTGATGTGGGACAAGGGGAAGTTTTGCCACACACACAAGGGCTGCTACTCAGTTCAGTCTCCCCGAAGCACGTTGTTGTGACAGGATATATCTGACCGTGGGCGCAGAGCAGCATTGCGTTTTGTGGGCTGGGTTTGAATACCTTGTGACAATGCTTCCAAGTCATTCAGTAAGCTCAAAAGATGTAGAGGAAGCCCCGGGAGAGGCCAGTGCAGGCAGAGTGTAGGAGTCTCCTTCCTTCCCGTCTTGTCCTTACGAGGACACTGCACACTCTCAGGAATGGAAAGACTTGCCTCCTATTCTGCTGTACAAGAAATGTAGCTGCAAAAATGGAACAGATTTCTGATTGTTGTGTTCTCAAGTTTGAGTTTTTTGATGTCCTCACTCCTGTTGAGATTTAATCACTTGTGTTGACGTGTGCAATTTAGTTTTGTCTCTTGTGAATACTTTGGTCATGCAGCACTTATGTTAATTAACACAAACCTCCCATTCAAAAATAGAAAGCGTTCTTTTCCCTAGAGCTGCGGAGATTACCTTTCCATGTGGACCAGTGCAGCATGGTCTTTCCTGAAGCCTTACCTCAGCAAGCCTGTGCTGCTGTAACATTACCATTCGTTGTTGGTTTCCAAACCTGTAGTCATACCTGTTACAGCCTCTACTTTTGATGTAGTTGTAAGGAATAACTATTCCATTCCATTGCGGAGAAAACTCTATCAATATTAGTTACCTATAAATTGGACTGTCTTCACTTTTCTGCGGTTCTACAAATAGATAGTTTCAGTTTATTAACCAAAATAATGATAAATGGTACAAAGAAACATATGTAGAGTAGCCCTCGGGAGCTTGCCTCTGAAATTATTTGGAGACGGGCTAATGTCTTTAATTCATCTCTCATGAGCTAACTCTGAAGACTTTTGATGACAGTTTAAGCACTCTTATTGCTGGAGGATGACTTGCCAGGAAAAGGATTTTAAAAATCTGTGTTTCTGCCCATTTTTTGGGTGTATCGTTGTAACTATATTGTCTTGAAAATTTAATTTCCTGGAATAGCCGAGGTAAAGAGTCTTTTAGAAAAATCAGGCTTCATCAGTGCTGGGCACTGTACCGGTTTCACTATTTTGTTTTTGAAAAAACAGAGCACACCCTCTTCTGCTCCAGGAACAGTGGAGTTGATTGGACGCAGAAACCCACCGGTAGATCCATAGGTTCATCCCTCTCCTTATCCTCTACTGGTTTATCCTTTTACAGAAGTGCAGAACTTGTCAATCATGTTTCCCCTTAAGAATTTATGGATGAATAAGCATTAGATTTATAGTCTCAGACATGCTGAGAAAGTGAAAGCTGATTAGCTGAAGAGGGAAATGTGATATGATTCAGATTGCTCACATTTTTTTCTTTTTCTAATATCTGGTTGTCTCAAAAATGTGTCAAACCATTGGAAGGAAAGTTCTGCCACTAAAGATGCAACGGTTTCACCCCATCCTTTAATGCCTGGGAAAGCACCTTCTTTCCTCCTCAGAGGACAAGAAAGGTAACACCAAGCATTCCTAATATTCGTTAGATGAAGGGTCTTAAAAAAATAATAAATCAGACTTCCTTCACTCTGGCAAAACTGAAAACTGCCAAACCTATTTTTTCTTCTTTTTCTTTTTAACTGTTTCACATCTGATTTGTCCTAAGGAAGGTAACCACATGTCTCAGTGGATACATATGTGGATGTGTATTCCCACACAAATAAACAGTCACTATTAAGGAGGCAGAGAGTGGGATTTCTGATGCTGCTTCATTTTGGACACATCAGTACATAATGAGAGTTACCTTTGGAATGATTTTTCTGTGGATAAAAGACCCTTTCCCCCCAAAAAAATGCAATCAGGAAAGACAACTATAGGTAAAATTTAAAAATACATAAAAACTAATTTGTGAACATCTTATGGGTTCTACCTTTCAAATTATTGAAACATTGTGTAGAATTTGATACTTTGGTCTCAAGGTCTCAAACAGTTTGCTGAATTCTGCCACGTTTTATACAAATGTGACACTCTGCAAATGGCAATAAAGCAGAGTGAGTCCGAGCCATTGTTCAGGCTAAATTTAAATCTGAACTGTGTCTCTAACACAGCAGGTACCTGAAAACCTGTGCTCGCTGATAGAAACCGCTGGATGTTCTAAACAAAACTGGCTGTGAGTCTGAGCTCCAGGATGAAGTCATGGGCCAAGAACAATTGCCGCCTTCCAGGCTCTTTGGTGCCAGCAAATGCTCCATGGGCACAGTGCCCAGCCACGTGTTCTTGTGCTGGCATTTGTGGTAAAGATACTCCCGTGGTGAAGGACAGGTAGCTCCGATGCACTGGAAAGAGAAGTTTTTCTTCCTGCAGCCGAATGGAAAAGTTTTCTCAGGTTACCGCTAGCTCTGTGTGCTGGATTCAGGTATTCACGTGTGGCATAAATATTTATGCAGGTCATACAGTGCCAACTACGGTAACTTGCTGAAATGCAGACCTTTTCCTCTGATGAAAGTTGCTTTGGAGGTGATTGACTGCCTAAGCTACTGGGATGCTTCTCTGGGAAAGCATTACAAAGGTGCAGCTCCCTGATGCTTGCAGCATTGGGACAGA
The DNA here is from genome assembly GCF_964289735.1 of Phaethon aethereus. Taxonomy (NCBI): domain Eukaryota; kingdom Metazoa; phylum Chordata; class Aves; order Phaethontiformes; family Phaethontidae; genus Phaethon; species Phaethon aethereus. The sequence goes on along the minus strand of NC_138593.1, from coordinate 11,124,444 downwards.
TTTAAACCATGTAGTGGTGACTGAAGCACCCAGTTGGCATTGGGATGACAGGTTGCTTTTCTGCCAGAGGCTAGAGGACCTAGACATGAAGAATTGGCTTTTTGAGAGTCTGGAGTGGGAAGGAAAAGGGAGACGAATGAAAATCCTGAATAAAGTATATGACATGGAAGGGACCTTTGTGCTGAGAACAATCTGTTTCAGCAGTTGCTTTAATTCTGTAGGGTTGCCTTCTCAAATGCTCATATATGAGCATCTGAATCAGTGAATCAGGGATTTAAGGGTTTATTGTCACTTTGAGCCATATCCAGACTTATTTCTTTCCCTGCTCACCATAAATCTTTTGACTTTATGACAAGCATTTCCTACATGTTTTTGTCAAGTAGACTATGGGCAGACTCAACCGAATATGAAAGAAGAATAATTCGCTTCCTCCTTTGAACAACCATGGGCATAGCTTGGAAAGCAGTGCCTGTTGTCTGTCGCTTCATGGGCAGTGGAACTTGCTGTTACCAAGCTTTTAGTCTGGGAGTTGATCGTACCACAAGCAAAAGAATAGTGCCTGCCTACCATTATTGCTTCTGCTGTTTAGAGCCCTGTGCCCACCTGTGGGATCCCACCCTACCCAGTCTCCATCGCATAGACAAGCACTAGTATCAGTTAGCACCCGGTAATAGGGGAGGAAATTTCTTGACTGAGAGTTCTCTGAAATGGTTGTTTTGGTGGTGCATGAGAAGGTCTGGGTTTGGTTTCTTGCTCTGCCACAAGACTTCCTGGATGATCCGGGCTTGTCAGTGTCTCTCATTTCCAGATACATGTAATGGGTATAGAATATCCTCCTTTTGTCTTGCCCACTGTGACTGCAGCTGCCTGAGCTGTGGGCTGTTTAGGGATGTATTCAGTGAACAGTGTGGTGTAGCGCTTTGTTAAAAACCATTGAGCACAGCTGGAATTCAGATCAAAGCCCCAGTGCTCTCAACACTGAGCACAGGCTTTCTGGTGTGATGCAGTAAAGGTGGCTGAAACATGCGCTGTGCATGGCAGAGCCATCTGGCCAAGACGTGCAGTGCTGTCAACCAGAGGTGGGTTTGGAAGACAAGCAGCAGGCTAGTTGAATGCTGTGATGATAAGTTAGGCCAGCTACTATATCATATCATGCAATGTATGGAAAGATTTTCATTTCTATCTGAGGACCCCGTGGTTCTTATACCAGCTCTGTCTTCCACCCAGCTTCATAGTTTACGAATCAGACGGGTGAGGGACTACACTTTGTGCAGGAATCATTGTCTCGATGACACAGAGCTTAGACCAAGGACCCAGAAATGTCACATCCTTAGCAAAGCTACTTTAGGCAGCACAGCTGAGTTGTGCATTCACCAAGGGCAGCTGTTCTCCTGGAGCTGGTTCGCTAGCCTGATGGTTGGGAGAGCAGCATGGCAGGTGAAATTATTTTGGGGAAAACATCCACAATTTCCTGTGTTTGCAAAAGTTGGTTTTGCTTTCTAGGGGAGTCTGGTGCCCCTATCCTCACACCAACTCCACCGTGAGTGTCCCTGTGCTCTGCACTAATGTTCTTTGCGTCTGGAATTTCACAAGTAGAAGTTGTTGTTTGTGTAGCAAGTCCAGTATTTCCAGGAAGCACGAGAACTGCTTGTGCACAGACAATCCAGTGCTGTCTGGACACATCGGACATGCTACAAAGTCACCCACCAAGTATGCAGAACATAGGCTGTAGGTGTGACCAGCTCCTTTCAGAAGGCTGTGTCTCCAGCATAGATGCCAGCAACTCACAGGATATGTGATGCTTCCTGGAAGCCCTGAACTTACCATGTGGAGCTGTACAGCACTGGGGGTACAGAGAGTAGCTTTGGTCTCGCTGCTGTGAGCCTAGAAAGGTGCCTAGGCAGGTGCACAGACTCTTCAATGCTGGCCTGATGACATCTCTAAGTGGACAAAAGGAATGAGTCCAGGAAAGTCTGCCTGGACAATCACCCTACCTCAGCCAAGTCAGCCTGCAGTGTCACATGAGGGTCCTCGAAATCAGGCTCTCCCAAGTGAATGGACACTTCTCAACAGATACCTGGCCCACATAGTGCCACACACTATGTCACAAGATGCAGTGAGCTTTCTCTCTTAAGCCTTGGAGATACTGAGCAAGGCCTTATGGAAATGCACTCACTGGGAGGTTGGTAATTGCCATTGCCAGCACAATACGCTGCAGATGGAAAGCAGGAGGCAGCTTGGGTTAAGTGCTGTTTCTAAGCCTTGTAAAGTTTGTTGCATGGGAATCCCCAGAGGGTAAGAGGGAGGGAGAAGCGGGGTGGGGGGTGCTTGCCTGGAGCAGTAATGAATATATTTTTAGTGGAAGGGAAGGGACATCTCTAGTCGTGGGATAACAGCTGCACAATTTCAAAATTCCTCTGACAAGATGAAGCCAATTCCAGGGCTACAGGGTTTTGAGGGTTTTGTTTTGTTTTTTATTTTTCCAAGTTTCAAGTGCCTTCAGCCAATCTCTTGCTCCCTGCGTGTACTTTTCAAAGCACAGATGCTGTTTTGCTGTGTTGATGAGGTCTGAATGTGAGCCATTCCCTGCTGCCATCCCTTAGCATCTCCTAAGCATTGAGCAAGATCCACTACTTGCTGGGGAAACCTTTTTATCTCTCAGAACCTGCTGAATCCTTCCCTCATTTCTGGAAGGAGGATTTCAGTGTATTGCGTGGTTAGCTCCCTCACCCGCTCTCTGATTTTGAAATGCAACTGAGGAAGGGAGACTCAAGCCTGCCAGGCCTTGTGTGGAGCCAGGTTTTTTTCAAGGCCCATTAGCAGGGATTTAAAGCACATGCAGGATTTCCATTTTGTACTGTGCCCAGCAAAAGCAGCCTCTCTCCTCCCCTGTCTTGAACTTGCATTGGGATAGGAGCGTGAACCTGTGAGAGTAACTATTTCGTTGAGAGATGGAAAGATTTCTATGGCTTGTTGGATTATTTTTTTTTTCCTAATGTTTGTTTGCTAAGGGGACAGGGGCAGAAGGAGCACTGGGTAAACACTGGGAGCCCAGCGCTACCGTCGTCCGATCGCAGCCACATGGGGTCAAGTACAGTGTGGGACCCATGCTGGACAATGTGGGAATCCAGCCATCTACTTTCCATGCTAAGCGTTACCAAGGGAAGGAAACTGCATTGAAATGTTAAACTGTTGCCCTGATTTACATTTTCAGAGAGAAGAACTGGTGGAGTCAGCTCAGGACTCGCAGTAACCTGTGAGGCCTTGGGAACTGGCCGATATTTCAAACAAACAAAGGTCCCTGGCTGCACTGTCAGGTTCTTACTGTGTTGCTTGTTGTCTCTTTCAACAGATCATGGAGAATTTACTGCTAAGAGCATTGGTTTCCACCAGGCATATCAATACCTCCACCACTGAAGTCCCCTTTGGTGTGTGCAGGGCCGCCCACAGCACACCTGCAGTCAGAACTCTGCCCTCAGCTTAATTCCTCCCTTCTGAGAAAGACATGGGGTCAGCTTAGCCAGGCTGGTGAGGAAAACTGCTGACATGTATAGTTATTTAAAGAAGGTTGGTGGTGCTGGCCTTTTTGAAAGTGCCATTGTGGAGCAGAGTGAGGTGCTGTGCAAGAGAATGCCAGCCTGGCTTCTGCAACTCAGTCAGCAGAATTTCCCTGGAGCACACCTGAACGTGGACACAGGGCCGATGCCACTGTGCCTCCGAGTTCTTTTGTGCTATTTGGCTTACAGATCTACTGCAAGACAGACCTAGCAATTCCATGCTACAAGGCTGCTCCTTTGCCAGAAAGAAGGAACTACCTCAGACTTTGGCAAGACAGCCACAGTGGCCTTCATCACCACGAGTCAGAGCAGTGCTGCTGATTATCCAGGCTGCAAGACCTACGTGCATGACTAAGTGGGCTGGTGGAGTGAAGGAACACAGATGAAAACTCTATTAATTTCCCTGCTTTTCTGTCACCCATTCACTGCCCAAAGGAAAGGGGAGGGAAATAGGTGGCATGTAATGTCACCAGGGAGTCCTTGCTGTGCTGTGCTGTGTTGCGTGAGTTCTGTACGGCAGTTCAAAGGCCCATCTGAAGAAGCAGGTGCCTTTCTTGCTGTCTTCTGGGACATTGGGCCATTGGGAAGTTGCTTGGGTGTCAGGGCCTTGTTGAACGATACTGATGTAATTCCCATTTCCTCTGCTTTACAGGTACAATGGCTTGGTGACTGGCTCTCGAGCTAAAGGTATCATTGCCATCTGCTGGGTATTATCTTTCATCATCGGCTTGACACCAATGCTAGGGTGGCACAATCGCTCCCAGATCGAAGAGCTGGGTTCCAATAAGTCCTCTCCCATCAACTGCAGCAACAGTATGGTGGCATGCCTCTTTGAGGCTGTGGTCACCATGGAGTACATGGTCTACTACAACTTCTTTGCCTGTGTGCTCTTGCCCCTCCTCCTCATGTTTGGTATCTACTTGAAAATCTTCATGGCAGCCCGGCGACAGCTCAAGCAGATGGAGAATAAGATGGTACATGGGGAACGTTCTCGCTCCACTTTGCAAAAGGAAGTCCATGCAGCTAAGTCTTTGGCCATCATTGTTGGGTTGTTTGCAATCTGCTGGCTTCCACTACATATTATTAACTGCTTTACCCTTTTTTGCCCAAATTGTGCCCATGCTCCCCTCTGGCTGATGTATCTGGCTATTATCCTGTCTCATGCCAACTCGGTTGTAAATCCTCTAATTTATGCCTACCGAATCAGGGAGTTCCGATACACCTTCCGTAAAATCATCAGCCAGCATATCCTGGGCCGGAAGGAGCCGTTCAAGGCAGGAACAGCCAGTTCTAGGACTTCCACTCATGGTGGGGATGCAGAGAATGCCAGCATACGAATCAGTGAGTATGCATTAGAGGTATACACCAATGGAGAGATCCACAGGGATCCTGAAAAGCATGACTTAAGCAAATGCAAAGCCGGCCTGGAATGGCACCAGAATGGAAATGCTCTGGATGTGGAGACAAATGGGCACCTCCCACATTCCTGCAAAAATGGGACTCTCTCAGATGCATGCATGAACAGGGAGCTTCACAGTGAAGAGCTAATTGATGCCCAGGTATCTTACTCAGATCTAGAAAGAGCAGCCTTCGCAGCAGCTGATGTTTCCTGATGAGACTTTCAAAGTCTTCCTGGTAGAATTCTTTTTTTTTCCATTGGAGACCTCTGCCGTGGCAGAATGTGAGGTTGGGGGGCGGGGGGAGAGGTGTGTATTCAGGTTGCTGTGGAGAAAGGGGTGCCTACCCAGGACTGTTGGGAAGATCCTTAATACTAGGTTGGAGAAAAGCTGGGAGACCACAGAAACGGACTAAGGAAGGAGGAACATGTTACCCATCAATGACCTGTCACCAAGAGGAGTGCCAAGGTCAAAGATGGCATTCGAAGGTCAGCACTGGGAGACTCTGCTCATGCAGGGCATATCATGACATTATGCTGTACTGTGTATCTGTGGTTGTATGTCAGTTTTGCTGTCTTTACCAACAGAAATAAAAGCATGGCTGGAAGTATTCACTGAATTGCAAGAGCAACAGGGTGGGGCCTTGGCCCTGCAACAAATGGAAGGGGGATAGCAACATCTGTTGGTCAGGAAAGATGCCAGCAGCTGCTTGGAAAGGCAAGGAATTTACCTGATGGGAACTCTGGATACCTTCAACCATGGCATTTTGTCTTTCAGTTCATGTTTTTAAAGCTTATACAGCAACAGGTTGCTCGAATGTTTTTTTCTTGTCTTGGAAAGATTACTTTATACTAAGTTATAAAAGATGGGCAAGAACTTATGTCCATTCCCTGAGCGCTCAATGTTCCAGATGCACAAAGCAAATATAACCTCATAGCTCTCCACTTTGTCTAACAAATAATGAAAATGGAGACTGTAATATGGATTTCCCTTAGCAAAAGTGCTGTTAGCAGGACTTGGTGCTGCAGATAGCAGACAAGCAGGCCAGGCTGTGGTCTGTGTCACCAGGGTGGTCATGCCCTGAGGTGTGTGAATTGCTGTCGGGTGTGTGAGCTGTCTGTAGGCTGGTGGGCAGTGTCTGCTTTTTCTCCCTATCTCTGCGCTTGCCCTCCTGGGCTCCTAGAACACAAGTTCTTTCCATGGGCCTAAATGTGTGTGAGGGGAGCTAATTTTCCATATTTTGTTTGTTTTCATCCTCACTCAAAAGGCTGTGGGATTTTTTTCTTCTTTCTTGGTGTAGGGAGGAACACACACATATAACTAACTTATTTTTTTAAATTCCAGTGAGCTCTATTTAAACACCTTTTCTCCTGTGATTTCAGGTTTTTTCTTGATGAGCTTTACTGTGAAGCCTGATGTGTCCCTGTGCTGCAGAGGCCAACAGAGCTGGGTCCGTCTGGTTAGAAGATGGTCCTATTCTGAAAAGCTGAAGGGCATCAGTAGTAGTGAGAATCAGCTTAGAAACTGCAGTAGTCTGTCTGTATAAGAGAACAGGCAAATCTGTGCTGCAGCAAGGGTATGCACTGATGTGGTTTGTTGTAGAGGTGTTTCACAGCAGTTTGATAATTTTCTGTATCACTTATGAAGCCTGGTAGCTCAAGGACAGCAAAATGCCACATCAGCTTGAATATTACCTAAAGATTGTCAAGTCTTTGTTTTCCAGACAAATAATCCATGTCCAATACCACCAGCTTTATGGAGAGACAGGCAGTAATGGTCCTACTGAAAAACTAAAAGTCTGGTAATTCCAGGGATCTGAAGCTTATTCCCTACCTGAAAACAACAGAAGTATCATCTCCCAACCCTGCCTCCTCCTCGTGTCTGTCCACTAACATTTCAGAAGCCAAATAATCGCATTTTCAGAAAGGAAATAGGAACTGGATTTTGATATTTGAGGAAGAGCAGGTTAGGTTTGTGTGTTCTTATTCCATGTTTATTTTAAATATTGTGAACTACTAAACTGAAAAGTCAGTTTTATTTGAGGAGAATTTTCTTTTTGCCAGTCTGCCTACATGAAGGTGGGGAGTAGTTTATAGCGCTGAACGCGTTCAAGTACGTAACTGCTTCAGGCTAGCACAAAGCTTACTGCGAGACGGATAAAAAGATGTGGTTGCCACCACAATCCTTAGCAGAAAGACAGGCAAGTTTGTAGAACAATAGACTTCACAGTTTAATTGAATTGCTGCTTTCTTGGCATGGCTCTTCCACGTAGTCTTAACGTCAGAGGAGTGGATTATCACTCCAGCACCATTAACAAACACTAAGCCATTTCCCTGTGACTGACGTCATAGGTAGTTCCTCTGTAGGGTGACTTGGGATCTTGTTACTCTTGATCTTTCTGGATGGAATATTTCTGTAGGTTATTTGTGGGATGGCTCCTCTGACCTCCTGTAATAGCGGCAAAACAACTCAGTCAGGAAAATGGGGGTCTGATCTCTTCAGGCCTCACTTTGGAACTGAAATGTTTCTAAAAATAACACAAGATTACATCCGGTATTCATGTCAATAACAATTAGGTCCACAAAGAAGCAGAGCAGGGAAGGAAGTGTGGGAAAATACCAGCTTCGCTCATGTGCTGGGACACACGCGAGTGCAGAAGTGTCTTCTGTTGAGCTTTAGTTGCCATTGTAAAGGGATGTTTTATGCCACATTCCATCAGACTTTCAACAGCTGATGTGGGTTTGTTGCTTTCTATTGTTTCCTGAGCTTCTTCACATTCAATTATGGCAGCTTCTTGCTTGGTTGCCACAAGAATCAAGTTGATCTATGTTGGTTGTCTTAGGATTGTCCCTCTGGAAAACTTTCCTGCCCAAACAGATTGCCATGCGAGCTTACTGACTTTCCAGATGTCTTGAAATTAGCATTTCTGTTGCTGTTTGAGATGCCCCCCAAATGTGTCCAGTCCCTTTCAATATTAGTGGTCCAGATTTGAAATGAAGAGGGTGTGTGAAGGGGCCAGGGGATGCGTGCAGGAGGAAGTGCAGCGGAGGTAAGGAGGCAGTGTGTTTTATATAGAATTGGAAATCTGTAGTCACAGGAAGGAAGGGATGGCAATTGCACCACATGCTATGTGCCTTCTGGCAAACATATGTTTGAGATGGACCTTGAGAAGATGTTTCCGAAGCAGTTGTTGGTGGGATCGTGAGCCTTTTGAACAGAACTTTGGACTTATTATTTCTTGTTTCCTAGGGACCATGATTTCAAGGCTTTCTTTTTTTAAAAGAAAAAAAACAAGCTTTAGGGTCCCATCAATGAAGTGTGCTCTTTCCTTCTCCTGTCAGTGCTCCCCACTCTTCAGAAAAGTACCTCTCTTCCAGGGCATAGGGCAGGGATCATTAGAAAAGTGAAAGTTAAATAATTTTTTCCTAACCTCTCTACTATATCCCCATTTTCATTCCAGCTGGAGAATGTTTAGCTCTTGAAATATAGCTGTTCAGAATAAACAAAGATGGTACCAAGACAAAGGGAAGAATGAGGTCATCATCAGGAGAGGCTGGAGAAGACCTCCTTGGGAAACCAAGGTGCAGTGGGTCCAGAGAATAAGAGCTGGGGTAAGAAGAGACTAATTTCATTGAACTGGAACATCTTACTAAAAATGGCTCAAGACCCACAGAGAGATGTGGTGCCTCATTTGGCATGAGGGCATTCCATGAATTTCACCATTCCCTGGAGAGTCTTAGGCTCCAGGGTTTATTTGCTTTATAGGGTTTTGGAGAAAGTTGAGTTTGTTCAGTTGCCAGGAGTAATTTTATCAACAGTTCGTCTTTGGGCCCTCTCCTCAATAGGGCACTGCTTTTTGTGTGTGCAAATAAATGCACTTACAACTTTGTCCTGCAGAGTTTCTTTTGGATCAGTAATATTTCAAAGCTCTGTGCAAGCTTGAACTGCAGCTCTTGAACAGAGAAGCAATTTGGCATGGTGGAACATCTGGGGTTACCGTAGACAGAAAGGGTTTGCCACTGATCCCAGTTGGTGCCACAAAGCTTATTGTGCAGATGGACTTGGGAGTTATATGGAGTAGTCTGAATCTTTGATCATTCTTTGAAAAGAGGCTCCGGGGACACTGGTGGATATAGAAAAGTCTCTAAGGTGCAGGAGAACACTGGAGGATTAGATGGGAAATCTCAGTGGTGAAGGAAGATTTGTAGGGTAGGTGTTTGGGAGGATTTCAGGGAAGCAGGAATGTGCTGGGAGGTGCTGGGGATTGCACAGATGGTCTCAGGGGAGCGGTGCTGGCATGAGACCAAGGTGTGACTTGCCGAGGAAGAACACTGGAAAGGGTGTACATCTTATGGCTCTCCTGGGTTCACTACAGAGGGGCAATCTTATCTGATACGTGCGGAGGGTTGACTCCATATGGTCTATGTGTGGCTGAGGCAGAGATGCTTCTTATGGATTATGTCCTTTTATGTCCTTTTCAGATGCATTGTCTCATTTCATGAGCGTGTCCAGGTGTAACAAAAGCCCTTCTGCTTCATGAACATGAGCCCGACCTGAAAAGAAATCAATCCAGCCATGTTCTGTGGAAAGGATGAGCACGCTGCAACAGTGCAGCAATGCATTTAAACAGTAGAATACTCTCTAGTGGTGTTTGCTAAGTTTAGCTGCCTAATAGTGAGTTCTCTCCCAATTTGTTTTGGGCATCAAACTGCACTGTGTCACAGCAGAGAGCTGCTTCTTTCTAGCCCTGAGCTTTTGGCCTTCTTTACAGTAAAACACATCAAGAATAACTAAAATCACACCAGTTCCTCATTTGCATGAGAGGTGACTAACCCTGGCAGACTGAAAATCCCAAAACTGCGTGGAACTCCCTGTCTTATTTGTCTGCTGGGACTGTTCACACAATGATGTGTTGAAATCAAGACTGGAACCTGTTGATGTGAGAACATCCTTTGCTTCCCCCACCTGCCCCCTGTCCTGTGGAGCAGTTGTCTCTGTGGTCTGCAAGCCAAGACACTATGAACACCCTGCTGCACACGTTGTCGCTGTAAAACAATTATTCTTTTAATTTAAATGTTTTATGAATATAGGTGTTGTTTTCCCTCTGTTTGTCAGTTACCAGTGGGAGGGGAGGGAAGGGGATAGGAGAACCTGTGCATGCAAATGTATTTAAAGTGCGTTGACCAAAGTTGTTTTTTTTTTGAATCTGTGAAGTTTTCATATCTGTGAAGTCATCAGACTGCTGGGCAGTGAGGAGCCGCTGGTGCTGCTGAGTCTGTCTTGGTTACACTTCTTAATAAGCATTAAAATAATAAAATATATTTGTAAAAGAGAGTGTGAGTGCCTTTGTCCCAGGAAGATCCGGCTGGCTGGCCCTTTTTTGTGCAAGTGTTTTCTTATTATTTTATTAGCTTTTTCCATAGATGGATCCTTCCGGAGAGCTGTCTCCCTGGCGCTGCCTGTTCTTTTGCAGAAGATATTAACATGGACTAAGGTGACAGACCCAGATGGACTAGAAGACCCCTCACACATCTGACATCCTGGGCTCTGTCATCTTGGCAATAAGAGAAAATGTTTACAGCTGTGTCCTGAGCACAAGGTAGAGCACTGTATTTACCCAAACCACTGCAGTGTCAGGAACAGTGTGTTACACAGCAGGACCTGAAGGGTCCATAACTGGACCGTGAAACAACTTTGCCAGCTGTGACTGGAGCGTCCCAGGCTACTGGCTCTCCTTCCACATGGCCCTGCCAGTGCACCTCAGACTCCCTTGTAAGACCACCACAATTTCAGACCTCTGTCCTGTTCTGCCAAGGCCACTCAGGCTGAGCTAGCCCCAGCCTGATGTCAGCCAAATTAGTCTGGAAATGGAGGTAGTCAATCTAGACACTACTGTGGTGTCTCTCAAGCCAATTCTGAGCAATGCTGGCAGGATGAAGCAGGAATAATTTCCAGCTTTTTCCAGCTGGCAGCTACTAAATGTGCATGTGAGGAGGTTAGTGAAAGTCTGTACAGTCCAGGAGCATTTGGAATTGGGAAGTGATGAAATGAAAGTTCACGAGATAACCATCAACTACTGGTCATTGCCTCTTTTGGTTCACTTTGCAGCTGGGCTACAGGCCTTGCTGGAGGCCCCAGTTTGTGGAGAGGTGCTGGCACCCTGGTGCTCTGCGGCCAGCTGCGCCCGAGCTGTTCAACCAACTGTGTAATTGAAAAGCTTTTTGATTTTTTCCCTCCTTTCACAAACACTGTGCGTTTTGTTCTGCAGCATCAAAGACCAGGAGCTCGGAGGAACAATGGGTGTCTGCAGGAGCCATGGGGAACAATGGCCGTACCTGGCCCCAGGAAGAAAGCGAGTACTTGAGAGAACAGGGAGAGCTCCCAGTTTAACAACACAATTGGCCTGATCTGGAAATCTCTGCTGAGAGATCCGCACCTTGGCTTAGTCACCCAGAGAAACCAGACTTCGCAGGGCTTTTGGTGTAGACTAAGAGCTGTCTGAGGAGAATATAGCTCAATAGTGTACTATTTACTGCAGCTCTGGGGAACTGATGACATTTCTGAGTGGTGAAGTAGGATGGGGCTGTGGAGGGTGGCTAATGTTTTTGGCTAAAAAGTTTTTCACAGTATTTAAAGCAGCAGGATCTTCCTTGTCACTTCTGCCCCCAAACAGGAAGCCTTTGCTGCTAAGAATAGGACATACAAGTGCCTGCTGTGCTCTTGGCCATCATGTGTTTCAAGGAGAAGGTTTGGGGAGTTAAAAGCTCTGAGCACCTTTTCTGAGGCCCTGTGGACCTCACAATTTACTTTCACAGGAAGGATTCCCAGTGCCCCGCATTTGACTGAAGTGACCAAGTGAGGAGTGAGATTCCCCGGGTGTTCAGGGGAGGGAGAGCGACTTCTGCCAGCTTGGAGTGATCCTGGGAGAAACCCATCTCTCCAATCCTGCAAATAAGCACCTCAGGTTAGATGACGCCACTCACTGCAGATTGGAGTCCTGCTGAACAGTAAGTGGAGCTGTATTCCACCCTGACTTCCCAATCTCCTCTTCAGTGCTGTTCTGAGAAGAAAGGGGGGCACTTCTGAATATTGGAGATGTTTCCTCAGAAATGACCCAGTGGATAGGACTGTTGGAGGATTTTTGGCTGTAAAATGTGCCACTCTTACAAGCACTATCATTTCTCAGTAGTAGTCACTGCTGAGATCTGCAGGGTGACAGGAAAGTACTACCCAGATCTCAGAAAATCAGAAATTCATTTCAAGAATTGGAGTCCTTGCAACACGTTAGAGAAAATGATCTAAGCCAAGTTTGGGTTTGAGAGTAGCATGGTGATTTTTCAGCAAGTGAAAGGTGAGGACTGGGAAAAGAGCTTTCCATCTGCTAGTTCAGAATTAACCGTATAAAGATGAGGTTATTTGGAGTGCAGATCCATACTGTGTGGTCTGAGCCTGTTGCACTGAACTCCAAACCTGGGACCGTGATTTTTGGGAGTGTCCAGCTGAAATCCAGGGAGGTGACTGCAACTCCTACAGACCCCAGGGCAGTCTTTAAACCTGCTAGCTTGGACACTGAGAGCACTGGAGCTGCAATCGCCCAGGCTTTGTTTGCCAAGGATTTACCCAGAGCCCATGGCAGCTCTGATTTTTTGCCTTACCTGAGGCAAGGAGATGAGATAACAGCTCATAATGACAGTGAAGAAAATCCATGTGCATGGGGTATCTTGCTGCCTCAGCTGTTGATGAGGTCATGGAGTTGTTTTTTTGGGCTGGTATTAGTCCAGGATATTACTTCTAAATTGGAGTTAAGCATATCTCAGTTGGATACTTCATGTTGCAGCTCCATTGCTGGGGCATTTGGCATCATCTGGGCTCTGAAAGCTTGTGCCTGTGCTTTGGGGTTCCCTGGGATGCAAGAGTCTTGTGCAGTGTGGTGACTGCATCCAGGAAAAAAAAAAAAAGTCGTCCTAATAAAGAGAATTGAGCAGCCTGGATCAGTTCTACAAAGAATGCAAAACAAGCCTGGGCCATCTCAGGGTAAGCTGCACTCATGATGCCTCTTGAACCTATGTCCTGTTATTGTTGGTGTGGAACGTGGGGGTCTGGGCCAATGAAAATAAGGAAGGCGGCTTGACAGACACAGATTTTATCTTTTGAGATTCGTCATGACCTTTCTGGTGTATAATAAATAAAGTTGACTCAGGAATTGGCAAGTGCCCTATAACATGCAGTCCTGGTGTTGGGACTCGGCAGAATGTTCTGCTTAGCAATGCACTCTGTTAGCTTTGTTTGCCAAGTTCCTATTTTGGAGGTGTGCTGAAGGGCTGAACAGTGGCAGATGCTGAAGCCTTCTGCAGGGCAGGTGCACTGGACCCAGCATCTCTGACCATGCTGATCCAGGCTGGATGAAGATCATTTTGAATCCATGCTGATGCAACCTTTCACCACTGGGCCATAAAAAGAAATGAAATGTCTTGCAAAGGAAGGATGCTGTTTGCAGTGGTGTGAATCTTGGGGCAAAGAGGACTCCCATTCTTTCACATTACTGTAAAACCTGTCAAGCATTTAAGTCAGCGTTGAACAGTATTGCTTCCTGTATTAATGTGTTTTGAGCAGCCTTGCCGTGCACGCCGGGTCCTGTGATATTAAACAATTCCATCATCCAGAGGATGTGGCCAATTTTGCAGGTGACAGGAATGGTAGCTCTGAGACTTGCCTGCTGCTGAGTGAATCCCTGCCATGCCGTCTCCTCTTAACCTTGATTGTGAGCAATCACATTCAGGTTTTCTGAGCTAGCCCTGGTGGTAGGGGCTGTGATATACACAGTTCCTTTGCAGACAGCTGGGAATCATGTGCTGCTAAATTGAAGCTGTTCGGTGATGGTAACACATCACATTGTGAAGTTATTCTACCGAGCCAAACAACATTGAGGAGAAGAGGGATAATGTTTGCGTTCCCAGTCCCAGAGAGGCTACAGGAGAACGGCAGTTAATTCACAAAGACTATGGATGATTCAAAGGCAGAGCCTCAAGGGGAGGGCACCCAGCATTGGCACCGGGGTGCTGGGCTGCATGAGCACTCGGTGCCTTAAAGTAAAGGACAACTGGCTGCCTCGTTTCTGAGGTGCCTGCCGTTTGGGAGCAGTCCAGTATTCCAAGTGTTTCCTGCCTTTCTTTGTATTCATGCCAAAAGCACTAACAGAATAGGGTGGAGACAAAAAAAAATCTCAGACCCTCCTCAAGATCATCCTCTAATTCCAGAAGGATCAAAATGCTAAAGGTTGCATTAGAAAAACAGAAATAGTCTTTTCTCCCACCATTGGTAACTCAATGCCACAACTGAAGCTGAGAGTCAGCTGCTTGTTCTACAGCTGCATCCTTTCTGAATTCATGAGAAATAGCATTTTGATTTCCTTCCAGAGGAAATATACAGTAATATCCCTAACTTGCACCGAGGCCTTCCAGTCTGCAGAACTAACCCATGTAACATTCATCTGCAACTAAATTAAACCCAAGATCCCCTATTCCTTATGGATTAAGCCAACACTTGGGAATCAAGGCTTTCAATCAGAAACCTTTATAGCTTGCTTTCTCTCAGTATTTACTTCCCATGCCAGTTCTCTCCCATCCTAAGTTCTACATTTGCAGATGATCCCTCCTTTCCTGCTGTATGCCAGACCCAGGAAGAACAAGAAGTTTATCCAAGATGCAGGGGCTCTCTGTCCCTTTCTGTGGTTTAGCACTACCTGGACTTTCAAAAGATCTGTAGCAACAACGTTCCTGTAGATTTTCACTGTGTGGCTGCAGGGAGGGATCTGCTGTCTGTGTGCTAACGGCAATCTCTGATCCCCTTGCAGGAGGATCTCTTGATCAGCATTTGATTTGGAAGCACTGTGTGGGACATACGATCCTCCCAGGGAGATTTTAATGCTTTCTACCCATCAAAAGCATGAGGTTGCCTCCTGGGGTCAGGATGTCAATGACACGTGGGTGATACCGAACGCTGAAGCCTGTGTGCCAGTCAGGTCTTGGAAGAGGCTGCGTTCTGTCTGCTGCACAGACACGTTTGCTCTCTCTGAAGGGAGGTCCTTGTGCACGTAGCCATGAATTTGGTGTTTTCCAGGTGGCTGTGTTCTCTCTACGCCAGATGAATCCCAGTGCTGTAAAACACGTGTCCCTGTTCTGCTTCCTAAAGAGATGCATCTGCTGATGTCAGCTTCCAGGTAAGAAGCCCAGGAACCTGCTCGCTCTCAGCATCTGTGGCCTTTGGCCTCTGCTGGTAGTCAGGCATCCTAAGGAAACTAGAAGTGACCTAAGGCTATTTTTTTGCTAATCCTTGGTCACTGCTGCAGATGGAGAAGTAATGGCAGCTTTCCAGCAGGTGAGACCCTGCAGGCCAGCTAGCCAGACAAGAAAAATAAACACAGGAAATAGCATCCATGCAATCAGATAACAGAGAAAGGAGAGGCTGGGAGAGCTTTCTGCTGTGTGTGTGTCGGGGGGAAGCACAGAGCTTGGAGCTCTCTCGGACAGCAGCAAGCAGATGTCAAGCCTTAACGTGAAGGGAGAGGTTACTGCCTGGACAGAGAGGAAAGGAGAAAAAAGGAGGGTTCTGCTTTGGCCAGGTGGAGTAGCAGATGTTCTCCAGGATACAGGGTCTGTGGAATGAAGAACTCTGGTCTAGATGGTGGGGTGAGATAGCTCAGGGCAGAGACTGATTAGCTCTGCTCCATCTGGTTGTTTTTCTGTCTCAAAAGTAGTTCTGAGGGTCTCTGTGTTGGTGGAAACTCAGCTCTGTCTCACCTGTGCAACCCACTCCCTGAACTCCTCTTGGCCTCTGCTTTGTGTCCCAACCCCACAGATCCCGTGGGCTTCTCAGAGCCTCCACATGGCTCAGAGTTTATTCCTGATGGTCTGGCTGGGTAGTATTGTGGCAAGGCATCTGCTAGCTCCGTCCCTGTGCTCGGCAAGATGGAGAAGCCACCTGTGGAGCCCAAAATAGCCTCTGCCTGGGCAATCCAATCCAAATGTTCTTGATAGTGATGGGGGATTCCCATGCCTCATAAAGAGGCTTTTGTTGGGAGGATCTTAGCTGAGCTCCAGGCCTTGCCAGCTGTGGAGAGGAGCAGATGGATCTGCAGTATAAAAATAGATTGAAGCAAACTTGTTCTGCATCTTTTCTTCACCAGCTCAAAGTACAGTCCCAGAGGTGCCTGGTCAGCTGAACCAGAGCAGAGGACTGGGTGCTTTGCAGCTGCCAGTCTGCCTGGAGCCCATTAGCTATTGTCAGAGACAGGAATTTGTCTCCCTCCAGTCTCACTCGCCTTACAGCTGCCATGTGGACAAGCTTGTTTGCTCACAGCTGTTGGCAACACAAGCAGGAGAATGGGGCATTTCTGTGAGACACCATATTCCTAAACTCTGCTATATCTTGCCTTGAGAGGCTGAGGGAACTGGGGTTGTTCAGTCTGGAGAAGAGGAGGCTGAGGGGAGACCTTATCGCTCTCTACAACTAGCTGAAAGGGGGTTGTGGCAACGAGGGCGCTGGTCTCTTCTCCCAAGTAACCAGCGATAGGACGAGAGGAAATGGCCTCAAGTTGCGCCAGGGGAGGTTTAGATTGGATATTAGGAAAAATTTCTTCACCAAGGGGGTGGTCAAGCATTGGAACAGGCTGCCCAGGGAGGTGGTGGAGTCGCCATCTCTGGAAGTGTTCAAAAAACGTGTGGATGTGGCACTTCAGGACATGGTTTAGGGGACATGATGGCGCTGGATTAATGGTTGGACTTGATGATCTTGAAGGTCCTTTCCAACCTTAGTGATTCTGTGATTCTGAGAAGCAGAGGTGTTAGTCTGTGGCTGTGTCCTCTGGATGAGATCTCTGTACAGCACCTAAGGAAATGTGCTGAAGACACACACCAGTGTGTCATGGGCAGTTTTAACTAGTTGGTAGATTTTCCCTGGTATTGGACACAGAAATCTCACCTTTTCCCAACCCCAGCTACAGGGGGAATATTTTGGAGCGCTGTGATCTTTGTTGTTGCTCCAAGTGACTTGGGTGCCTGTACCAATGCCATAAGTTCATACCAAAACTCTCAAGTTAAAACACCCTCCAAAGGCATCTGAGGCTTCTTGTCCTTGGTCTCTCATGTAGATGAAAATGGGATGTCCCCTGTGGATATCTTCTGGACCAGTTGTTCATCCCAGAACTTTCCATCTAGGCTTAGAAATTTTTCAACTCTAAAATATGATGGATTTGGTGCACAAAAGCAATTGCGAGGCTGCATCAGCACTCAGAACAGAGCAGGCATGATGTGGTCCCTCTGCATTGTGCCTGCAGAGCACTGTCGGCCCATCAGTCCTGAGACAAGTGTTTGCATAAAACCCCCTTCTCAGTTGGCATCCCCGCTCCATCCCCTCCTGCTAACTGAATAAGGATCACATAGACGTTTCCTGAATGGGCTTTCGTAAGCACTAATTTGATACACTCAGGGCATCTTCCTGTAATGAATGTTCCTGAGGTAAGGTAATCGAAGGTGAATTTGCATGGGTGGGGGGCGGAACAGGGCAGGACTGCTGGCAGAGATCATGGGAGGAACAGAAGAAAACCCTTTTGTTCCTGTAAATTCCGAGTGTGTTGTGTCTGTTTACACTCCATGTCTCCCCAGCTTCCCAGCTTCTACCTGTGCTGTGTTTTGAAGGTGGCTGCACTCTTCCTCTCCTCCTCACTTTTTGGGGGTATTTTTTCTATGTCATCTTGTGCACCTCTTTTGCTGCTTGTTCATTTTTGCTTTTTGGTTTTTTTTGCTGTTTTTTTCCCCTCTGCCCTATGTTCTGCTTCCTGAAAAGCTGCACTCTGCGGTGTGTGTGGGAGAGGCACTGAGGCTGGCCATATCTCTCTGCACTGGCATCCCAGGATATACTGGCTGTTTCCCTGCTGTTTCTTTGAGGGAGCCATATAGGAGCAAGAAAGGAAGAGGGAGCAAAGAATAGCACCAGTGGGAGAAACCAGGTCAGAGACTGCGAAGCTGGGTGAAGAGGTGGTGTGCAGGCAAGCGGGGCCCTTTTGATGAGAAATTCCCAAGAGGCTGCAGATGACAGCTGTGGAGATGACTGTTCTTTCGGTTGAGTCCACGCTCCGCTTTGTACTTCACAGTTCTCGAGTGCTGCTGGGGTAGTCTCACTTTTTGACTCAGACACTGCCTTTTTCTTTGTACCTTTGTGCCTTTTTCTTTCTCAGTCAACGACTGAGGAGTCTTTGACGCAGAAAGTTTTTACAGTTTGTAGGCGCTTATGCCATGAACCTGAGATATTGCTGTTATTGCACGGATATGGTAGAGGGGCCCAGGGCAAGAGGTGGGGGAAGAGCCTGGGCTTCTTGCTCCTGAGGCTTCTGCTGGAATCCGAGCAGCAGCACCTACAGTCCTGGGCCTGGACTATCCCAACACTCTGCCTACATCTGCTGCCTTGGCAGATCTGCTTTCCCGTCCATGCATACTCTTTCTGCGTTTTTATATTCATCCTCAGGGGAGTAAAAGCTTTGTAACCTTTGCCTTCCTGCCCTCTTCTTTCTTACCTTTCACCTAAGAATCACATCCTAAAAAGCTCAGCCACCAGCTTTAAAGCACTTATTGACCCTTGCCCACAGCTTCCCATGCTGCAGTAGCCCCAGCACCCACTCTGTGCCATTTTCCCGTGTGTCCCAGGACCCCAGCTGCCCTCTCCGTGCTCCCTTCCAGCTGCTCGCTGGCGCAGCTCTGTCCATCCCATCGGCACACGCCAGTCTCAGTAAATCCTCGTTCTCAAAATTCATCCTGACTGTCTGAGTGCACAGAAGATGGCTTCATCCTAGATTTCCGGGTGCTACCACAACTTGAACCTCCAGTACATGCACTTTTCATTTACATATGCAGTTTGTTTTAGCCAAGGGAGGAGACAGCACTGCTGTTCAAGTGGAGGGAAGGCCTCCAGCCTGGCTCCTTCTATGATAGTTTCTCTTTGGGAATATTCTCCTTGATCACAGACCCTTTGTGCTCTCTTTGGTGCTGGGAGTCAGGAAATGGTGGCAGCACTGAGCCTTTCCACTTATTTACAGCATTTCCTTCTGCTTGCTGGGTAGCAGAAAACGGATGTCTAAAGGGCTTGTTTTTTTCTGAGCAAGCTGGATTTGCAGAGTAGAGGCAATTGCTGTTCCTCTACCTTGGGAAGCACATGGTGGGGAAAAGGTAACTTCTGGAGCGTGGGGACTTGGGTTTTTCCTCACAGATCTAGAAACCCTGCGTTGTCGGAACTGCAGACAACAAACCACCAGTGATGTGCCAGTGAACAGACTAGGAAGCATCCGCCTTGTATTTCAATAGCATAAACTTGACATTTCACCCCTGACTTTCTTTCTTTAGCTCCTTAATGTTTGGTACTTACAGAAATGTTTTAGCCAGGAACTTGATGGGATTCAGTACACAAAATGGCCATCGCGTCTCTAGTGACTGTCACGAGAGGTCTCTGTGCTTCATGGGGGAGCTCAGTGTTACCCCTACGATCAAGAGTTGGAGGCTGTCACGGTGCAGAGGTGGGAGGGGAGCCTTCATGGGGATTTCCAGCAGCACAGCAGGAAAGGTGGGACCCAAACTGGTGGCTCCAGCAGTCCAGTCCAAACCTCGCTTCCATCTCCACATCCCCAGTGATACTCTAGATACAAACCAGAATCTGGAATAAATGTGTGTTTTGATCACTGTGTTCTGTGCCTGATGCATTTGGTGCAGACTGTTAATGGCCAGGCTGCACAGCAGGGGAAACAACCTCCGAAACACAGCCCTTCTTAAGTCCCAGATTTGGGCATCTAACAGTGTAATAATTCAGCAGCATTTGTACCACAAATGCAGCGTGTGTATAGTTGTACCTCCATTTTTCCTGATGACCTCTGAGGGTCATTTTTACTCTTATTTTTGGTTGTTAAACTTGGACAGGATGCTTGAGCTGGAGGACAGGGAGCAGAGGGAGCTCCCTCTGCTGACTGTGGGCTTTCAGGTTCCCAACTAATTCGGTCCTAACTCAGATTAAATGTTTTGCCAGAGTGGAGATGACATTGGAAGCTGTTCAGCCTATAGCTGACTCTGCAAAGCACCCATATAAAATACGATTATTGCTGTTAGTGTGCAAGGCTCCGTGCATCTCTTGGCACCCTGTGAGTAGCTCTGCTTGCTTGTGTGGCACTGTGGTCACAGCCTGTGTGTGAACATGAATTCAGGTTTGGACCCAGTGTAATATGCCATAGAGAAGGGATGGACATTGCAGTTTTGGTATTCAGCAGAGGATGGACTAGACTGGGAGACACTCATGCAAGAGGTCTACCCTGGTTAGGTAACATCTGTGCTGTGTCATCCTGTGGGAAGCCAGAGGAAGTAAAACCATGTTCAGTTTGGGGTAGAAAGCTCAGGTCTGTTGACTTCTCCAGTCATTTACTTCAGGCAGGTTTCCCCACTCTTAGATGAGACGATGACAGAGACTCAATTGTCTTCACCAGGATACTCCTCCCCAAGGTGACACTACTTGACATCAAGACTAAGGCCCTTAGGGAGGTGCTAAGAAGTCAGGTGGGAATGGGGCAACCACAAAGGATTTTTAAAAGCAATTAAGCAACTTAAGAGCAAAAGTGCCTCTAAATTACTCTGAACATTGGACTTGTTAAGGTTATTAGCTCAGGTCCTTATTTATTCTGCTGTAGCCAGAAAATGTTCTGGCTAGTTAAACTGGACAGTGCCTTGCCAGAGTGCTTGCAGCAAGTTGGGTGGCAACTCTTCCCTTTGCCTTGAACAGGTCAGTTTGGCCTCTCACTTCATGTTTACAAGGTCTCCTTTTTCTTTTGGAGAGTCTTCCCCTTTGTCTGCTTGCTTTCTGTTTTTTCCCCCATTTCTCTCTCTATGCAGACCACATTCTGGAACTGTGCTCAGGAAGACATTCCTGTGTTTCTCAGCTGTAACATAATCAATCCTTTGTTACGGTATTTCAGCTGGGTGCCCCTGAAGGGTGAGCAACTCTGGTCAGGAGCAACAAGACTTTCTCGCTCTGACTGTTCACTGGCCTAGCAACTCATTAAAGCGCTATTTTTCTTCACCTCAGTTAAACTGCTAACGTGTCCCAGCATGCACAAGATGTGGCGGCTCAATAAACCCAAAGGGCTCATTGTTAAACAAGGTAAGTCATCCTAAGAGGCCGAGCATTAGACGGTTTTCAATGCTTCCCTCCGTTGTTTGTCAAAGATCAGACAGTGAGGTGATGTGGCAGTACAGTCCATAGCACGAATGGAAAACACTGTGTTCCAGTTCTCTGCAAAGGCCCAAGAATAGCTGCCTCGGTGCTTCCTGTGTCTGGTTGGTGCTGAACCATGAAAGAGACTTTTTCTGTGGGTTAAATTGAGCTCTCTGCATTTAAGAAGGGAAATGATCTTAAATACTTCTTTTGCTATTAAGTTTGGCCCTTGCTTTGCAAGCAACTGTACATCTTGAACAAACTAAAAAAAGAATACAATGTAAAAAAATTAGACATAGAAATAAGACAAAGGAGTAACGGAAACAAGAAGCACCCATTTGAACATGTGCCTGAGTTCATCCAGACCATGTGGAAGCTGGGAATTTTAAGTAGGCAGCTGAGAGACAAAATGGTAGTCATTTGAGAAGTTTTGTTTGAGTGTATGAAAGTAGGTGAGAACATACTTACGCGTCAAACATACACGGGTGAGGGAAGCTGAATCACTGGCAAATCAGAGGCAGGAGCAAAGAGTGAGATGCGGCGGTCTGAACTGGGAAGGGTTATTGCCTGGGGCATGAATATTTTGTCTAATGCATAAGGAGATGGAAAGGTGAAGAAAGGCCACAGGCATACTTAATTATTTGCAAATTACACTATGTCATCTTTCCCTCTGCCCAATTTTAACCATTGTTTTGTGCAGGCAGCAATACATGCGCATGCTGCATCCATACACCTTCATGATAGCTGGGTTAAATTGCACGATCACTCTGAATACTGTTTGCAGGCAGCTCTTATTGCTGGTCCCAGCCTCTGTCCAGTAATCTGTGGCTCCAGGGCCTAGGTGCTAAAATTTTGAAACTGTAGTCAATCGGAGGGTATTTTTATACTGCTACTTCTCTCTCTGTTTTATTCCATCACTCTGCTAAATCACTGTGCTGTAAGTAAGCATTCTTCTAGGACTGGTAATTCAAGATCTTGTGATTCAACATGACTAGAGAATGGTTCTTTGTACCTGTAAGAAGTGAGGAATCCTTCCACTAAGATTTTGCTTCTAGCCTTGGGGAGAACTTCCGCTCCAAAAACTACAGCTTCGTGTACACAAAGCTTCCCAGGTAGTTTGGTAGCGGTTTCTAAAGAGGGCTTGCTTACGGTGGAAAATTACACTATGTTAGAAGGAAGCTTTGAAGACCTGTAAGAGTCAACATGAAATTAAGCACATAACGTGAACAGAGAAGCATGGACCAGCAGATGCAATAGTTAGTGTATCGTATCTTTGTACACTGAATGCAAGGTCCAAGTGAATCTCATAAGCATTGCAATTCCTTAGGACCACAGCCTAGCTTGTTTTGCAGTGCTGAGGAGCCCTTTGGTGTTTTTTTTTCTTCCCTCCCAAAGCCTGAACATCTGGATTTATGGTGACAAAAACAATCCAGTGAGGAAGGAAATGAAAAATGGCACCCCTGTGTATTAGAAAAGAGGCTGGGTATGGTGTGAGTCACAGCACATCGTAAGAAACACTCTGGCATCCCCCAGCTGTCCCATCCCACAATGACAGTGCCACTGCTGCTCTCCCCCGTTGGGAACCGCTGCTCACAGTGACTGCTGCTCAGCATAAACGTCTTTAAAAGCCCCTCTGCCATCATCTGTAAATGGTGATCCACCAGCCACTCTCAAGGGGAACTACTGATACTAACCTCTACCATTCTGCCCTAAAATCAGTTTATTCATTAACTTTCTATGGTCTGGGTGCATGTCTATTAATTTTCACCTACCACTGCCCACCTCTCTGGGGAGAACGTACAACCCTTGTGTTAAGGGATCATTAAAAAACTATAGCTGGAGGGGTTGCAGCCGTCACGGAGATGAATACTGCCTTCCTGGGACAATTATGAATTTTGATTCCTCATCAAGGAGCCATAAGGACCCTACTCGCATATCTTCACCTCTGCTTGAAGTGCCTGAGAACGCTCTGCTGGGTCAGGGTGAGGAGGGGAAGATGGATGTGTGGGTAAGCATATAGGTGCTCTTCAGTGATTTTTCTGATTAACCCAGAAGGAGGCTGTGCTAGAGGGGCTTCCCAGGGCACAGCCTGGCTTGATGGAGGCTTTTAAAATTTATTTTATTTTATTCAGTTCCTGGAACTGAGCTGATGCTGATGGTTATCATTATGCTGGGACCAGGAGGAACTGAACTGAGTGTCAACAAGTTTCTGAGTGACATGCTTGTGACTGCTTCCCATTGTGTAACAAAAGATCTAAAAGGTGAGTAAGCAAGTAGTAAAACGTGGATGTGAAGTCTTTGCAGGCTCTCTTTTGCTCTGTAGACCAAGCCAAGTAGAGTGTGTGTTGGGGGAAGATGTGTTGTAGCATTGTCTTTTGCCAAGTAGTGCCTGTTTTTCTGCTACCACTGATAAAGGAAACATAAAAGCTCCTTTATTGTCACTGAGTGCTGTGAATAGCCTGTCTGATCAGCTAGAGCTTGGATTGCATAAGGGGGCCCTGGACTAGCAGTTTATTGGACAACATGCTACCCCAGCTCTTTATCCTTGCACGCCCCAGTTAGTTACCCATCACACACCCCTGCCACACTCACTCGTTCCCTGCACTCCTCTTTCACACATCCGTGGGTGGACCGTATCTTGCAGATGATCTGTCCAGGGAGCGTGTGTTACGTTTCCCTCCTGCTCACGTGACTCTGTGGATTTTTGTTCCCTCTCCGGTTATATTTCTGAGATACTGTGAGAATGTAGGACGTTAAGCAAGTGGAAATCTCCAAGCATGCAAATGAAGGCGGCTATGTACTTTTTCCAAAACCATTTCTTTCTGGCGTGTAAAAAGAAGGGTACCTTGTTCAGGGTCTTTCTCACCCAGAGTAGCTTCTTGGAGAAAGGCAAGAACTAGTGCTCATATTGTTGCTAGTGATTTTGTTAAGTTTTCTTCCAGGAGATCCTACATATCTTTGATGTAGGCTCATTTGTTTGTGTGTTGGCTGCCTCCATCCCTATCAGTGGTGCCTTCTCTCTCTCTTCTCCCATTGCCTTCTATCCCTACCAACATTAAACAGCATCCTTTGAATAATCTTTGTTGACACAAGCTTGTAGTCATAGTTGTAGTTGCTGCAGGGGTTGGGAAGGCTCCTCAAGCAAGGAATTTTCAGTCCTTGGGGTCATGGAAACCAGCCAGGAATTTCTGCTCTCCCATTCCCAGGGGAATGAGGAGCCTGCAGAGGAAAACCAAAGGTGACCATTTCCTCAGTTTAAATGTCGTTGACCTGAATTGGAGATGTTTTCCAAGACTTTTTAAGATCAAGAGAGCAGATTTGGAAATATGACTGATATCTTGATGGAGGAGGAGAAGTGACCACTTCAAATTATAGAGTCCTATAATACAATATAGGAAATTGTAATTTGAAAAAATAAAGCATCAGGCACCATCTCTTGATATATGTGTGTGGCTTGTTCAATGACAGAGTTGGATATTAAATGGCCAGGTATCATTTCTTGCGTGTATGAACACAAAATATCAAGATGGGCTAAAAAGTTAGCTATATGCCATATGATCACTGAAGATAGTGTGTTACTCAGGAGGAGAAAGTAGGTGACAGTGGGACTAAAGCTGTCTCTTTTCTGTAAGACTGATATCTTAACAGCTCTCATGGGAGGAAGGACATGTTCAACCTAATAGGATAATGGAATAATATGTTGAACATATCAGCTTTGACACAGACCAGCTGGTGGCTGTAGACACAAATAACCTAAGGAAAACAAATTGAAATGTTTCAGGAAATGGCTATATGCATGCAGTGCAGTGGGGGGGCAGGAGGGTGCCTTGTGTGTAAAAGAAAAAAAGATAAAACCCCCTCTTTTTGGCTGTGGGAGGAGTGTCTCACTCATTCCTGGAAAGGACTACATTCCGTCCTTAATGATAGCTGGGGCTATAAATTTAGCACTGTGTTCTCCTCTGGACCCATAGAACTCTGCACTGTGAGGTTGGACCAAAGGTCCAGTATGGAGTTTAGTTGGTAAACAGAAAAATCCCCCAAACCAAACAAAAAACCTTCCTACAGTTACTGTTAGCCATTTCCTCAGAAATCATTGGTAAGATAAGTATTGCTCAGCAGGAAAATTATCTCCACCAGTAGGTCCTCCACGATCTCTTCCCTTCCTTCTTTCTGCTGCCTTTGTGTTTCTAATCCATCTTGTCTTTTTATCTCTGTCCAACTAATCTCTGTAGAATGCTGTCCAGCAATGAAATGGTTAACACAGACTTTTTAGTTCTGTCTTTTTTTTTCCTTCATAAATCCAGTCTTCATGTTTTGGAGCCCCATGACATACCTCGGAAGCTCTTCTCAGAGCTTTGATTTCAGGCTCTCTGCAGACTTCGGTAGACACTGTTTCAGTCCCTCTATTCTATTCACGTGTGAATTATTTTCTTTGAAACTGTGAAAGACAGAAGCGTACTTTTCCTTCTGAATTAAAGCTCAGATCCCGAACTGGAGCACATCAGGCAAACCACAGCCACTTGGTGGATGAATGCATAACCATATAGGTAATACGATTCTTTCAGTGTCTCTCTCAAGTCAGGAGTTACATGTTGTGCCGTCGGGCAACATGCAAGTCTGTTCTGTGCTTACAACCCCGCTGGCCAGATTTCAGTATATTGTGTGACCACCGTCATAGGTGACTCCAGGTTCACTCTGCTGTGGCTAGAAACAACATGATGTGAAAGACAGTAACAGCAATGTAAACTGCTAACGAGCCTTTGAAAGATGCCGAAGACACCTAAGCTTGAAGAGGCCAATCAATCCTCCCCTTCTCCCCTTGGTCACTGCAGATCCACTCTTGTCTCTCTCTCTCTCTCTTATAAAAGTCTTTATCTCATGCCATTACAAGTCAGCAAGCATTGTGTGTGCTCAGGCAGAAGGGTAGTAGAATGTGTTACACTTTTCATAAACGCAGCTTCCTTCTTCCTTGTTTGCCAGAAGCATGTCAGCAGCAAGCATCACTTTCTTTTGCAAGAATGGCTTTGATAAAAGGTACACTGATGAGATATACTCCATTGATGAGTTATTTCTGGCACAGACAGAGCTGGAAGGAAGTCAGCATTACACACAGACGCTCTTTGGCCTGGGAAGGTCTGACAGCCCTTTAAATACTTGGCTCAGAAATGGCTCTTTTCCTTTTATCTAGGAGATTTTTGCTTTCCTGTTAAGTTAATTAAACTTCTGTTTTGTCTTCCTCATGCCCTTTTGCCAGCATCTAGCCTTTTCATGAAGACACTAGTTCAATAACCATCATTTACAGTGTCAAGCTTAGGTTACTACTGTTTGTTTGCCAAGCGCAGCTGCAACCGTCTGCCCAATTTCATGTGTTGCTGTGAGACGGAGATACTGGCCTTCGCTACACAAAGTGTAGAGGCCTCACAGTGTCCCTTCCATGAGCTGTCCTTAAAAATGGCATGCTTTTTTATCTTCCCATATCTCTGAAAAAAAGGCTGTTTACACTGGACAAGTGATTTGGATTGCAGTAGAGTCTGCAGTTCAAGTGAAATATTACTTCTGGGTAGCACCTTGTATGGATATTCTCACTTTGGAAGAAGAGTATGTTACCAAGAAATAAATTCTAACACAGATCAAATTTTTTTGAAGCAGAAGTTTCCAGGCTGGGTGTCAACGTAAGTCCTTGTGTGTGAAACTCCTGAATGCCTGAAAACTTGAGAAACTGTTCTTCCCGAGAGTCTGGGTGTATGCATCAACTCATTGGACAAATTCAACCGAAGGGCTGAAGCCCCCTTTCCCATTTCTTAGCACAAAACTCTGCTCCCACATCATGTTGCAGCAGAGTGATCCCACAGTTGCTCCCTTTTTTTTCTTCCCTTCCCTTTGGGTGATTTGCCACCCAAATCACACTGCAGCCCAAGTTACTTCTGGTCTGTGGGAACCGTGAGTTGAATAGCTATGGTGTGAGACTAACGGGGAAGCATTTTAATATGGAGATGTTCTGTCTTTGGGCCAGTCCATGCAATCTGCACTGGAGGTCCTTTTTTGACAGTGCCTGTATGTAGATATCTAACAGGTTTTCCATGATAACCTTAGCAGTAGAAACGTTCTCATCCTTTGTGAGTGACAGGCCTTATAATTTCTTGGTTCACAGCTTGAATGCCTTCCCAGAAATGCAAGATGTTGACTGTCAGTGGATGTTGTTATTCCTTTTGTGCTGCCAAGTGTGAAACTAAAGATTAATGTAGTCCTTTATTGACTGCTGTGTGCAGGCTTTGACCTGCCTGAAGAATATTCAGTGCCTATCCTAAAAGTTACCCATTAGGCATTCAGTTTGGTGGGCACGCTGTAGAAACAAACCTCTTCAACCTCCTTGTTGAGTTGCTTTGAATAACTTCAAACCCAAACCCATACAATTGAGAGCCACAGTGCTGTATAGCATCATTTAATACTGCCTTGTCACTGGCCAAGCTGTTAGCTAAAGCTGTCTCACCTAGAAAATAATGGGGTTTGGGCCATCTAATAAGCTTGCCTGAAACAATTTTGCAGTTTTTTGCATGAAATAATTTTTCAGTGGTTTGTTTGTTTGTTTGTTTTCTTAAGGACTGCGTAAGACTCCTGTATTCCGCATTCAGTTTTAGCTTGGATGGCTCTAAGGTAGCTTTTTGGGATTACTTTACACTCAAATCCTTTATAGAGGGCTAAATGACTGAAAATTTTCCTTTTCAGAATTTCAAATAAGTTCTCATTACTTTCTGTATGATATCTCTATCAACCCTATCAAATGCTTTTTCAAAGCTTATAGAATTCACATAGAGCTTCCAATCAGAGGGGAACTCCTTGAGGATTTTCAAGTTAGTCATGCAATAAATTCAAGACTGTCTTTCTCAAAATTAGAGAAAATTATTAAATCCCAAATTTGATGTTTGCTAATTCCATTCTCTAGCAATATTCTTACCAGGAATCTGGCAGTATAGAAACATCGTGTTCCAGACTCTGCCTCATCTCTCCAGTTCTTACACTTTGAAATATCTAATTTCTGCAAGGACTGAAACAATAGATCTTTCTCCTACTATGAGGGGAGGGACATCTTTCTTTTCCCAGATTTTACATAAAATTCATTCATTTTTGGTATAGACTACTACCCGCTTTGATGAAGGATTAGAACACCCTATTTATAGTAGGTGCTTAAAGACCGGGCTTCCTGAACCCGTGGAAAACAAATGCACCAGATTTTATTCTTTTGTTCTTTTAATAAACTGTCCGTGAGATTCTTCCCCTCCCCTCCTTTCCTGCTGGTTTACTTGCATTCTTATATGTTCAGTGTTTTTCTCTTCTGTCTTTGTTCCAGTTTATCAGCAATTGACACACAGTTGTTTCCCAGACTCCGCGATTTCAACAGCAAAAATAACACTGACCTTTTGAGCTCATGAGCAATCTTGTTGGTGGTAATTTAGCAGAAAGTTACAGTAATGAACAAGAACGCTGCTGTTAAATGCTAGATCATTAAATGTGTTTTATGAGTGTTTATTACTTCTTTAGTGCACTTCCTGTGCGCCAGGGAGATAGCCATATTCCAGGGAAGAATGAAGTTTTTAATTGACAGAAGTGGTCAATTTGTGAATCTCTTCTGGTTTAAAGATACATTTTCAGGTGTGATTTAGTCAAGGCAGCAAGGCGGGTATTTCTAGCTAGAAAGACAATAGCACTAACAACAAAAGGCCTCTTCCAAAGGTGCATTAGCTCTGGAAACTGTGAGCGGGGCTTTTCCTGGGGGAGTGAGGCGAGGAGGGAAGGGAAGGTGACTGAAAACTTACTTTTCCCTCCCCAGACTTGAGGCTGGTTAGGGACTGCTTTGGTCCCAGGCATGCCGGAGAGCAGACAAAATGTATTGTCAACAGTAAACTTCCTCAGTTTCCAGCCACTTCCCCTCACCCAGCCTTCAGAACAGCAGGAAGCCAAGAGCAGATGACACAAAGCCATTTATATGAGGTTTATAATTTGGCTCTCCTACTCTATAGGTGATTGTACCTGTGGCTTTTGCAGAGTCCATGGGAAAGGCAGGGAGTCTAAATACAGACCAGAATTTTCCATCCATATTAAAATACTCAACTTCGCTTTGGCTTACGTTTGCATACAGACTCATTTCTAAAACTGATAAGAATACTTGTAAAGACAAGTAGAATTAGGAAAAGAGCTCTTTGTCTGTAACCTTTACACTGTAAAGGCAAAAAAACCCAACCCCAAAAACCCCCAAAAGTGTTATTAGCAAAAGGTCATGGTACTAAGAGTGACTTTAAAACAGAATGTTGATTTTCCTTCATCACAGCACCCTTAAAGCCTGTTCATCTCAATGTATAAACCAAAGCAGGACAGAGAGGAAATTTACCATCTTCCTTCTTTCAGCTGTGTATTAAGTAGCGTGAAGCTAATGTTTTATCCTCCCCCTATATTTTAGACCTGTCTCCTCTCTTACAACTTTTATTATGCTAATTACCCTTCACTGCCTGTCTCTTACACTTGAAATGTTTTGAATCTGGTGTGTTCCGAGATAATTGTTTTATATCTCCATGTGAAGCAAGGGAATCTGTATTTGAGGAGAAGTAATGTAAAGATCTATTTCAGTGATCTGTTTTGCAGTACAATTCAGCCACTGGAAAAGGACGGTATAGAAGGTCATTTTAAAGGGTATTGCAGCATCTAGAAAGCAAGTTTAGTCAGAGCATCAATATCATGTGGCCTTGCAGGACATGTTTGGGTCCACGTCCACCTAAATCCCTTGACAGGTATTAATAACAAGCAGCATGACCCTGTGGGTGATCCGAGACAGTTATTGCATTAGGGACATGAGTTATTAATTTATTTAGCTGCTGTGGGGAACTCTGTGTGACCCATTTCAAGGAATGACAGGAGAAGAAAGTGTCTGGAAACATGATTCGCATGACAGTAGCAGGGTTTGTAAGAAGCTGGGTGTTTCAGAGGGAGTATATGTACATACTACTAACTTAGGAAGGAAAGACAGGAATGCTGCCTACAATCCTGCCTACTAGTTCTGATACGTGATGCGGTTCAGCCTCTGCTCCTATCTTGGGTTAAAGTGGAAAGACTTTGTTTGTTTGTTTAATTCTTTTCTTGGGTCTTTCCCAATTTTAGCCTGAACTCTAGATATTTGGCTCTTAAATTCAATCTCCAGGGTGCTTCTGACTAATGCCAGGGTGCTATTGTGGGGTTTTACAGGAACTCTTGGGAACAGACTTGCGGCACAGAGTGTGTGGACCAGTATTACCAAAACCCAGTGTTACGGTATCTGTGCAACACAGGGTTTCAACACAGAAGCACACAAGAACTGCTTTCTGTACGGATTACACTGTGTGGTCCTCACTTCTATACCCGACTTTCTGGACCACCCTGACTGAGGGCAACAGAGATGGAAAGCGTGCACGCTTCAGAACTGTTTTATACAAATTTTCCCTCATTTTAAAGAACTTTTGATGCATAAAATACCTGTTTTCCTCTAAACCAGTTATTACAGACTGGGTTCATACCAGAAGGCTCAGCTATTTCCCAAAATAATTACTTGGTCCAGGTAATGCAGAACTGGGAAGAAGTTTAAATACAGAGGTTTGAAGAAGTAAAAACCAGAACTGGGATCTGGATTCAAGCATCATACTTAACAGATAATTGCAATGACTGAGGTGGAACATTCAGATTTAAATCCAAGCTCTCTAATACGCTTTGTCTGGGATATGGAAGGCATCTTCCTTTATTAGGTTATTTTCCTGCTCAACATTAACATTTCGTGCTTTGAAGCTTTATTGTGTTGGCTAGAGTTATACCTTTATATACACATAGTCCCTATGGAATAGCCTGATCTCCTTTCATCGTTATTAGTAATTCTAGGTCTGTCATTTCCTATTCTCATAGTCTGGACCTCACTGCGTTGTTGCAGGATGGTTGA
Source organism: Phaethon aethereus (assembly GCF_964289735.1). Lineage (NCBI taxonomy): Eukaryota > Metazoa > Chordata > Aves > Phaethontiformes > Phaethontidae > Phaethon > Phaethon aethereus. The sequence continues at coordinate 11,093,293 of NC_138593.1, read as the reverse complement.
TACGGTGCACAGGAAATGTACTGTTTTTTCAGGTCTGAACCGTTCATGAGTATTCTTTTCAGGGGCTTCAGTTTCATTGCCATGAAATCCATTTCCTACATGTAGTACAATTTACTAAATTACAAACAAACAAGGCATCAATAGAGAAGTCAGTGAAAGTTCACACTAAGAATAGAAGCTTGAAGAGAAAAGTTCAATTATGTGACCTTCTTCAGGAGCTGGATACAAAATAGACCTGCTGTTTTTCCCTTTAATTTGCAGTCCAGGCAGAAAAGAACTCGAACAGTTCCCAGGGAAACCCAGGCCCTTCTGTTTGTTTCTACGAATCCTCCAGAAATACTTTATCTGTTAACATCCTGGGTATGCTGATATGGACATGAACTTACTTGGTCTCCTAATTTCCCTCCTGTATTGTAAGCTGATTTTTGCATTGACTTCCCATTCTGCAGTGTTTAAAGATCTGCTAGCCATGAACGGAACAAAATGTTACCGATACGTACCTTTAAAATTAGCCATTAAAACAAATTAGGATTATCGGATGAAAAATACCATTTAAGTATCAGTCACAGCTTATTATTGCCCTTCAGAAATATGTTTGGGAAAGAAAAATAATTCCGAAGAACAGGTTTTTAGGCCCTTGGTCAAGAACAGGGAGATGCTACATTGACGAATACAGGGCAAATACTTACACAATGTTCTATCTATCCAGACTTCCTTTCAAATAATGGCTTTTTCTTCTCCTTCATATCCACCATTTTTGTTTTATAACGTACTATCGTCCCTACTTTTACCTTATCTTGAAAATTCCCCCAAAGATTAAAGGATTTTCCCAGTTGCTGCCTAGAAGAGTTAGTCTGCTCTTTAGGAGCTACTCCAAAGGGTTCCTGCCCCTAACAAAGCCGCAGAGCACCACGTCTGCCCTGGTGCACTTGGCATACAGAGCATCGCTGCAACTTTTGGGGTTAAAAAGGGTGGATTAGAACGAAAGAATCACATATCTCAAAATGCCTTGATGAAACCAGACTATGCCTGGACACTTTCTGTTAAAAGTTAAATATTAGACACTTTCTCCCTGGCATTCTTTTTTCATTTAGCCTAAAAGGCTTAATATTTAACTCAAAATACCTAACAACTGCAGATGCTAAGTGCTGAATGTTGTTACATCCTCCAGAAGATACATAAAGCAGTGCTTAAAACTGGTGTGATATATTTAGAGATGTGCAGCCATCCCTGGACTTAGTGCTCCATTTGAATAAGAAAATCAGTTACCGGGTTGTGACTTTCAGCTGCATTTTGAAGCAGAAGGCATGGCCAGTACTCCAGTGGGGATAACTGGTTTAAACAGGGTGTCTACTTGGTACCTGCAGAAGGAAATATCCCTTATTTAGATGCACTTTTTTTCGTCCTAGATCAAGATCTTAATTTTTTCAATTCTTTGTCTGACATTAACTTTGGTTTTGGGATGAATTTCCAATTATATTGGGCCTCAAATCCATGTTAAAGACAAAATTATTTTTATTGCTGGCTCATGTTCAGAGTGTTACTACAACTGAAAAGGACACACATATATCCTTGAAAACCATTGCCACTTTATGACCTCCTATTTCTAAGCCTTTTTGTTGAATGGTATCCTTATAAAAAGCTCCTGAAGATGTTCTGCTTTTAAGATGAGTGTTCTCTGAGGCTGAGTTGCTGCAGAAGTGGCAAGTAGCCGGGAATGGCCACATCTCCGCCTCCTCAACCCGCTGTGGCGCCGCAGCGTTAGCCACCAGAGCACTGGGCACACATTCCCAGCCAGCCCTGCGACAACCCAAGAGGACCGGCCCGCCTGCCGCCGCGATTCAGCACCCAAGCCCCTCCGTGCCACGGCGGACAGCCTTCGCGGCCCCGGGGCCGAGCCGCGCCCGCCAAAACCGCTCTGAGGCGAAAGGGGCGTGTCCCGGCGGGGGCCGCCCGGGAGTAAAGTTCGCGGGGGCGCGCGCGGCCGTGCCTAACGGTCAGCGCGTGCCCAACGGCCTGCGCGCCTCGTCCCCTCCCGTCCCGTCTCGCGCTGCGCCATGGCGGGAGGCCTGGAGTCGCTGGAGGCGTGCTTGGAGCAGCACATCCCGCCCGAGGACCTCGCCGAGGTGAAGCGGATCCTCTACGGGGGCGAGGCGAGGTGCGCTGCTAGGACGGGCTCGCCTCCCTCTCCCCCGCGGGGCGGGTCCCGTCCCAGTCCCGTCTCCCTCCTGCCCCTTGGGCTCCGCGGGGATGCCCAGCCCGGGAGTGAGGGGGAAGGAGTCAGTCTGAGGGTGAGTGGGCAGGACACAGGGCTGGGCTGAAAGGAAAAAGAAGGGTAGGTCTTGTGGTGTTGCGGTGGGGTTAGGCTGTGGTGAGGTAGTTGCGGTAGTTCGGAGGCAATCGAGGTTTGAGAAGCAGGGTGGTAGAGAGGTATGAGAAGGTGGCTGACTGATATGAAAGGCCTGAGCGGGATAGTTTTGAGGGGGGCCTGGTGAGGTCGTGGCTTTGGGCTGAGGGAGCTGGAAAAGTGGGGATTTAACGTGAGGGAAAGGTGTTTATAATCTGGGGGTGACAGGTGAAAGTTTGTACGTGTGTGCTCCTTGATTTCTGCAGAAATCAAGGTAATAGTGTCTGGAAATCATAATTCTAGAGGAGGACACGGGGAGCTTGCTGCCGTGGAGGAGAGCAGCAAGATTTGCACATGACCTGGCTACTGTCTGACTGCTCCCTTGTCTGGTAGTTGCATATGGGTGCATGGGAGCTTGGGTGTCTCTGCAGGGTAGATGGTATTTGTGATCCTTTTGATCCATCACATTCAGAGCAGAAAAGGGGGACATCTCATCTTGAAATGTCTTTGTTTCCTGTTCCATCCAGAAAACTTAATTTGCCAGCTGCTGCTCTGTCAGCAGCTCAGGAAAGAGATTTTGAGCTACAGGGCTATGGATTTGAAGCTGCTCCAGAGCAATTGAGAAGGCCACGTATTGTTCGAGTAGGACTAGTACAAAATAAAATTCCACTTCCCACAGACACAACCGTGGCAGTCCAGGTACACAAACTGGGATCTGGGCCGTTTGTGTGTAACTCTTCTGCTGCTGGATTGAGAAATAACATGCTTTTCTTGTTGATGTTAGAAACTCCATCAGGAAACGTCTACCGATTGGAAATATAGGACCCATCACTATCTTAATGCAGCATACTGTAAGAAGTTCAAACGACACATTCAGTTTTATTGTTTTTCAGAAACATCTCTTGTGTTATATTTACCTAGTGAATTGCCCAACCTGTTTGCAATTTCTCCAAAACTAAATATTTAGTCACTGATTTTGTACATGAAAATCCTTTGTCTCTAAAATGGAACAGAAAATCATTTGCCTGAAATCAAAAGAGATGGCAACCCATGGAAACCACAGGTGCAGTTCTTGTTTTAATTGAGAAATGTTCCATTATAGGAAAATCTGTTAGAGTAAACACAGATTAATAAAGCTGTGTTCATTATTCTTTGTACAGCAGTAAGCCAAATCTTATTATAAGGTGATCATCATCTCCTAACATCTTGGACAGAAAAGCACTGAGGTGACATATATAGAAATAGCCTCCTAAAAATAGCTTAAAAAAAGTGAAATACCAGACTTCTTAAATCTCCTGGATTAGTAGTTTTGTACAGTGACAAGGCAGAACATTTCTGAGGTAATTTGTTTTGGAAAGATTACCTGTCACAGATGCAAGTAATTAATTCAGTATATGGATCAAGTTTGTGGATCCTTTGTAGCATCTGTTAAAAAGATTATCAGTTATATTAATGATTTTACTGTATAAATAACTAGTTAACTGTTTCTGTAAATCAATGTACAGTTTTTGAGTTCATAGGTCACTGTTGGCTTGCTTCTCGTCCCTTTTTTTTAATTGATACCTGAAAGTATCGATACAAAGTGCTACACCTTTTGTTTAAGTAGAATACTCAAGAAAAAAGTACTTTGACACAATGTTTTTTGAGAAATTAATAAATGCTTTGATGGTTTTTCTTGGTAATAATCTACTTAGATCTTTGGACAGAGGGATTTAGAAAATAGTTTGGAGTTAATTACTTGTAGAGAGTGTTCGAGATCCACGTGTGTGAGCAGGATTCGGAAATAACCAAGGAAATGGACTGACCTTACCTCATATTTTAAGATTCTGAGTACTTGACTTTGAATTCACATTTACTTAATGTCATTCTGTAGGTTGTTTATGATCAGCACAATTATAACTTTTGCTGATTCTGTTAAGGTTTTTAGCTACTTGCAAGTCAGTCAGCAATGAGATGTCATATATTTCAATGTTGTAACAATGGAATTAGAATTCCATTAGATTGCTTTCTTTATTTTCAGCATCTAAATGCTTTTAAAAATCTGTATCTAGCTCTTTCTATTATCAATGCTTAGGAATGATAACTTCTTGAGTTATTCCCTCTGAAAGCAATGGGACTAAGTATAGAACAAGATAAATTTAATGTGAACAAAGCTTGTAAAACGAGGCTATTAATATACAAGTGGGTTAGAACATATGGCTTTTTTAATAGCATGACACTTCTCGCAATCAGGTGGCTGCACTGCACAGACGAATTGAGGAGATTGTGGAAGTAGCTGCAATATGTGGGGTCAACATAGTTTGTTTCCAGGAGGCTTGGAGTGAGTATTTTCTGTGATTCCTTCTAGGTTGTCAGAGGTCAAGTTCCTTCTATTTTAACAAGCATCCTGTACTAGAAGTAGTAGAAATATGTACTAGTAGTATGTCTTGTAAGTAAACAGCAGAGATCTTCCAAGAGATAACAGTTGACTTTGCTGATTTACTTTCTAAAGGAAAAAGCAAAGAGTCTTAGTTAGCAGAACTGTTTGGAAAATGTGTGTGAAGTCTGCTGTATCAAAGACTGCTGTATGCTGCAACAGTGATATTTGTGGGTGTGCTCCTTCTTTGTGTCATCCTTCGTGATCCTTTCCTCATTTTTTTTCTTATAAAACTTTAGGTTTTTTCTAGACAGATATTCAAATTTTAAAAATCTAATTTTAATTTAAATGGAGTCTTTGACTCTTAGTAGAGGCGAAAATCGAAATGAAGGCCCAAGTTGTGAAAAGAGGTTATTTGCAGAAAGTGTGCATTAGTGACTAGGGTGTATTTTGTATTTTTACCTCTGGTAAGACTTCACTAAGTGCATTCTTTCTCTTCTGCTTTGCTGCATGGGCCTGAAACTCCTTGCCTTTTAAACAAAGGAAACAGTCGAATCATTCCTAAGCGTTTAATTTTTTTATCTGTATTCGTGAAAACAGTGTGTATTTCTTGAGTGACATGAACATTCTTGTAAAATGCATTCTTCTTTGCATTGGTGTTTTCCAGCCATGCCCTTTGCTTTTTGTACAAGAGAGAAGCTTCCTTGGACTGAATTTGCTGAGTCAGCAGAGGATGGGCCAACAACAAAATTCTGTCAAGAGGTAAAAAAACAACCAAGCAAAAAAACCTTCACATCCAGCCTCCAACCCTAGCTCATGACTGCCACTGATTAGCATGGATTTTTTCTTTATGTACCAGTCTTGTACCACTGAGGAAACTGAAATAATAAAAAATAAATTTTCACCTTGCTTGACAAATATTATGCTAGTGAGTGAAGTAGAAATGGACAACAACTGTGCTCAATATTTATTTTTTAAACTACTTTGCATTTATAGACTGCCTTGTACCATGGAAGGCATATGGAACTGCCCATTTAACTATTCCTGAATTTTACAAGAACAATTGTTCCTACAAACGTCTTTAATTTCCATTTAAAAAGTGTTTATTTCCTGGAACAGTTGAGTATTAAACAATGCTTGTAGGAAGGTGTGAGGAGAAGAATAGCTAGCCTTTTCTGAACAGGGAACAGTTTCACACAAATCTTTTTGCATCTCCCTGTGGAATGACACAAAATATAGGGGGCCTTTTATGGACTCAAGGAGATTTGTTATCGTCTTGCTCTTATTTTTCCAGACACTGTTGATTGCAAGGGTGGCAGAGTTTATTTTTGTTTTCTGACAACTTTTTAAATAAGAAATTTTCATTATTTTCTTCTACAAGTGATTGAAACAAGAAAGACTGTTTGATGTCAAATTTGCCCAGACATGCATTGACCTATTAAGCTTTTGTAGACAGCATAATACCTTTAGTATGATCTAGAGCAAGTCTGTGTTGCTTCTCGCTATGGAATTAATGACACTATGGAAGTTTGGAGAAATAGAAGAAAGAGAAATGATTTGAAGGAAAAGACAATGTGCTAGTAAACTGGCAGTCAGAAGTTGCTATATCTCTCACTCACACCTATGCTATTTAACATTAATAGTTAACACGTAACGCTATTTTACATTTCCTTTTTTTTTTTTTAAATAACCGTTTTCAGCTAGCCTCTGTGCCTTTCTTTCTGGTATACCACCTGTGGTATACCAGAATGAAAGAACGTGATGGCATCTATCTCCTTTTATACCTGTGAATAGATAGAGGTCAGCTTCGTAGTTTGACTGTCACTGTTTAGATGCCCTTTTTCCATTTGGTACCGTGCATTTCTAGTTGAAGGATTCAGCTGAAAAGCTCTCTGTGGTGTTTCCATGTTTGATGAAGAAACTGTGGCAATGTGGGCATGCCAGTGTGAGTTAAGCATTAGCCCTTGATAACAGTCAGAGTAATGTACCAGATTAAAACTTTTTTTAGTCCTTCTTTATGAACAAAAAGTGAAAATAATTACTTCAGGCTTGTGTATAAAGAAGAATTGTGTTCATCTGTATAGCTGGCAAAGAAATATAATATGGTTGTGGTATCTCCAATCCTGGAGCGAGATGAAATACACGGAGGAACTCTGTGGAATGCTGCAGTGGTCATTTCTAATTCTGGAGCTGTCCTTGGCAAAAGTAGGAAAAATCACATTCCAAGGGTTGGAGATTTCAATGAGGTAAGATGCAGTATTGTGATTATCAAGCTAGTCTTACTTTGCAGCTCTTGTTTGTGTCTGTGTGTGTTGTATCAGAGTGATATTGGCAGGAAATGTAATGTATTTCTAGAAAGTGTGGTTCATTATGTGTGAAATCAGTTATTCTCGGGTGAAATTATAGTAAGTTAATTTATCAAGAATAGAGAGTGATGACTCTTAAAGGACAAAAAACACTGAATCTTTGTCATGTACTCTTCCTTGGCCTGATGGAAACTACAAAAGTATCGAGGGTCTTTAAAACCAAATTCTGTAAGTCACAGCTTTGTTATGTTATTTGTGCATGATTGGCTCAGATAGCTTTTGCATGCGTGCATGTTGAACTTACTTTAATTTGGAGGGCAATTGTTTCGTGGTTCAGATGTGAGCATTATTTATGGTCTCAATCTCTGTGAGATTGTCTTGGAAATGACAGTTCTTTTGCTTATGTTTCTTTGAGCAGAATACCGCAGTTCATTACACTTCTGAGTCAATAGCTGGTTTGCGGCATCTTCTGTTTACTAATCACATTATTTCCACTGAAGCCCCCAGCAGTTTTTAGGCCGTCCTCCAGAATCAGCTTCAGAAACTGAACTGGTAGTAAAGGCAATGTCAGAAGAAAACTGGTAGATCTGAAATGTGCTTATCCATCCATAGAACTATCACAGGCAGAAAGATCAGGGTTAAAAATTAACCAAAGTCTAAAAATACATTGTCTTACCTAATTAAATCTCTCCTTGCCAGCTAAAGTGATTAATTAACAGAGGCATTTCTTCTAAGCACTGGCTATATACCTGCAGTTGCTTTTGTTCCCTGTTTGAATGCTCCAGTCACTAAACTGAGGCTTCACAATTCAAACGGCTTTTTCATTAATTTTAAAAGTTTTTTAGTGTCTTGAAACTTGGTGTTCAAAGACCTCTGGAAGTTTTGACCTGGGCTCCCAGACCTGATCAGACTGGTTTGTGTTTCTTCAGAGGCGACTGTTAATAGGTTCCTACACCGTGGATTTCTGGTACAGGCCTGTCAGTCACCTGTGTTGACTTCTCTTTAACAATTATTTTGACATTTGATATTATTTTATTGGATCTGTCTTTTAGCTAGCAAAAGAGTAACTAACAAATCTGTATAAAGTACAAGCACTAATAAAAATTAATTTTGGTTACTTTCCATATTCTTGATTTGTTCCCTGTGTAATCAAACAAAAATTAAATTCCTGTTACTCGTGCTAAAATATTATGTCTTTCACCAGGTTCCAAGAAACTTCTTGTTTCCAGCTATGAAACTGTAATGAAAGGCACCTAAAAAAAGAAAATATTTTTACTTTTCCATGTGAAGTATAACTAGAGTTTCATTAAGAGTTTTGCATAATTCCTAAAAGGGGTCAGTTTTTATAATCCTAAATGCTAGAATTACCATGAAACAATCTATTTATATCTTGCAGGTATACTGTAATGATTTGACATTTCTTGTTGTATCTACCTCATTATAGAAGCAAGTAGTGTTTACCCAAAACAGCGCTGTCTTTTTAGCTAGTTTTGTTAGCAAAGCATTACGTCCATCCTTCTGAGTTGAGCAATTTTGATAGAGGAACTCTAGAAACCACCAAGACTACAGGGAAGGTTTGCTCATCTCTGTTACTTTAATGTTGTTTTCTTTATCAACAAAGTTAAGCCCTGAGGAAGGGTTGAATTTGAAATTATTTTTTGTGGATTGTCTCTGTAGAGCAGATAGGGAAAGGAGCCTTGTTACAACCACCCTTGTTGAATCGATGAGAACTAACTCGGAAGGGGAAAGAGATTGGTCTGTAACCTGTTCAGCCATGTGGAAGGGCATATAAATAAACAAAAGTCAGTCCTCCTTGAGACATCACAGTTTGTTGCTGTGAAGATGATTGTGATCTCTGGTGAGGAATAAAGAAATGAGAACTGATGAATTCCGTGAAGCAACAGCATTTTTTTTTTCTTCTCCTATTGTAATAAAAGAAAACTGAGAATAGAAGAAAAAAAGGAAATATATTCAAGCAGCAGAATTGTTTTGAAGAAGAATTGTGTGAGTGCCTGCCACGTGGTGTGCTCTCTACAATGAAAGGAGATATAATCAGTGCCCAAGGGATAGTGCAAATTCATGAGACCTGATAATAAATAAGAAACATGAGATGTCACATTGCTGGGCATACTGAACCTCTAGTCCTTGGTTTCAGAAGATGATCCCCCTGTATCTGTCATGCCATTCTCCTGCATTCAGATGAGGCCCTAGTTTGTTCCCCAGCAGTAACTGTCCTTGATTTAGGCCTGATGTGGTTCTGCTTCTTTCAAGACGAATGGCAGTGGTTGTTACAATGGACAGATAGTTTTACTAAAAGCCCACCACCATGCCCACTAAACCACATCCTGAAGTGCCACATGAATGTGAAGGAATTCTGTGTTCTTTAAACAGTGTTTATCATCTCTCTTTAATTGGAATCAAAGGATCATGATGACTTAGGAAAATTTTCTTATGTGGTGAAAGTTCTAAGAGAAGTGCCTAAATTTTGGCAATTTTTGGATCTCTCTTAAGCTTCTGTAGAAGTTTTCTAGCATGAATAGAAGTGTTTATGTCAAAGTCAGACAGTGCTTAGGTGTAGTCTGAATGAAGGGAAACAGAAAGGGGTTTGAATTTGCTATATATCCATTACAGTGCAGCCTATTGTCTAATGACTTGAAGCTGGTAATCAGAATTTGGGAAGTGTCAAAGCGACGTTGCAGCTATTTCTTTTCACTTTTTAAAGAAGTCTGCACTTGTGTGCGTTTGTTTGTAGTCTACTTACTATATGGAAGGAAATACAGGACACCCAGTGTTTCAGACACAGTTTGGAACAATTGCTGTGAATATCTGCTACGGGCGCCATCACCCTCTGAACTGGCTCATGTTTAGTATGAATGGAGCAGAGATCATCTTTAACCCTTCAGCCACTATTGGAACACTCAGGTAAAATACAAACTGATTTAGGCTGTTGCACACTTACTGGGTTAAACTGAACCTCTCACCCCTTCACTGGGGCCTCAAGGGCACTTTGCAGAGGTGCAATACCTGAGGTATCACCTCCTTGTTTTGCCTTCATGAAGGAATCTGCATTGTTCTCCATCTGGAGTTTTAGGCTGCCAGTCTGCTCATAATCACTAATTCTCTTCCAGAATTTTAGTTGTACATCTGCAGGACTTTTGTCTCTGAGACAGAGTTAACCAGCATCCATGTGGTGTTCTGAAAACTAATGAGAGTTTCTTTAGATTGTCTATGTAATATTTTTGCTTTATGATAGGCAGTAGTAATTTACATTCAGGCTTAACTTGCCAGCTTGCATTGTCCACCTAGGAGCCAATAAGTGTGGTATCAAATTGCACTTTTCAGAGCCAAGCTGAGAAACCCTTTTCTCAGAAACATTTTTTTTTTAACTGTTGGCAATTTTGTTACTATCAAGCCTCTTGAACCAGATTGAACCAGTGTAAACTATTTCCCTTGAGACTAATCTTCTGCAGATTGACATTAATTGCACCCTACTGACTTGATTTGCTAGAAGAAAAAAGAAAACCAGCTCAGTGAGCTACAAAAATACACTTCTTAGCTAGCCCATAATGATTAATTTGTGGATTAGGTCTTGAATGTTCTTTGCCTCTACATATCAGCATCAGTCACATTTCAATATAATAACCTTTGAATGTGCCATGCTTCCAAAGCATTGTCTGACACAGGCTGTGTATTGCTTGGGATAATATAATGTAATGCTAAATAACTGTATTCTTTGGGACTGGTGGGGGGCTTTCTTTAGATAGAAACCTTGTACAAATGGTTTCACTGATTCTTTGTACCACTATTCTTGACAAAATCACCATGCCTTTCTTTCATTTTCATTGTATTCATTTCTTTGCCATACTACTCAATACTTTCAAGCTCCAAATTCGTAAATTGAAGTGTGGGATTCCAGAATGTGTCTACATATCAGCTTAACACATGATAGAACAACTGTGCTTTTTCTTTTTGTCTTTTTTGTTTCCTGATAACAATGGACTCTGAAAAGTAATTTAGTATTCTATAACATTTACATACATATGACTGAGGAAGGGATGGTAGTTTATATTATAAATATTAATATTTTTATCCCTTTTCAGCATAAGTTTTTAGCTTTGAACAGGATGGAGGGCAAAGTCTGGCTTTGTAGAGTTCTTCAGAAGAAAAACATTTCCTTTGTGAGTTGTAAAAAACATATTTTGGGCTAGCTGAACTGACTTTGAGTTTACAGCTCCAAAGATAAGTTTTAGGAAGCTAACAGGAGCATATTTCATTGTTACTGATGATATTGTAATACAAGTATAATACCCAGTAGCAAACAAAAAAAGAAGACATACTGACCTCTTGTAATACTCATTTCTCTTCTCTCTCCCTTCATCTGGGCTTGTGTGCATGCACTAATTGCAGAATACTGTCATTTTTACTTCTTTAAACCTAGAGGAAGAGATTTTTCCAGCATCAGTTTTGCAAACCTTGATATATGAAACGTTCAGGCAATATAGACTTGCTAACTGGGTATACAAGATCATAGAAGAGTTAGAAATGTAAGAGGAATATCTTTTTTAGCATTTTCCATTTTATAAAAAGGTCCAAGAACATTCATTCAATTTTTGTTGCTGACCAGCTAGAAAATTCTGAGGACACTGAGCATTCATTAGAGGGTAGAAATGGTGAAAACAGATTAGAGGCATAAAATTTTCATACCCACAGCCAGTTCAGATGCAGAGAACTACGTATTTACAAATCTGGAGAGTAGAACTGTAGGTTAGATGCAGTATTCTGTCATTCAAACTGCCCTTAATAGCTTTTGGTCTAAAAGATAATTTAGATTGTGTATGCTGGAAAATGTCTTTTGAAAAGAACTGAATGAATACACAATGCTTTTGGGGCATTTATGTCACTACTAGAATAATATTTGTGATGTTTGTCTGCTTATAGCCCATTAACAGGAGAGCAAACAGAACTTACCCTGTTGTCATACAGCACTTCATTGGTACTCTGGGTGCTTCAGGCTCTCCTAATTATTGGCTTTCACTTGATTGTTTTTTTAAGCCTATAATTTTTATTGCAGGAAGAGGACTCTTGAGGCTCATGTAAAAACTGTCTCTGGGGTCGCTTCTTGGCTATAGCCTTTTTTTCCTGTCTCTCTTCTTCTGTGAAATTGTAATTTGCTGGAGCTTTTCAATAAAATCCCCTTTTCTTAGAAGAGCTGGCTGCCAGACTCAAAGCAGTTGAGAAAAGAGGCAATAAACCAAGTCCTTTCAATCAGTCCAGTGACCATCTCTGAAGATTCTTGAGTCTGACTGGGAGATTAACGAGTCAGATGCTTGCAACCTTGTCTTGGTACTCAGGATCTGGCAGGTACATGCTGTCACAGGAGTGTACAAATTGTATCACCTTTGTTTTGGAGTTCTGAGTACTTCTGAGACCTGCTATTAACTAGTTTGATCCCTGTGTATCAAGCTATTTAATAAAAAGAAGACTATTTCAGTTTTAAACATCAGTCGGAATTGAAATCTCCTTTGGAAAAGAGATAGAGGCTTGTAAAAGAGAAGGAATTTTTTATTCCTTATTTCCCAGTTCTTGATTTTATGTAAATTTAGTGGCTGGTTTGATAGATAATTACTGGGAAGTTACTGGCAGTTAAACATGCTTTCTTTTTCATCAACCTACCATGGGAAAATGACTTACTGGAAAGTGCTATGAAAACTGTGGTTGAAATAATAGAAGTAGGAAATTTTGATGGAAATGGATTTTTCCTTTTCTTTAATCTTTTTATTATTCCCATAATTGATTTTTTTTTTTTCATTTACTGCTGCAAAAGCCTCTCCTGAACCATGTTGGGAAAAAGGCAACTTGTATGAATCTCTTACAGCTTGGCTGCAGAATGATGTTTGGTATATTGAAAACTAGTGGAATGTGAAAGCACATGTGTAAATCCTTTGCATAATTTGGAGAGTAAAACATTTTCCACTTTAATTGCTTTAAAAATCTTGAGATGTGTTCATTTTTTTCTTTTTTTTTGCCATGACAAAGCCGTATTTACCAGGTTATCAGATAGAATTGTTTATACTTATATTTGAGCAGAAAATAATTACAGTGCTCGGTTGTATCTCTGGGGACATTTTGATTGTAAGAGCAAGATCAGTCTTAGGAGCTAACTTTGGCTTCTTTGTCAGAAAATGTACAGTGTGAAACAGTCATAATCTAAATATAGCTCTGAAGCAGACAAGTAGTGAATACCTGCCTCCTCTTTTGTGTATTACAGTGAGTCACTGTGGCCAATTGAAGCGAGAAATGCTGCCATAGCTAATCACTGCTTTACGTGTCCCATCAACAGGGTAGGAACGGTATGTATCTTCACTTTGTTATTCCGTTTCATAATTTAGGTATTGTAGCATGAGTTAATTCAAAGTAATGCACTGAATAGCACTAGAATGCATAGATTCCTCTACCATATAACTGCTGTATTAGTGTTTATAATATGATTTGAAGATGGACAGTGATAGAGAGACTGAGATCTGGCCTTGTTGCTGGCAGCCTACTTTTTGGTTGCAGCTGCTTCCTGTTCTTGAATTGCTTGCTTTGTAACAGGCACCCGCCCTTTTGCTAATTCTCCTACTTTCTATGGTGAAATCAGTTTTCTTTTAGCCAAAATGACTGAAAATGAAATATATCTTCAAGTCAGCAGCACACAACTGGTTGCTGTTGTTCAGATATTACCTCTTTCTGGACACTGAAATTCTATAATGAAAATTAATATTGCACGTAATAGGTTGTTCTTGCTTTCAGATTAGTCCAAATACCCTACATGTGTGTTCTTTTATAAGGTTCTGTGCAAAAATCCAGACTTGTTCTTGCTGTTACGTGAATACCTTTGCCTTCTTTTGTGATCCACAAAGATGTGTTCGGTTAAATGTCTCTTCTTCCTCAGACTTGTGAAACTCATAAGAGACATGTTCCTCAAAGTGTATGAACAACAAGCAGTGATACAAAAAGATCTTGTTTTCTCGCCTATACATCATAGAAACTAGGCCCCTCTGATGACTCCCTTTAGACAATGCTGATAGTATGCCAGAAAAAATCTTAATAGATTTATATAGACTTCTGTACTAAATATGGTAGACTGGGAAGGATTTCTTGAATTAAATGGAATTGTACTGCCACCTACGGATTGCTCTTATTTCACAGGAGTACTACAAAAATGCTTTCACTTCTGGAGATGGTGGAAAAGGTATGTTCAGAAATGACATTCAGTGGTTGCTAATAATTGTTAACTAGAAAGTCTGAAGAAACAATAGCTCTCCTGCAAGTGTCTATCCCATGACAGCTATGGTAGCTAGTGACTGCCTTACTTAAGACTGCTGTTTTGTCAGCTGGAGAGAAGCAGCACTAACTGTTAAAGGTGGTGGCATCATGCTATGTGGTCACCAGAAGTTCATACCTAAGGTTTCTATATACTTTCAGAGGACGAAGAGTTTTGGAGTCAATGCAGTATTGTAGGACTGGAGGACAGAAATCCCACAAATTAGCCTGTGTTGTCAGTGCATGCATGACATTTTATTTGTAGTTTTAAGATTATTAACAGTAATAGCCCTAGCCTGAATCCGTGGCCAAGCCATTTTGCACTGTTCCACAGATTTGCTTGGAGTTAAAGAGGAGAATGCTCAAAGAAGAACATGAGATTTGCTTGCATGTATTTCATTTGTACATTGAAACACTGTAATTTGTCCTGTGACAACCTTCTGGCTTAATCTGGAGTGGGCCTGAGCATTTTTTTTTTTTAAAGCTAGTTTTGGAGCTAAGTGTTTGTAGCAGCTGCATCAAAAAAGTCAGTGGTATCCATTGCTTAGTAGTACAACAGATGTGGCTGATTTTTGGCACAACTCAGAGTTGTGCAATATAAAGATTTTTTCCATGCCTCAAATCCCAGTGTTTTCACTTCTGACTTTGTATTGAAAATAGAATGGATGCATCTCTGTCAGCTGTTTTGGAAATGTATTATTTGACAATAGAATTGTCAAATAATTAGAATTAAATCCTAAATAAAAAATGAAAGCAAAGCCTTTGCTTTAGTTCAGAGACTTAATGATGGGAAAGTATAATGCATTATTTAAAAGGCAATGCAGTTTTTTCCTGTTAATTCGATACATGTGAAAGCTGTACCATGCATGAAAGTTAACTACTGGTCAAAACTGCAGATACCATAGGATCATGCTGTCACTTTTCAGGATGCTATCTTGCTTCATGCACAGTGAGTGAGCAACCACAAGAAATTGAGCCAGGTTTTATGGGACACTGCATGTTAAGTTGTATACTTATTTGCAGATGGTGTTACATGCTTTTTAAAAATTTCTTTAAGCACACCATGACTTGGGCCATTTTTATGGCTCAAGTTATGTAGCTGCACCAGATGGCAGTAGGACCCCAGGACTCTCTCGCACTCAGGATGGACTTCTGGTGGTAGAGATGGATCTAAATCTTTGCAGACAAGTCAGTGACAAATGGAATTTTAAGGTAAGCCTGCTTATAGAGAAACAAACTTACATATGATATTAGAATAAACAAGCTTTCAATAACAATCATATAATCTTACAATAGTTAAAAGGCAGCCTTTTTTTTTTTTTTTTAACAGTCCAAAGCTTAAATCATTGAACTAATTTAACAGGATGTTCTGGAGGACAAAGGCATAAATAGATTCAGATAAAGTATAGCCAAATTCAGGGAAACTGGGCCAATACCTTTTAAATTAAAAACTTAGCCTTTGGTCGTTAAGTGTGGATTGCCAGGAGCACTGAGGACCACTAGGGAAGGTGTGTGTGATTTCCTTATGCCAGGTATGTAGGCATTTGCCACTGAGCTGAGATGGGCCTTTGATCTGACCTAATATTCTTATAGGCCTTACTTATCAGTTTTGGTGAAATTTAGTGAAAACCCAAAACCACAAGAATCTTTAAGATTCTGAAAAGTTTCTGTGTGCAAATTTCTTGCAGTGTTAACTGCCCAAATTTGTGGACATCTTGAAACCACAGAGAAAGAACTGTGTACATTCATCTCTCAAGCATCCTAACACACTTTCGAATTAATCTAAATCACATTAAGATGACTGCAAGCCTCTCCACGTGGCTTTAGCAAGCTTATTTATTACTATTTTTTTGCCTTCTGAGACAAAGCTAATTTGGATCATCTGTTGTTAGCGTGTAATTTGATTTAATTTACCCAGCAGCAGTGCTTGTTTAAGAAATTGCCACCTCAGCACTGTAGTTTGCTAACCCTTCAGTTGTGCCAGTACAAGCTGTGTGAGATGCTATATTGTATACTGGTTTAGTGGAGTGACCAGATTTTTTTTTTTTAAACAAACAAACAAACCATGCTCTAGTTTCTTCTTTTAATCTGATTAAATTTATGGCAGGCCCCACAAATATTCTGTTGGAACAACAAAGAAGGCAAGCAAAAGGAGAAAAGAGAGGGCATCTTCTTAAATAGGCTTTGTTGGTCAAGAAAACGTCTTGCTTACTTCTGTGGAGACAGGTCTTTTGTTCTAGTCCTCAATACTGCTATCGACTAGCATTTTTTCCTGTCCACTCAGGAAGATCAGCATGATTTGAATCCTAACAAAGTAGAACAGAACTCCTGGCTCGCAACCATTACAACATATGTACATTCCTCACTGATAATCTAGTATTTAAAGAAAGTAATCATTTTCAATGGAGTGTGAATTTTTGCACATAACGTTACTGCAAGCAGTCATTTATCTTATAGAGCTGCTTTATTGGAACCACCTTGTGCATTACAATATAGTGCAATACAAAATGTGTTTTGATTTCAATTTGATGTAAAAAATACAAATTTTCTGTGGATTTGAAATGTTGAATCAACTTTTTAATTAAAACATAGTAATTTCCTAGCTACAGATTAATTTCTTTGGTAATGCTGCCAATCCATATATGGGGACTAAAGACAAAAAGTAATTTCAAGTCATCTTCTGGACAGAACTGCATTTGTTATTTTACAGATGCGTGTGGTAGGTATATGGTTGTTGACATACTGGAATTAAATTGTGCTGAGATATTCCCATTTTTTTTTAAGTCAGGCAGGCATTTAGTTTTGCTTTGCCACTGAAATCTGAGGTGCTTATTACAGAGGAGAGATTTAGTGTGTCAGGAAGCACACAGAACATTGCTTATAATAGCTTAGTAGGGATATCCAAACAAAAGCAATTGTATTGATTAGGAAAAGCAAAACGCTGACCTTTAGCTGTTTTGTATAGAACAGCTTATTTTTTGTTGTCAAGTCTTGTGCTTTCAGCACCTTAGTTTTGTGTGGATGGTGTGGGTTGCTATTGTTGGCCTTTTGGCACGTAAGGCACATTTGTGGCTTTTATTTATATAACAGGAGATATCTGTTTCCTTTTCCTCTCATCTGTGGCCAAGACAGAGGTAGCTCTTGATATGAGAGGAATGGGGAAATACGAAATCATCATTCATTCACCACAGAAAACTCTCGATAGCAAGTAGGAACCTATTTAACCTGCTCTGCTATCTGCAATTTGCATTCTAGTGATGCCTGAAAGGGATGTTAAGTAGAATGTCTTTGCTAAACTTACAGCAGCAAAATAGTTAACTTGTCCTCATTACACTCTGGCAAGAAGGAAATAGTTTGCCCCTCTCAGAGCCAGTGTTGCAGACTGTGCACTTAAGAAGAGGATAGCACTATGTAAAGTACTATATTTCAGCCTCCTAGCTTACTGTATCACCCAAAACAATGATAATATTTCATATTATTAATGGATACACTAAGAGCAACCCAAATACCATCAGTGGCACATATGCAAACTTATTGCTGGCAGCAGGGTTCATCAGTTGTCAAGGACATAATATGAAGACGTAATTACAGATATACCCCTTTGCCTTCATTGACATAACTGACTTAAAAGAGGATATTGTTGATGTGTAAGGAAGTCCATCTTTCACATTCAACTTTCAGCTATCCAGGATAACCAAAATAGCCTTTAAGTAATCAGTCAGCAGACATGACTGTCAATGAAGGAGAGCTGCAAAGCAGGAAGGTCTTAATTTTAAAGTTTTCCTTTTTAGACTGGAAATGCACTTCCTCTCTTTTTTGGGTACAGGTGTAGTTTTAGGCAACGCAATTCAAATTCTTCTTTTATAAAAATATAATAGTTTGTGCTGAGGCACTGGTGGTCTTGCATATTGAGTGAATTCTGATTTTACTGTCTGGGGCAATTAAATAATATTGTCACCAAAAAATGGTGTATATAAATATTTTCTACTGAAGTACTTTCATAACTCACTAAAGGAACTGAAGCTTTGATTTTTCTTTTCCAGATGACTGGTAGATATGAAATGTATGCAGACAAGCTCACTGAAGCAGTCCAGCCTTATTTTATACCCAATATAATCAAAGAATAAGAGAGAGCATCTCATTACAATCAAATGTTACATAACAAATTAAAAGGTACAGTTGGATGGTAGCTTTACTGTGGATCACAAGCTGTTCTTATTTTAGTGTTGTCTGTTTAATTTCCTGTAAACAACTTTAAAATAACAGAATTCAAATCTGTGTTAAGTAAAGGAATTGAAAAATGGCTTCTTGGGGTTTTTTTGGTCATTTACACTAGTGAGTCCAAATTTTTGTTCCTTACTAAAAATATATCCAGTAGGAATACATCGATATAAAACGTATTATAAAATTATACTACTATAATTTTATAAATTATAAACTCAAATTATATTATAAAAATACTGTGTACTGGGGTATATATTTTGATGGAGATGATGAGTTCAGAGGACATAAAAAATTTTTACTTAATCTTTTTAATGTCTTGCATTGTGTGTCTGTTTACTTCTGCTTTCCAGTTTTTACCCTCTACTGAAATACATTATTTAGGCAGAAAGGAGGCATAAACTCTTTTCATCTGCTTTTTGAAATTAAGAGCTACTTGATGCAGTTCTGTTAGAGCTAAGTAAAATCCCAGATGTGTCCAAGTTGTGCGAAGATCTGTGTGTACTGTAAAGCAAGACCAGTTTGGTTCTTTCTGTTTCTGTTTATGCTACAGATTACAATCACAGTTGGACCAATGTCTTTGATGGGCTCCTTCAAGGTGCAGAAGTGGTGCTGCAGACAGATGCTTTTAGTCTCTCCAGAAGCTCAGTGTGGTGTTGTGAGGCAAAAATAGAAACACTAGCTAAAGCATAGGCAAGGCTGGTGCAGTTGCATACTTTTCATTGTGAACAGGCGGCCATGGAGATGCTATTAGGCATCAGGATGGGTAATAAAAACTACTTCCCTGGAGCTGCACCCCAGTAGGGTACTCAGTGGTTGCTATTCTCAGCTACTAGTGTATATTGAAATTTTGGGTTGTATGATTCAAGTGATGGCAGTAGGTGTTCGGGAAGTGCAGAATGAATACAATTTACAGCCTAGCAACTATGAATTTATAGGTGAAATAAATATTTGAACTCTTATTTTTTTTTGTCCAAATTACAATTTCAGCTGTGCAATTTCCACTTAAGTATATAACAGATCCTGTAAAGATTTTCCAACATTTTTCATAATAAGCTAGTTAATAAATGCACTTACTACATTATGTTACAGGGTTATCTGTGACTTTAAACCTTTATTGAGAATGGCTTAATTACAAATAAAAATATATTTATGTATAAAATCCCTGCATGTAAAATACCCCTTCCTTTACTATTGACATGAAAGAAACAAAGTGACAAAACATTTTCAGAATGAGTATTTTGATAGATGATCTTGTAATGGGAAACAAAGTTTCAGAAAATGCAGATGCTCTGAATGCTTGCACAGTGAGCTGCTTTTTAATCTGAATTTGTGTCACATAAATACTCAGTCTTTTCACTTGGCTTCTGCTTCCTCCTTGTGTTTTCATCGCTCATAACTATCTTCCAATTGGTGACTCTAAGAGATCCTGTTGCAATGGTGGAGCTCTCCTTTTGTCTATATTGGCTTAATCAGCTTTGTTTCTTTATCTTTCAGTTTTATTGAAGTATTTAAACCCTGGGTACCAAACATTTAACAGTCAATATTGTTACACCTATCTGTGCACTTCAGACTACTTCGCATGCCCTTAAGTTAATGTTTTATGTATAAGCTCAAGATTTGTGTTTGGGTAACTGGACCAGTAAGAGGCTGTATGTCAATTATAAGCCTTTTGTTTTTATTTAGCTAATCAAGCCTGCTCTAAAATAAATCCTGTGGCAGTTTAATGGAATTGAATGAACTACCTACCTGAAAACGCATGGGTTAAGGAAGTACTCTATCAACCTGTAGTTTACATACCTGTTAATTAGTAACATAGCTAATACAGTCTCTCTAAATCAAACATCGTGAATTTGGACATAAAAATTCCCAGATCAGTAGCCTTCTGGTGACATATTTTGGAGGAGCCAAAAGGCATTAACTATAATAGGTCTTGTACCTTCTTTCTGGGATTCTGCTGGTGGCACTAAGGTACTGTTTCTACTGCTCACAAATCACATCCTAAGTTTTACTCATTTTGCAAGTATAAGTGCCAGAATGTATTCCAGCTTCATCAATGATACTTCACCAATGATAAGCAAAATCTGATACATGGAAAATTTCTTGTCACATGCTTTTTGTTTGGAACTTTTTGAAGGCTACTGCATTTTAAATGTCTGTTACTATTTTTAGTCTTTGCACAAAGGAGCACTCTTGATTCTACTAAGCGTACTTATTGAACACTTTCCAGATACTTTCCAGTAAGTCGACAACTGATAAAAAGAAAATGTTTCCTCTTAGAAAAATTTTTTACCATGCTGAAAGTAGATTCCTATTTATCATTTCCACCACTAAACAGCAATGTCCTTAGTGTTATTCCACGCAGTCCCAAAACTTGAACAGTTCTTTTCCTAAAATCCTGCCAAAGGTGTGGGATCTCTTGTCTTACGTGCAAAATAAAATGTTGCTGGCTTTACATTAGTATTAACATTGGGGTTTTTTCTACCCACTTCAACATAGGCAGGACTGGAGATCAAGACTTGTAGGGAATTGTGATGGACGAATCTGAAATAGGTGGCTATTTCCTACACTTTACAGTGCTCCTCAGCAAAGTAATTAAACCCAGGTAATACATGAAAGGATTATGAACGGGCTGCTAACAATATAACTTGATAATGTCTGAATACACTAATTCCAACTTAATCCAAATACAGCCATACTATAAGAGCTAGAAGATCTGAGTTCCTGCCTTTTTACTTGTAGCAGAGAGACATTTGTATTCCCTCTTTTCTTAATTGATTTCAGCTCTTCTTAGAAGGTCACTGAAATAATACCAATAGCAATACTTGGCTCAAATTACGATTCAGCATTTTAGTTACAATCCAGTATATGCTGTCACGTATTTATTACAATTTACACACAAAAATGTATACCATTAGTGTGGATAATTTTCTGTATTTGCTTAGTAAGTTTGACATTTATATTTAGAATGGATTCTGCAGAAACTGGCACATGGGTGGCATAATGTTCAGAGGTTTTTGCAAAGAGCAATAAAGACTTCTAGGTACAAATAAAATATTTTCACTTAAACTTTTGGGGCAACACAGAGCTCTGAGCAGTCATCCTAGAGGACTTAGCCAAAAGAGATTGAGTTTGTAGTGCAAGGGAACAATACCATTACCTACGACTCAAAGTTTAATGCAGTGGCATAAATGCTAAATCTGTGGAAGGTGAATTTGGTACACAGGAAGTTTCCTTGAGTAAATGTGTTTCATTCCTACAATGCAGACAATATTAATGAGCCAGCAAGACATATTTTTCTATTTAAAAGTGGTTTAAGTTAATATTTTTTCCTTCCATAATACCCTGCTGAATCTCAGATTCCTAGATTTAGGGTGAAGGTGAGCCCTTGATGCTTTGACAGAGAAAGAAACAGGTATTTTCTGGTTTTTTTTTTCCTGGTTTTGTTTACTTAAACTTATGCATATATTACCAAGTGTTAAAGTTCATAAATTTGGTGCTTTTTTCTCATGTGTTTAATTTGAAAATAAGCTCAAAATGAACAGGCTCTGGGCCTGTATTTTAAAACTGCTGTCCAATGTGCGATGTTGAAAAGGAGTGAGACATACATTGCAAAATCAGATACGTCCTCAGGAAAAGAAGAAAGTAAAGACAGCATTGCAGTATAGTCCTATCAGTGTCTATAAAGCCTCCCTTGTTTAAGATCCCACTGCAATTCAGGAGCAAGGTCGCTGCAGGGGGAGTCCTGAGACAAGCAGCCAGCTGCCAGGCAGGCTGCACAGGAAAGGACCAGAAGTATCAGGTGTGGATGTCAGCTGTCTGCGTAGATGAACAGAATATCTTCATCAGTGCCGTAACTTGTCCTGGCTTCCTCAAAGTTACTGATGCTGGTGCAGCATGTTCCTGTTAAGGAGGAACAAAATGTTATTAAAAATTCAGAAGAGTCGGCCTGTGAAAGGCTCTTAGACTGGGTCTAGCAGCCTCTACAAAGAAAAGTAACTAGTACACAGACTAGGTTACATTAACCATCAGCTTGGGTCACAGCTTTACTCAAGCAGATCTTTTCTCACTGAAGTAATGTTGTGAACAGGTACTAAATTTGCCATCCTGTTATATTCTGAACAACAGTTTAGCATTGCTCACTAACCCATGTGAAAGCCAAACAAGTTTGCTAGAATGCGTATCTCAATGCCTCAGGTAAATCACAGCACAAAATGCAGCACTGATTTAATTAATGTGGCAAAACCCTGTCCGACAAATTGGTTAGCAATGTCTGAAATACATGCACACTACTAGGGGAATTCCAGCTGTGGCTCTGTACTAGTGACATGTTAGTAATGTGGTGTCTGAGAATCCACCCAAAAGGAACAGGCTACTCACGGTCAGCATAGGCAGGGTTGTTGTAGTAAATACTCCCTGAGGCTTTGTTGTAGCCACATAACACGATGAAATGGCCCTGGTAGTCGGGATTCCTGCAGAAGCACTTCTGTCCAATGGGGAGGAAGCAGCAGTATTTGACAGGACTCGAGCAAAGATCACACAATAGCAGGACTGCGTTCACTAGGACGATGGCTACATGACCTTGGGACAGGTGGTTTTGGATGTCTTGAACAGTTACTGTGCTGCACAAAAAAAATCAGACATGCTTATCAACAAGCTTAGGAAAGAGACTGGTATACAGTAAAGTATGTGATGACGGACAGTACTTATGACATGCAGCTGGCATGGTTATTTTTATATTGCAGATACAGCTTTTTTCTGTTAAACCCTGCAAGCTTTGCTACAGACAAAGCCTAACAAAACCTGTGTCATTCAAGGCCTTTTGATCTCATTGCTGCTACTGAAGTTCAGAGCAATAGCTCTGGATTCTGCAGTAATATAAATGTAATCTCAGAATGTATCAGATGCCCCAGAGAAGAGTATTAAAGGAGCTGGCAACTCCTTCAGTAACTTGAGAGACTTCCATTGTGGGAAAATTGTAAGTGAAGTGTTCTCTCCTGCTCTTAGAAAAGCTTATCTCTGAAGCACCGCATCTTTATCGACTGAGTGGTTAAAGATTGTATAATCACTAACCAAATTAAGATGTGCCCAAATTTGCCTCTGTTGCACAGGAATATGTTCCTCCCAGTTGCAGTTTTGGACTACCTGGTGCTCTTGAGACTTTATTTCTATAGTACCTCCTACAAAGAATGAGTATTAACCAAACATAACCTATAATCTCATCTGTTAAAAGCTGTCCTTCACCGAGGCAGGTGGTGTATCCCATAGGCATTAGAAACTCATCCCTTGGATATGTTCCAGATGTCCCGGCTGTGTGCACTACCTAACTGAACTCCTGTGATTTTTAATCGTTTTCCAGTGTCGCTTATCCTCTTTGATGCCCCAGCCTCAGTACTGCACAGGTAGATAATGCTCTCTGTCCTTGCCTTGATCAAGGCCACGATCTTAAAATTGCTAAAGCAAAATGGACTGACTGTCCCTTCTGTCTTGTCACAGCTCTAGTTAAAACAGATGGTGCCATACAGACTCCATGTACATTAAAAAGGACACTTAATGATTCTGCTAAATGGAAGTTGCATTGCAGCATTCAGTTGCTGTTGTGGCTGCCCAGTACCCTCTCTTCTTTTTTTACTCCTAATCATTTACCCCACTTCAACAAGAGAGATCCAAATCCAGCTTCACTATGAAAATGGATGCAATTCATGTCGAACATGGACAGTCAGTTATTTCCCATGTAGAATATCAGTGTCAGTTGTGAAACAATTCTGCAGTTTTTCCCCTTCTCCTGGCTTTGCAGTTCTTTCAGAGGTTCCTTATTTCATCCTCCTCTTGGCAAAAGCTTGTATGCTAGCTTTTTCTTTGCACGCCTCTCTAGGAAGAGAGCTGTAATGTTTGCATAGCGCTGGGAACAATGGGTTGTGTGCCCACGTAGCACTCTCCTTAGTTCCAGCAATGGCCAATTAGAGTGCTGTACATAGTCCCTACTGGGTAATTTTAATGGATAATCAAATTCAAAACATAAACAATAGTCAACTCCTGTCAGCATTTTCAAATCACTTATTCTGTGTCGTGACTATTTTTCCTCAAACTTCATTATTAACTCTTCATGTCCACTTTTTTTTTTTTGAGACAGATATTGTAGAAAGACTCTGTAATTCACAAAAAAGGCCTTGAGGCTCGAGGTCTCTTTCACCAGTTTAGCTTGGTGACTCTAAGAAAAACATGGGGCCCACAGAATTGCCAAAGAAAAAGGACAGAAAACAGTAAGCTTACCACTTCTCCACCAGCACCTTGCAGGCTTTGGCTTGTGCAAAGAGCTGATTCACTCGATTCTCTTCTGTGTCAAAGTGCTTCCTGTAAAATGACTGTGGAGATAACAGAAGTTAAGAACTGGAATGGTGTTTACCTTGGGTAATCCACCACTTAAAATCCCTGCTAGCAAGGGCCTGCATAAGTTGAAGATCTGGCTATGGGACAAGAGATCTTTCCCTTAGTTCACTGGTAACAGGATAAGGATTCCTACTCTAAATTGTAAGTTTAAATTCACTCCTGGTCAGTTATTGTTGTAATTTCCATCCAGTGGCTATTCAGCTGCCTACATGAAAGAAGCCTGTCTGGTTCGTGCTGGGCAGGAGCTTGCATTAGAAAAGCTGTCGCCACTATAGGACCTCCTTGGCCCCCTTGTTGGCAACCTGAAGAGGCCAAGCTCTCAAATGGACATGGAGGCTGAGTTCCCCTCTCACCTCTAGAGGTGGGTCTTCCAGGTCAGGGCTGAGGCACGGTGGTGGGGAAAGTGTGGAAGCTAGCACTGCTGCTGCCCAGGCTGTACCTGTTCTGTAGATAAATAGAGGGCTTCAGTCTCCAAGGCTGTCAAATAGGCTGGAACCTTTCATGAGCACTACATGAAAACTTTTTAAAAAAATCATATTATGGAATCAAAGATGTAAAATATGTGGGATTGTATCTAGCCTTGCCTTGGAACTGATTTGTGCCAGTTTCGGCAACAGGCTAACCTTGTTTACAGGAACCATGGTTGTCAGAAACAGCAGAGCTTTTGTAGCATGACACACAGGGCTTTTAACACTGTCTCCCAGTAGGTGAGAATACTAACCTGATTTTTGTAGCCCTTGTCCACTCCAAGCGTCTGGGTGCAAAATTTATGCTTAACACCGAAGTGCCGCATTAGGTAAGCCAGATCAATAGTCCAGATACTCTTTGTTAACTGAAGTTCATGGATGGCTTTCTGAAATTCATCATTGCCCAAACGATTCAGATACCTATGGTATTAGGAAAGGCAGGGGAAGGGAAGCACAGATCTTAGGAGAAGCAAAGTGTGTTGTAGCCCAAGCCTCCACATCACAGGACGTAAAAACTGAAACAATGGGCTTGGCTAAAAGAAGAACAAAAAAAAAAAACCCAACCCACAAAGGAGCCGCAAATTTAAGGGAAGGGAAGGGAGCAGGGAATATTTAACTGGATTTATTGCTGACTTTTTGTAATTGGAAATGTATGGGTATCTTGACTGTTTTATAATGCTAGAATCGTACAGGTGCTGTACAGTAGGCAAGCTATACTGAGCAGAAGTATAGAACTCTGTCCTGAAGGGCTTACAGTCTAAATGTACAAGCGTATTAGAGCAAACACAGAAAGAAGTGTTAAAGACTAGAACTTGCTTCACGCAATAGATGGATTTCAAAAGGAGGAACTGTAAAGGAAGTCAGTAAATATTCAAAGGAAGCTTGTCTTAAGCACTGATGGCACAAAAGCAATAAAGGGGAGATGAAGTCAGGAGGAAGCTTGGGACAGGTTGCAAAGGGGTAGGGATAGGCAGTTACAGAGAGTTTTGGAAATCAGAAAACAAATGGAAGTAAATGGGGGGAGGTGGGGAAAAAAGGACCGGAATTGAGGATGCAGAGCAAACAAGGTCTGATCAGCAGGGTGAGGAGATTAATCTTGGAAGCTGAGTTTTGGGCAGACTAAAGTGGCAAAGAGGTAAAGGGAAGAAAGAGGCAGAGGTTACAGTAGTCAAGACGGGAAATTACCAGCACACGGACTAACGTCTTGGCAGAAGGGATGGAGAGAAATGAAAATCTTCTGCTTCATATCTACTAAGTGGACATCTAAATAGGTATTTCTCCTGCACCTAAGCTCATGTTCCTCTGTGGAAGGAAAGAGGAGTTCAGCAGGACAGCTACTAGTTCAAAAAAAAAAAGAAAAACCAAACCAAACAAACAAAAAAAAAACCCCAAAGGGCAATACAGTGCATTGTTTTGAAGCTGAAACTATTCCTGGACAAAAACACTCATCCCACAGATTGGGGGCCCAGCAGGAGAGAGGTAGTATATACTCCTAAACTGGGATACACCTACCCATCACTTGAAAACAGAGAAAGGAATTGGGTGAATTGCTGTACTAAGTATCAGTTCTGAATTATAAACAACAGGAAAGAGGGATAACCTTTTATTATCTTAAGCATGCCAACCTGCAAAGTTCTTAGAGCGATCAGGTATTTTGCATCTGTCAAAAGAGTCAATTATTCAAAAGCATCTTAAGTTTATATTGTCCTTTGCTCCTGCTGGAGAGCTGTGCCAGGCCCAAGCAGCAGTAATTCTCTAAGGATACCTGAGAATATGTGATCTCATAAGACTAAGTTAAATACACAGCTGCTTCAACACACCTCTTCTCCCTGGACATTGCTTCCTGCTGCCCCTCTCCCATGGGATGGGATTTCCCACCCATTCAAACCAAGAGAGTCACTTACTGAAGCACCATCCTGGAGCAGGCTAGCCCACAGTCCCAGTGGTACAACTGCTGAATGACTGGCACTTTCAGCTGGATGCAGTCAACTGTAGTGAAAACACCCCATTGTGAGTAAAACATAAAGATATCAATCCATACAGGAATGTTTTTTCCACACTTCAGCATTAAAAGTCATCTTGTCCTCAGCACTGTAGTGGCAGAAACTTAGAAACATTTTTTTACTTTATCTGATTGGCAGGTATTTTTTTTTCTTTCTTAGAGGAATATCGGTTTGGTATTTCTGTACAATTAAGCATTTGGTTTATTCTCATACTCCTTTTTTGTTCCGTATCTCCATCACTCTGATGTACGGTCTACCCCCTTTTCCTTGGAAGTTTCATTTTATTCTTTTTGGTGGGGTGACATACCTGCCAGCCCCTAACTATGAAGCTGTATTCCCCCCTAAATAGTAGTAGGTAAGGCACAGGTATTCATCCTTTCTCGCAGCTGAATGTATTTTTGTGCTGCAAAAGGAGTTAAACCAGCTGTGAGAAAACAACCAAGATGTCTAGACATTGATCTCTTGCAAGCCCCACAGATTTGAACCTTTTCTACAGGTGTCTTTCCTCGGGGACTGTAATTTATGTGAGTAATTTTAGGTTAACAAAGCTCAGAAATGGCAGCAGTTTCCCTTTTGTATCAAATCCCTCAGTAACTCAACAAAGGGAGCAGGAAAAAGAACAATCTCTACCGAAAAGTCACAGAATACAAGTAACTCCATCCCTCTGCCTCAGTTTTTATAGGGTTGGCAATGGGGTGGTTTCAGCTTCAGAAATGCCCTTATCACTCGAAGGACTTGAAGAGTTGTGCCTGTTATTGCTATTTCAACATCAATCAAAGTGAGTTAATCATGAAGGGCTTCTCTCAATAACCTTACCTTTGATCTAGAAAAGACCTCTAAAAATTTTGTTAACACAAGGTCAACTACATTTTAAGATGGGACTAAAAGTGCATTTGACATCAATGTGGCTGGTCTAGTTTTGATGTAATTTTATTTATAAAACTTTTTAGATAATGTTGCTTGTAATCTTATATTATTTTTAACAAAGCTATAGCTTACTGTAGGGACAAGCCAATACAGGTATTCTGGACTCTTTCCAAGTATTTTTTCATAGTTGTGCCACTGTTTAATCGTGACTTTGAAGACTGGCATACCCATGGGTATATTCAATCTTTTTAATTTATCTAGATTAAGGTGCTCTTAAGTATCCTAAAGAAAAAATGAAAACCCAATTCCCAGGTTCTCCTCAAACCAGGATCTGTAAGTATTTTGTCACCATTTTTTCTTGGCATGTTATGATTCCGTCCCCTTTTGGTTAATACCCGGGGCCTCTGTCAAGTCCCAAGATTAGCTGAAGAGGTACATGTTTCCTACGTGAAGACTTCAAAGGACAAGAACTTTAATTTTCTTGGATGTTCAGCTTCCAGCCATCCTGTTTCCCAACACACCCAGACTTCTTCAGCGATGACTATCAGCTGTCCCGAGGTAAGACACAAGCCAGCGTACGCCGTGGCTGTAAATAACCCTGAAAACACCTCCCCGGTTTGCCGGCTCCTGGGCGCAACGAACTCGCCGAGGCAGCCGGCAATTCCACGTTGCTGCTGCTGGCGAGACCTGCAGCTCCGCAGCCCCGGGCGGAGGCGGCCGCCAGGGCCTCCCCAGAGGACGGCAAGAGCCGTCCGCTCCCCGCCGCGGGCGGGGCCGTGCCCAGGGCTCCCTTCCCAGGCCCGAGTCGGCGCCCAGCCCGTTCGCTGGGGCCGACCCCGCCGCGGACATCGCACGGCCCGGCCCCTGCCCCGAGGAGGGTACCCCCGGGCGCCCTGCGCTCCCTGTCCACGGAAGGAGGTCTGCGGGAGGGGGCCGGGGCCGGCCCCCGCTGCCGCGGCCGGGCGCACTGACCTGGCGGCGGCTCCCCAGCTTCCCGGGGGCTCTTCATGGCGGCGGCGGCGGGGCCTGCCGCCCGCTTACTTCCAGCCCCGCCGAGCCGGCCCGCGCGGCGGCGCGACCCAGTAGCCCGGCATGTCTCGGCGCGGCGCTGGCTCCTCCCGGCCCCGGGGGCGGGCGCGGAGGCGGGGGCTGCGGGGGGCCGGGCCCCAGGGCCTCTGCCCCGCGCCGTCGCCGCGGTGTGGGCGGTGGCGGTCGGGCGTGTCGGTGGGCAGGGACATGACGCGGCGGGCGGGGGACGCGGGACCGAGGGTCCAGACGTGACCTGAGGCGGGCGGGGCGCGCCGGTAGCCAGCCCTGCCCCGGGGGCGGGGCACCGCCGGCGGGACGGGGCTGACCCCGGCCGGCGGGACAAGACTGCGGCGGAACCGCGGTACCGAGGCAACGCGTCTCGACGACCTGGGCGCCCTGGGGGGGCGGGGCGGGAAGGGGCCGCGCTGCTCACGCCCCCGCCTTCCGGTTCCGGCACGCAGTGCACGGCGGGAAGCTGGAGGAAGCCATTAGGGGGTGAGCGCGGGCCCGGGCTGAGGTTGTTGGCGGGTGGTGAGTGTCGTTGCAGCAGTCTCGGCACCGAGCGGGGCGTCCCCGGGAGCGGCGGGGCCTTCCTCGCTCTCTGGGTGCTGCGAGGGAGCATCCGAGCTGCGCTGCAGTGCCTGCGGCCTGTGGGCTCGTTCGGGTGCCTGGGCATGAGGGAGTGAAGCCGCAGTGGGGCGGCTGCCGGCCTGCGCAGGCCTCGGGGGCTCCGCTTGGCCTCTCGGGGGTGCTCGGGCCCTCCCCTGCCCCTGGGGCAGGGCTGAGGCTGGGGGGTCCCCAAGCGAAGGAGGCTGCGGTGTGTGGTGTGGGCTGGGCTCCCTCGTGGCAGACGCGGTTGCTTAGGTGATGTGGGCTGGGAGCGTGGCTGTGCTGCCCACAGGTCCAGCTTGGCTCGTAGACGATCAGGCTGGCTGTACCGTTATGGGATGCACCTGGGGCTACTTCCATTTGAGCCACACCTGGCTATACCAGTGGTTTGTTACGTGGTATTTAGAAGTTAATTTCGTAGGTCAGAAGAGACCCGCAAAAGACTTTACTTTTGCTGATCTTTTAGGTCTTCTTCCTATGGGCGTCTTTATAGAGAAGTTTTTTTAATGCATTCTCAAAGTATATGGTGTGTTTGGGCAAGAGAGAAAGTCAGTGCTTTACACTGTGAAAGATCATAGGTTGTGTAGGTAAAACCCAGTCTACAACCTTCTTTGTAATTAAATCCTGTGTTTTTTTCTTGTCTCAGGTATAGAGCCACAGCACTGCAAACATGTCAATTGGAGTGCCAATTAAAGTCCTGCACGAGGCTGAAGGCCATATTGTGACATGTGAGACCAATACAGGAGAAGTTTACCGAGGCAAACTTATTGAAGCTGAAGACAACATGAATTGTCAGGTATACCTGCTGCAGAAGGAGGGGGAGAAGGCTGTCTGATCTGTGCTGGGAAAGGCTGATAGCTAGCTTATTGGTGGCTTAATTAAAAGACCATTGCTTTATCTTAAGATAAAGAAAACTGTATTGCTGCATGTACATTGTCTTACCATAGTGAAATGGATTCAGGATTACTGAGCGCTGCAAAGAGGCCAGAGCTTATTCTTTCTGGTTTTAGAGCTAGATTGGGCATTCCTGTCAATAAT
Organism: Phaethon aethereus; assembly: GCF_964289735.1. Taxonomy (NCBI): domain Eukaryota; kingdom Metazoa; phylum Chordata; class Aves; order Phaethontiformes; family Phaethontidae; genus Phaethon; species Phaethon aethereus. Next base: position 11,062,355 of record NC_138593.1, on the reverse strand, counting down.
ATCCACTGAGCATAGGAATAAGCAAACCTTAATTTAAGAAATTGAATCTCTTTTGAATGCATGTTACTTTAGGCATTCCAAGAGGGCTTAATTTTGATTGACTTCAGGCAAGTCATTGTAGAAATCAAAATCCTTCCTTAATAGTTAGGACTAGAACAGCTTTATTAAAACTGATTCAATATGAGAAAACAAAACTAACAAAGCTGACAATGTGCAAACTGGGGAGAAAGCAAAAGTCCTGAGCTTGCTTGAATAGTACTAGGCTTAGGAGTACGTCTAAATGGTCTTAGATGCCTTGTGTCACAGCTCCAGCTGAGACAGCAGTATGGTTCGGAAGTCTTTGACTTTGGTACTTGAATCCTGGTTGTGCATTCTGCAGGCAAGAGAAACAAGGATACAGAACTATGTTAGAGGCCTCTGTGTGTACTGACTGATCTTTCCTTTCCAGATGTCCAACATAACAGTGACATACAGAGATGGACGAGTGGCACAGCTTGAACAAGTATACATCAGAGGTAGCAAGATACGGTTTCTCATTTTACCAGATATGTTGAAGAATGCTCCTATGCTAAAGAGCATGAAGAATAAAAACCAGGGTTCTGGAGCTGGGCGAGGAAAAGCAGCCATCCTCAAAGCTCAAGGTGCGTGCAGTTTGTTTATGGTCTTCCCCCCATTTTGCTGTAGAAGAACTGGAAAACTGTTATCTCTATCACTGAGGAAACATAAGCTGGAAGAAATGGAAAGATTACTGGTTCACATACATTGCTTTTCTGTATATTTCATCTTATGGTGGGAATCAGGGCTCAGACTGCCCAATTACCAGGTTGTAATATTGATGCTACAATAATTTGGATGTAGCGAGTAGTCTTGTTAAGTGGAGGCTTTATATAAAACTTCATCTCTTTTCCAGTAATTGTGGCCACTAGCTGTTCGGAATACTTAGGGAAGGATTCAAGTGTTCTTGTTAAGCTTTTGTAGAAAAACAAATTCAGATATTAAGATGGTACTTAAACTACTGTGAAGCTGTAATTATTATCTATTCTGTAGTTCGCTGTCATTTGTACCTTTCTCAGGGGAACAATCTAGTTATAACAAGATTGAGCAATATTCATGGGTTGCAAAGTCCTTGGTGAACTTCAGCAAATGCAGTAAGGTTATGTGAGGGAGTAACATCTGCTGAAACATACTGAGTTCTTTTGCAAAACCTTGGAAGAGTGTGGGATTTTAAACTTCTTGGGCTATACAGATTTGTGTGTCAGCTCAGAGGGAACACAAAGTGTATGAATATTCACTGCATCTGTTCTAAGTAGCAAGACTGTAACCATTAGTTCTGGTTCTTCTCACAGAAAACTTTTTGCTGACATACCACATTCTAAACTTCATGGGATATCCTCATTTCCTTGCTTCTAAGCGAGAGACTTTGAGTGTTGTTTATGTTTTGCGTGTCAGCTGTTGAGATAAATATGCAGTTGTGTCATTCATGTCATCCCTGATGTTTTCTTTCTTCAGTGGCTGCAAGAGGAAGAGGCCGTGGTATGGGCCGTGGCAACATCTTCCAGAAGCGAAGATAATTTTGATCTTGACCAACATGTGCTTTTCTATTAGGGGGTGTTAACTTGACTACATGTGCATTGGTATCAGTTTTGTTTAATAAATGTTTCTGACAAAAACTTGTCTGCTCTTACATGACAGGACTCCATTTGGGCAAATACACTGTAGGTTGATTTCAAACTTAAAATAACTTTGTCTGGAAAATAGTGGACTTCATATCTAGATTTGACTGCTTAGTGGGATGCATTGACTTCTAAAGATAATCATGTTTCCTTTTTCTTGTTTAGTCCTGTTGTCATTCATTCTCTAAAATTAGAAGGTGTTCTTGGTGAAGAATTTTTAAATAGTACATTTTAAAGTCGTATTAGCGGCTGCATTGATGGAAGATACAGCGAAACAGAGGCAGCTTCCTGAGAAGCAAAGCACTGTGTTCTTTTGCTTTATATGGACCTAAAATAGATAGAGGTTCATCTTCAGATCTGTACATTGAGCTTGTATTCTTGCATTTCTTATTTTTGTTTTTGGATATAGGGAGAATTTTTCATTGAGAACACACAACTTTGATGGCCCGAGTCTGTATTTGCAGTGAAAAATTCTATTCTAACTCTTAATAGTCTTTTCATCTGCCTGGGAAAAGAAGGCAGAATATAAAATAGGCATTTTCAAATTTACAAAACATTTTATTTATCCTTGAAAGGTGGTGCAGGTGTAGGGGTAAAGTCTTATAAATGGTTATCCATTAAATATAACTTGATACAAATGCTAATCTTTTGAACAAAACTTAGGATCAGCTTTAGCTTAACATGTATACACAGTCATATATATCATCAGCTGATCTGTAGGAAACCAAATGTAGTTGTAACTTTAGTTTATTTTGCTAAAAGTATAGTGTGGTTGTTCTGACTTACATGGTTGAAATATTTAAATGTAACGCATTTGTACCTAATCACATACTTGCATATAATCAATTATCAGTCTGTACATGTACAAAAGAGCTAGTCTTGCTTTTCTGCTCTGATGCCATGAAGACTGTCCCTTGTGTGCAGACATGAAAATTGAACTAATGTATTCATTTGTTGAACTGTCTGTAAATAAAGCTGTATTTGGTCTCGTATCACTAGAAAGCCCCTGCTACATGTTCTTCTGGGTAGTAATGGTCCTAAATATTTGCATTAGAAACCTCCTTAAAATGTGTTTAAGATATGCTTAACTATAAAAACATTGTAGTATTGTCTTATGTCTAGACTGAGGACTTGTCCCAAAGACAAGACAGTTTTCACAAAGTCCTGCTTCAAAACATGGCCTGTGAGTTATGTTCATATAGCAGTAATGCTTTCCTGAAGACAGCATTTCCAACTTAAAATGAGTAATTTGGGGCTTTGGTAATGACATTAATCACCTCCTTGTGGAATTGTGTCATTCTTCAAATCTACAATCACTCGGAAGAGAATTGTGACTGATACCAGTTGGTCAGGTCATTTCCCTCAGAGTAAAATCGCACTGGTCTATATGCAAACTGCAGCCTTTCTAATAGCTAGTGGTAACAGCTGTTTGTGTGGTTTGGAATTCTTCAGTAATCACTTTGGTTCTAGCTCTTACTGTGGGAGAGAAGACATTATTTTCCCAGAATTTCCTCTCCATGCTAAAGTAAAGGCTTCTGAATTTCACAAGACTGCTTTGAGAAAGACCATCTTAAAATCAACATGAAGCTGTTGAGTCTTTATACTAGATGCCCCCTGAGGCTGATGTTTTTTAACACACAAAGGAGAAAATTCCACCCTGTTGCTGTACCGTGAGCTTCATGGTGAGAATTGAACTGTCTGCTTGTAGCATCCCATGCTGATGCCTGGGATCTCCAGAAGTGGGTTGGTAGGTGAGAATCGATACTCTGTTGACATCTAGTGGCTTTGCTTGTTGCTATATGGTGGTATACAAAATGTCAACTTCCGTAGTGGGTAGTAGTACAGCTATTTGAAGTATGTGTCTCTCACTTGCGGTCTGTTAACTGGGTGCTATTGCTTTTAATGCATCAGGCTCGTGATTGTCTTGCTAATCAAGTTGGAATTTTTGTATAATGGAGTTACATTACCGTCAACAGGCAGAACACAATTATTTTCTGTTTAACTTGAGTCAAGTATCTGCTGCAAGATTTTATAGGATGCTTTTACAGCAGCTAGAACTGTCTTCTCTTCCAAGGCAAACGCCTAATAGAAGCCTGAGATTGATTAGTACAACAATTAACTGACATAAATATAAACTTGTGTAAGATGGGTTCTGTGTGTTGAAGGATGGTATACTGTTCTGCTTAAAGGGTGTCATCCTGGCTGTGGCTTGTACAGTGAGTGACAAAGGAAGTTACTGTTGCCGCCTTTAGTAACAGGAGAGACAAGAGGCGTACTCACAGTTTAACCAAAGAGAAATCACTTTGCCAGAACTTCTTTTGGTCTGGCTTCTCCAGGAAGACCCAGTTTTCCTCAAGGAAACTAACAGTGAGGATTGTCATATCTCTTTTTGCCAGGACTGTCTGGTTCTTCCCAGCCCTCAAAGCTCTGCTTCCTTTTTCTCTAAAGCCTCCAAAGAGAACTATTAATAGGAAGCAAGAAAAGGAAGTAAGCCACAGGTGGGGGACTTGACTAAAAGTTTTGTTTGGAAGAGACATTTTGGCAAGGCTGCAAATCTGGCCTATTGGCTTTGTGTCTCACTGTTGCCTTCTGACTGTGAAATAGCGAGTTGCCTTTCTGAAGTGGTAGCTTCTTTTGCAGAGGGCAAAGGGAGAAATGGCACCACATTTTGATCACAGACAGCTACTGAAAAGGCAAAGGCTTTGAAACACCAAGGGGAACCCAAAAGAGTATAATGATTAAATGCTATTTAAGCAAATAAATGCTGCCTGGCAGTAGCAGGTTTGTTGGGGATTGTTTCCACTAATGATGATTGGCTTACCTTTTCTCTTGTTTTTTTAAAGTTCCTGTTCGTCCTTCCTGTGCAATGCCAAACTTCTGTCCACTGAGATCTCCTCTCCTCTCTGAAACAATTGATGTGACATTCGGCAGCACTGAGGGCAGGGTCACAACCATGAATTTCAGAAAGAAACAATAACCCTCCCCAGTAGATTTGACTGATAGAACAAACTCTGCAATGTATCTGCTTTAAGAATTTTCTACCCATTCTGATGTTTCTCACCCTCTATATTTGTGACTGTCCACTGAGCACACAGCAATGAAACTTCTTTAAAAACTTTTTGTTCCCAACCAGTGTTGTCTTAGCTTTTAAGCTTTGTTTAAAACATGTAACATCTCTAATCCATATGAGCTTTGAAGAAGATACTGCATTTTGCAGTATGAATTCAGGTTGAGGCTGAGTCTAGGATGAACTGTTTACTCTCTTCAGAAAGATATTATGAATTAGCATTGAAAAGATTGAAGTTTCACATTGGCAGGAATTTAAGCCCCAGCCGAGACAAACATGTCACTTAGCAATTTCTGACAAAACTAACTGATAATGCTAGTTTGTTACAGGCTGCTTTGAAGAGCCTATGTGCGATGTGTGTATTATCCTTACAAACTGATAAATCAAAATTTCTTTCTAACAAATGATGTCTCATCCACTAGATGGCTCTGTCCGTAAGAGAATGGAAGACAAGAAACCAGAACCCTCTGGAAGGAAAAAAATGCAAGAAATGTGACTTCTGCTATAAAATTCATAAAATAAGTGCTATTACAAACTCTCGTATGAAAATACTCAACTTATTGTCTTTCCTCTTCAGTGTTCCCAGAGTGCCAGCTTCATATGCACCCAGGTTATTCCAGCTGTGGCTTGATGCTGTGTACATCTGGTACTTGGCTAATTGGGCATGTCCACTTAGGTAGGTTGTGCAGATTCCTTGAGTTCAGCAATTTAAGCGTTCTGTTTCTCTGGGACAGAGGATACTATGGACAGATGCAGCTGTCTGTTTTTAACATCTGCCTTTATTTGTCACCTTTTTTTTTTTTCCATAGATTGCAGCATTTCTTTCATTCTTTGCCATTGCTTTGTGTGTGGGCTTGTAAACCTCTTCCTGTTCAGTGGGTTCAGGTCTCACCTTATATTCCTGCTTTTGACAGAGAGACAAGCTACTGGCCTGAAGCTTTGACGTGAACTTTCCCTTTGATATCATTAGTATAGATGCCTTCAAAGTACTCGTGTGGGACAGAGAAGTTACACTGCAGCCATGCAAAATGATGTGTGGAGAAGTGCAGGTGGGAATTCACCCAGTCTTCCTGAGTCAAAACTGAGGTTGTGCTGGTGCAAAAACAGAGGGGAGAAGAGTTAAATGGTTGCAGCAAGTATCACTTGAAAAAATTGCTTTGCACAGAACTGTAGGACTTTTCCTCACTGACCAGGTGCTTTCATCCCACATGTGCAGTTCTGCTCTCCAGGTGTGTCTAACTGTAATTAGACTGATATGTAATCCTAAAGCTGTAATTTCCTTTAGTTCATTTTCCAAGGGTACTCTGCAAAATATCAGTCTGCGAAGTATTGTGTTATGACTGAGAGCGGCTAGGAAGGGATGCTGTGTAGATGAGGTAAGTGATAAGCTATGGTGTCTCTTCTCTGAGTGTAATTACATGCCACATTGTAAAAGCCATGTTCTCCAGGGTAACAGAACTTGGTTTATATCAATTCTTAAAATTGCAGAGGAGGCAGCAGCCTCTTAATGTCAGCCAGTGAAAGGTAGAAGTAAAGGGATGTCGCCCCTAGATCTCCCATGCCCTGCAGAAAACCTCTTCTAGAAGGGCAGAATGAGGTGGAAAATGTGACTTTCTGGTGCTGGTGGTCAGGTTAACTGTCCAGTCTGTATCTCTTTGCTACTTAAGTTTCACAGTGAGCTTTCATTTAAAGTAGAGATGTCCTATTTCCTTTTGCCAGTAAAATGTGAGCAAGGATGGAAGGCTGACATCCCAGTGGTGTAATGATTTGGTAAGGTAGCAAAGGGTGGAATTCTGAGGTCTACGTGAAAGTGTCGATGATTTGGTTGCTTATTTCTCAGCCACGGGTCAAAATGGAGGAAGGATTCTCACAGACTTTGATGTTTCTATCGTGACAGAGGCAAAAATTTAGATGTGGACTTGCACATTACTGCAGCTAAGCTGATTTCAGACAATAAGACCTGGTCTTTCTGCTGTCACATGAGATAAAGCTAACATTATGGGACCCTTCTGCCTTCAGCGTTTCTTTGGGAGGAAATACAGATACACCAACTTTAAAGCATGGTCCAGAATAGCCTTGAAACAAATGCTTATATGGGCAGTGTGCTGCAGATTGCTTTGCAAGTAAGAGGATACTGTTCACCTCGCACGCTGAGGGACAGATCATACCTGCAGACAGAAGAACTACCATGTTACTACAGCGTGCTGGTGCCTTAAGTAGTCAAAGCAGTGCTTTTCTGCAGGTACTTTTCCAGATCAAATCTCATTTTAACTGCCTCAGGTGTCCTGTTGTTGCCTGGTCCTGTAATAATAGTTCTTGATAGTGTCAAGAGTACTTTGGAGGTAATGAATAAGGAACTGCCACCCTCCTCTGCTCATGCTAACTGTTCCTCAAAGACTAGGGTGTGGAATTACTTCACTCGGTGTGGAGGCTGACATTAGTGTGCAGTATGACCAGTAGGTTTGGGATGTTTTTACTCCACCTTATTCAGACATTTAATGAGAAGAGTATTTTGGTTTTTTGTGTGAATTGGTTGTTCCTAGCAGACAGGCTATTATTCCTGGCACAGAACCAGTCATTACATAAGCAAGTATTGTGCAGCCCTCTGCTGCTCAGCAGAGACTATTGGAGTCTATGAAAAGTGGAGATTTTCCAGCATCATTAATTCAGGGGAGAATGTTGAAGCCCTGGCAAAGAAACAGATTGCATCCAAAAGATGTGTAGTTATGCTGGGGGAAATTAAAAGATTGGCAGAAAAGCACTATTATTGTTCTTTTGCTTAGTGAACTGCTTGCAGTGAACATTTAATTTTTCTTCATATTCCCCTGCCTGGGGACTTAAAATCTGTAGTCTGGTTGGGGGTTTGTCCTATTTCCAGGTCAGTGGAGAGATGTTAGTACTCCAGAGCAAACCACTGCTTGTTGTGAGGCAAAACTCCTCACATTTTGTCCCACAGTGCCTAATACGTTAACAGGGGACAAAGCAGTCAGCAGGAATATCAACAGCACTGGGCTGGTCATGCAAAGGGAAGGCAATAGGAATGCCTGGATTCGCAGGGAGATGTTGTGTTGTATGGAACTGTCCCCTTAGCTTGTTCATGGCTCCATGCTGTAAAATGCCAGACAGCTGATTTCATCTGCTTTTCTTTACAAAACTGTTGCAGGGTATAAAAGATGCTGTCACCTTGCATTTCACAAAGGGAGACAGAGACCAAGCCACGAAGAGGTTCAGACCAGGATTTGAAGACAGATTTGGGCCCGCAGCTATGAGCTAGGCACCTAAGTACTTTTCAATACTAATGCTTAAGTGACTGGCTTACCAGTGTCCCTGGAGCTCAGGGACAAAGCCTCCAGAAGCCCAGTGAGTGCTCTAACTGCTGGATCATCCCAGAAGTGATGATCTCTGAGTGTTAGCTCCTGCATCAGTCTCCTGTTGAACAGTGAGCCACTTCGTGGTGGCTTATTGTAGTGGATACTTCTTCGGATATTCCGTCTGCTTTGCAGGAAGTCCCTCAGTGGCATCTGGAAAAGTGCGGTTTTGTTGTTTCTGTTACAGCTGTTTTGTACCCTGTTTTCTGATTTCTCTGCTTTCCTACAACAATCATCAATCCCCCTTGTTAGGCAATTCCAGTAAGGCCTGCTGAATCTGTGCTACTTTGATTTATTTTCGTCCTCCTTCCTTAATTCCTCTCTTAATTTCATCCTTAAAGGACACGGAATGAATAGGATAAGAGCATGTTACCTGTAAGTTTTAACAGCTGCAAGTGCGATCCTGCTGTGGATTCCTGTGCTTCTGGCAAACATGTTTACTCACTATAGGTAAAAGTGAAAACTGTCTTTGTGGAGAAGCGCTTTCAGGGAAAGACAAGAGACTGTGAATCTGGAGAAGAGGTTACAGTCTTTGCCTCTGTTCTGGAGGTTTATAGGTAAGTTACTTGACAAGATAGTCCCACTACTTTCCTTGCAAGGATATGGGGAAGACAAATCACTGATAAAATTATCTTGGCTACTGTGGTAAGAGCACCTTGCAAATCACTCTGCCCATGTGCAACCAAAGATCATGATGATTAGAGGATTAGGCTTATTTATAATCCTCCTTTCAGGAGACTTGGTTCTGTTTGCAGGGTAGAAGCCTCTTCACCTCACTTGGCAAGAGAACAGACCTCCGCAACACAAATGTGCATTGGCTTTGTATGCCAATTTTGAACATGTTAAGTGCAATTTACATCTATAAATAACAATGAAGATACTTCTTGTCTAAAAGTGCAAGCTGTCAAGGTTGTTGCGTTCAGGCTTTTTGGGCAGAGGGGGTGAGGCTTTTGGGAGGTTGGCGGTATTTAGCCCACATTAGAGACACAAGTCAGGCCACAATTGTTAGTAGCCCACAGCCTTGAAGAGGTTTTGGAGTACTGCAGCTGATGGCCCTCAGCAGACATGCTGTAAAGCTGAGAATATGATAATGCATAGACCCATGTGGTGGCATTTTAGGTTGCTTAGTGATATCTTCATAGTCCTCTAAAATCTCAAGTAAACTGCAGGGTGAATAGCTTTGGGTTTTTTCCCCTGACACAATATACAGCTGAGAAACAGAATTGAAGTGTGGAGGCTTTTACTCTTCTGTAACAAAAAAAAGGTGTTGCTGTTTCTTGCTTCACAATTGAATGAGCTCCTTTCTGCAGAAGTGTCATATGTCTCTGGAACAGCTCCACAGCAAGCCTTTTTTTGCAAAGCTTCGTTGTTAGCCAATATTGTTCCTCTTTGAAGAACGCTACATAAAAGTGCACATCAGAGATATCTTCAGAACCAGACAGGAGTACATAATTTTTCCTGCAGTCTTGTTCACCTTTTGCTTTTGAGGGCAGTTTGGATACAGCAGTAGGGAGTGCTGTGGTTTGGGAAAACAAAGAGTGAATGTGCATAGAGGAAATGGGTAAATCTTCTCTGGGTATTTGTTAGGATGTGCTGTCTTTGTTTTGTCTTTTCACTACAACCTTTTTTTCCAGTTAATGATCCAAATTCGACATGGAGAAAGTGGATGAAGCTCTAGGGAACTCATTAGAGGTTTTTCATGTCAGAATTTGACTCCAAATACATGAAGTCTACTCTTAAACCTAGGCGGAGATTTATACCGTGGGATGTGCTGAAGCCTCTGGCTAGAGACTGTTGGGAGGGTCCAAGTAGCAGCCCTCACTTTACCTTTGCAGCCCCATTTGAGCCTTTCTTTTAGTGTGTGTTTCAACTATCTCTTTTTGGAACACGATCCTATCCTTAGGCTGAAAGTAATGCTATGGGACGCACCAATCCCCCTGTGTAAGTGTTATACACTGGGGATAATTCTAGTAGCAGCCTTAGCTTTACTTTAGCACCCTGATCCCTGATCCTGATTTACATCTTGGCTGTCTCTCTCTGAACCCCAACCCCAGTGATGGCTCCAGTTGTTTTACCTAGTGTGGGTCTCCCCGGACAGGCGCAGGGCACCCACCCAGCCACTCTCTCGTTCCCCCTTCTTAAGTAGGGCAGGGAGAGAAAATAAGATGGAAATGCTCATGAGTCAAGATAAAGACAGGGCGATCACTTACCAATTACTGTCACGGACAAAACAGGCTTGACTTGGGGAGAATTAATTTATTGCCAGTTAAAATAGGTTTGGATGGGGAGAAACAAAGACAAACTAAAACAACACCTTCCCACCACCACCTTCTTCCCAGGCTTGGTTTCACTCCTTCACCCCTGACTCCTCTACCTGCCCTCCCTAGCGGTGCAGGGGGATGAGGAATGGGGAGTTGTGGTCAGTCCATAACAGGTTGTCTTTGCTGCTCCTTCCTCTTTGCACCATTCCCCTGCTCCAGCGTGGGGCCTTCCCACAGGTCGCGTTCCTTCAAGGATGTCCCCCTGCACCACCATAGTCACCCCGTGGGCTGGAGCACCTCTTCCTCCTCCTCTTCCTCCAGCCTTGGTGTTGCAGGACTGTTTCTCACACTTTTTTTCCTCAGCCGTCACTGTGGCATTTTGCCCTTTCTTAAATACGTATCCCAGCGGTGCCCCCAGCTTCGGAGCCGGGCTCAGCACTGCCCAGCAGTGGGGCGGTTGGGGAACTGCCCGGAACCAGCTGGAGCCGGCTGTGCCCAGGAGGGGCAGCCTCGACCTCTCCTCAGAGAAGCCCCTGCTGCCCTGCTGCCAGCCCCTGGGCACGGGCACCCAGTGCAGCGCAAGCTGGAAACGCCTCAAAAAAGGCGTTCTGCTGGATGCATCCTGCTGCCCACGCTTGTAGGAGAGGAGTGACCGTCCATCTCCAGAGCACCTGTCCCAGGATGGCAAAATGTCTTCTCTCCTGTGGGACAGCTGAGGTTACTGGTTAAGGATTGCATTTTTGTGGCTTGGGTTAATTTCTGCTTAGTGAGGGACAGCAGGAATGGCAGGTAAGGGCCAGGCATTGCCTGCCTTCCTCTTGCTTTACAGAGGGTCCTTCTGTGTGTTACCACAAGGGAGTTTCTATTACGGTCTTCTGAAAACAGCCAAAGTCTGGAAAAAGTCAGTGAGTGCCGCCAATTTAGAGGCAACTCAGTGAGCTCATAATATCGCTAAGGGACAGAAACAGCACAGGCATTAGCAATGCAGAAACCGAGGTGATGCTTCTGCCTTTTCCGCTCCCGACCTTTCAGTTCAGAAGGTGACAAAATGGCCGATCGCTCCTGTTGTCCTCGTGCTGCTAGCAGTGGGGAGGCGGGAGGTTTGGGGGCTGCCAGTGACAGGCTTGCACAGGCACAGGGCAGTCCTCTTGAAAATATTCATATTCATACTGGCGCTGAGGGATGGGCCAGTCCAGGGCTGAGACCCAAGCCAGGGGACCTTACAGACGGAGACCCTTTGGGCTGTGCCTCTGAGTATCAGGTTGCATGTCAAAGCTATTCCTTTGGTGTCCTCCATTTTGCTCTCCTTCAATTGCAGTTTCTGAAAAACTAAAAACCCCAAAAAGTGTTGGTAAAATGAGCAGTTGATTCTGACTTACTCTTAAAATAAGTCAGTTGGTTCTGACTTACTCAGTTATTCAGTTGCAGCAGAGTTCAGACAAAGGTGCACACGTCAAACTGTTGGCTCTGCAAACCAAAAGATTTCAGGGGATCAAGAGCAAAGCTCCGCTCAGAAGTCTGACATGGAGACCCAAAGGCAGCTGCTGCTGTTAGCCTGGGAAAGTGCCTTTTTCCAGTTTTCTGTGCCATGTTTTTGCTTGATGAGACCCCATGTGTTTCAGGGGAGTTACACAGGTTGAATAAGGCCCATGTAGTTGTTCGATAGCTTTCTAAATGCTTCCCATCATTGTATCCAACCTGGGGCAGATAGATTGCCTCAAAAATGGACTAGGTGGAATTATCCAGCCAGAAGTGGAGAACCTGGCTGATTGGTAAGCAGCAAAGTATCTATCCTCCACCCTTGTGACACGCCCTGCAAGCAAGCTGAATAAACCTGATGCTGTAAAAAGAAACATCAGTGCTTTTGTGGTTCGCTTGCTTTTAAGGACAGTTTGGATGCAGCAGGGGGAATGCTGGGCTTTGGGAAAAGGAGTAAATGCACGTGGAAGAAAAGCTGACTTTCCTTTTTACTCTTCTCCTGAGGAAGAGTTACTGTGTGGTTATTGTGTTTTGTGGCTATTCTGATTTTGAATCTGCATCACCGAACGGGAATACTATCAAGTTGGAGAGGAACAGAAGAGATTCATAATCAAGTAGTTAGTGTCTCAAAGTAGATCAAGATGTGGTCATGGCTTCCCGGAGCGCTGGCCTCAGCTAAGAGTGTTCCGGTCTATTCTGTTTTGTGAACTACCTCTTGGCAGCCTTAAACCAGCTATTACATCTATTTCAAGAGCACTTGTTTGATGCCAGTAAACTGCAAAACAGATTCTCTTGTCCATTGATAATGGTCCCCAACTGCTTGGAGCTGGGGTGTCTGGGCTTTCTGCCAGCTGCCCTTGAAGGCAGTTATACCTGCTGCGCTGTCAAGATAGTGTAGTGGTAAGAGTTCATATTGAGACATACCATTGTGTCTTCTGAGCTGTGAAACAAATGCGATCTGGTGGTGGATAGTGATCTCTATGGGCGAATGTTTAATCCTCTCTCGTTTGCTTTCTTCAGATGAAACGACTTCTATTTTGGCATCTTTGTTAGCCAGCCGTCCACTAAGTAGCCTGTCAGCCTGCCCCAAACAGTGCAAACTCCTTTATCTTCCAAGTGCTTGGGATGATGAATGAGTTATAATTTTAAAAAAGAGCCTTGGCAGTGCAGAAGAGAAAGGCTTTGACAGGTTTTGAAGTGTGTAAAATAAAAATAGATCAGACAAGCCTGTGCTTCCAGCTGCTTTTTGCATCCTTACCTCAACAAAACGATTACCAGTTATTTAGACAGAGTCACAGGAATGAGGGAGGCTTGTGGTGGCCTCTGTGCTAAGCATATTGCTACCTGGAGCGTGCTAAGATGATTACCCTGGGTTTTGTGGTCAGAGGCTGAGGTAAAATAAAGGATGGAGGAGTGAGGAAGGGGTTGTTCAGTTAGGTGAGGAGGGAACAAGTGGATTTCTGTTTGAGTAACTGAAAAGGTCTGGCCTGTTCCTTCTTCCCTCTGCTCTCTGGCAGAAATGGCCTCATTACCTGTGGTGCTGCTCAGCATCCCCATGTGCGTGCACCTCCCTGTGGCTGGGCTTTGCGCGCTGGCTCTGCTAGAGCTCTGCTGCCTGCCTGACCCCACACAGAGCCCCAGCTGACAGTGCTCACCAGCATTTTCAAGTGAGACGCTGCAGGTGGCCCGGGGAGCATGCAAGAGGTTGTGCTGTGTTGGGTAGGAAACTGCCTGCCTGCTGTGAGAGGTACCAGGGAGGAAACTGCTGTCGGCACAGCTTGGTGGAGATGGGACCTCACTGTCTCATGCCCTGCCACTATATGGGTGTAGATCTGAAAAGGGACCAAGCAACCCCAGGAGGAGGAGGATTTTCTGGGGGCTATTTTATAAAGCCTGGGAAAAATAAGATGGTGGGGAGGTGTGGCACAGCTTTGCAACCGATGACCTCTCCTTCCAGAAGACTATTTTTGAAAGGTGTGATTAAATATCTCACTTTGAGATCTATTGTGAGACTGATAACCTGGTGGGAGATTGGAGTGGAGAAGGGGCTGTGATACTACCCTGCGCAGCTGCAGCTTCCTCTCTGCTACATGACATAGGTCCCATGGCTGGCTGACCATCTGCATTCTGCACGGAGAGGGAGCGAAGAGGCTGGGAAACTGCATATGATGGAGATAGCCTGGTGTATGAATCTTGATACTGAGGTGTGTGTGCTGCTTTAAGTAGCTGAGGTTACAGCCCTGCACCAGCAAGTTCGGTACTGAGGAGAGTAGTCGGTATGACAAGGATCCATCTCTCCTGCTGCGTTATCTAGCAGGAGACAGAGGCTCACTGCAGGGCAGGCATCCCCTGATTTAGGAGCATAACAAAACTGGTCCCTATGGTTATCAGTGAGGAGACTTGAATTAGCAGCTCATCCCCTTAATCCTCTTTGAGAGCCTGAGCTTTCTCATTCAGTGCAAGGAAGGGCGCATTTGGGTTGTGTCATCCTCTCTGGTTTGTGAATTCGGCTTTTATGAAAATAGGTTCCTCTGGATTTGGAGCCGCCAGGCCTGCTCCTCGAGCATGCATCTCATCTGTAGGGGGGCACTGGGGCACTTGACAGCTCTAGAGCTGGGTGCACACCACTGTGCTCCCGCAGAGTCCTTCACTTGTCAGTGCAGTCAGGAGATGGCAGGGAACGGCTGGGTGTGCTGTGATAGTTTCTCCACAGCTAAGTGGCAGCCCATCGGAGTTCATCCAAGAAGCTGTGGCAGTTTCCTAGGCCAGGACCTCATCATTTGCATTTGTGTGTATTTATTCACAACTAGTTCTCCATGGGGAGATTTCTATGGCAAAGCAACCAAGTGCGTATGGAGGAATAAACACGGATCCCACAGCTGCTCAGCTGAACCAGCCTGTTTCAAGCCATGCTTTATCTCCAGCTCCTGGAGCTGCCAACTAGCAGCCAGGCATCTCCAATGATTAGCACAGAATTCGCTTGTAAGGGGTTGAATGTCTCATCTCCATCCTCCTGATTAGCACAGCTCAGACCAAAACCACGACTTTCAGCAGAGCTGGAAACAGGCTGCACAGATCGTCCCTGGGCCTGGGCCAGGGACTCTGCAGGGAAGAGCTGCATCAGTGGTGGGCTGCATACTGGGGGCTTGCCTCATTTTGGGGAAGTGCCATGGTTATGGAAAAGCTGTGAAGATGCCTTGATGCAGAGCCTTATGGAGACAGTGTTCAGAGCCAAAGACCGAATGCTCAGCACCCCGGCTCCCTCTTTCTAGCTATGCCACTGACTCACCAGGCGGCTCCAAGCCTTCATTTAAATGCTTTGTGCCTGAGTTTTCTTCCTGGCACAGAGTATTGCTCTGCTTAGACTGCAAGAGTTTAAGTAGATCTTGCTGACATTTGAAATACTTTTCATTTTTGCTGAAAGGTATTTTGGAAGGAAAAGACAAAAAAGAAAAAATTAATACCATCTCTTCCACAGCGGGGAGAAAACAGATACCACACTGAGAAGGGAAAAACAAGTTTTGAGAAGAGAGGCAGGTGGTGACCTCTGGTAGCAGCACGGCCCTTCGCCCAGTAATGGGAATGGCCACTTGAGCAGCTCTGTTTTGCCTTTTGCAAAACAATCTCCAAATGCAGTCTTTTCCACAGAAATTACTCCACTTCTCCAGATTCAGTAGAGGGGCTAAAAAGTGGGTTTGGGTGACAGCTGTGCAGGGGAGCACATGCTCCCTTCCCACCTTGGGTTGTGCTGGAGCCTGTCTGCATTTGCACTCCCTGTTCCCCATCTTCCTGGCCAAACATCATATTCTGGCTATCTCAGGGCCTTTTCTCTCCCATCTCCACTGGGATGGGGTAGCTAGCACCTGCCCCTAGCTATATTTTCTTTACCTTATTGTATCTTCTGTTCTTTTTCATCAGCTGGACAGAGACTTTACACTTCTGTTTGCACATTAACAAGATGAAGGTAACGAGGTCTTGCTCTGGTGACTGGAGTGCAAATGGGACTGGGTCCAGCATTTGCAGTGTCAGGTTGTAATAGTTAGCACAGTCTCTAAACCCAGCTTTCTTCCTCAGGGGACTGGATTTATTTGGGGCTTTTGGTGGTTGATCAGAGACACTGATACCATCCCAGTGCTCTCACAATCTTGGTCCCAAGGGGATAAATCACTTGATAAATATCACCAATTTGCTGCTTGCAATGTCTTGTAAAATCAGCAAGGAGCATGAAAGGTGTATCTATTTCATGTGGATTTGTGTGGCTTACTATATGAGTTGATTATATGTGTTGAGACTCCCAGAGAGAATCAGTAGAGAAGGCAAAGTTGCCATTGTTAATGTAGGAAGGCCAGGATATATATGGCTTACTATGTCTGATTTCTTTAACTTTTAACTTTTTCAAAAACATTAGCTGTTCTCTGAATCCCTGTGGGGACAGATAATTGAGAGGACTTTGACACATCAGCTAAAGTTTGATCACTTTATTTGTATCAGCACCTTGCAACACAAAGAGCGGCAGCCTACCACAACTGAACATCCGCGTTTCACTTTCCTTAGAGGAATGAACCACTCTCACCAGTGTGAACAGTACCTGCTGATCCTCTCCTGCACTGCTGAGGCACTGCGTGAGCATTCCCAGTCCATATTCTTGCAGTGTCTAGGCTGCTGGCTCGGTTTGTGAACAACCCAGATACTCAGACTCCATAGTGCTTCACACTCATGTCCAAGAGAACTGTTTATTATGTTTACATAGGGCATGAGCAATGTGGAAAACACTAGAAATATTGCATCAGTGGTTTGGTTTTTGGACAGCATTGGAAATGGTGATGCAGCTGCTCATGTCATGTCTGTAGTACAAGGAGCCAAAGCTTTGCGCTTTAGTTTGGGAAGTGTCCACCTCTGGCACATTCACTGCTTGCTCCTCTAGTGACGCAGTTATGGACTTGGCTGTCTGCTTTTCCTCAATTTCACTTGGAACTTGTAATTTTAGTACCAAAGCACAGCTTTTGAAACCAATCCTGCTAATCCACCAGACTGTTCCCCCTTCCTCTCCTCCCCCCTCCTCCCATCCCATCCCAACTCATCCCATCCCCACTCATCCCATCCCCCGTGCTCCCACCAACACATACCTCCTTCCCCGCCCTCTCACCCCGGTCACACAGCAAATATCCTGATGCTGCAGTTCCAAGCCATGTGTCCGCCCCAGCCTATGCAATCCAATGGTCTCTGACCAAGTCCCTTTGTTCAGACATTAATACAAAACACACAATAGGAAAAAAACAAAAGGAGCCAGACACAAGAGGGAGACACATTGCTGGGCTCCAGCTCTGGCCTCTGAGCCCTTCAACTAAGCTCCACAACAGCTAGGCTCTTGGGGTACCTCCTTTCACACTCAAGGCTGCAGGTCCCAAGGTTTCCCAGGTGCATAGGAAAAGGAAGAAAGGACATAACCTACAAGCCTGTTTCTGTTTTAGGTTCCCCCCCATCCCTTTCCCTCAACCCAATGGCTGCTGGAGGATATTCTTGACTCCGACAGGTCTTTTCCCGTCTTCCAGTGAGACCCTGCCTGGGGACCAGGTTCACTGTAAGTCACTGGTTCCTCTCTGGAACATGGGTGATGGGTTTGGCAGCGAGGGGAGGGAGCGGAGCATGTTGGGGGTGGATGACAGGCTTTTGTCTCACAACAAGTCGGGGGGGAGATGTCAGGGAAGGCAAGAGAAAAGAGCCAAAGGAAGTCAGTAAAGCTGGCCCTCTGCTTGACATTTGTACTCAAGACTTCTCCTTGGGGCGGCTTCAGTGTGCCAGTGCTGGCCTGTTTGCCAGTCATCTCTCACAGCCCTGCTGAGAGAAAGCACGTGGCGGGGTGCTTCCTGCTGCTTCGTCCTCTGGCTGGCTGCCCTCATGCCCGCTGGAGATTTCTGAGTCGCAGTCGAGCGCCTCATAGATGGTAGGCAGTGTGGTCTGCTGGCTGAGACGCTTGCGCAGGCCCACAAGCAACGGCTGTGGCATGGAGGAGACATCCACATTGTTGCCAAGGTCAACCCAGGCCAGACAAGGGAACTTGTTCATGTCCTTCATGGTGTCAGTCAGCTCCTTCATGGTCGCCCGTGTCAGTCGGTTGCCATTGAGGGAAAGGTGAGTGAGCTTGGGTAGTGCCCAGAGGAAGGGTAGCAGCAGGCGCACCATGTCATCGTTCAGCTCAGTGAAGCTCAGGTCCACAGAGGTGAGGTGGTCCCCGTTGTTCTGCAGGTAGTAGGCCATGCGGTGGACATCCCGCATGGTCAGGGGGATCCCTGACAAATCCATGGAGTCCTGGCTCACCTTCTTCTGCAGGCTGGTCTTCAGGCTAATGATGGAAAGCGGGGGAGAGAGAGAGAGAGATCACTAAGGGGACCACTCTCATCCATCTCTCACCCAAGTGACAGATCACTTGGGACAGGGGAGAACTCATTAAGAAACGTTAAGCAAAGGGTTAATGGAGCTCATCTGGGAAACAAGTTCAAGGTTTGCACCGTGCTTCTGGGCAGACTGTGTCCTGAGG
Organism: Phaethon aethereus; assembly: GCF_964289735.1. Taxonomy (NCBI): domain Eukaryota; kingdom Metazoa; phylum Chordata; class Aves; order Phaethontiformes; family Phaethontidae; genus Phaethon; species Phaethon aethereus. The sequence goes on along the minus strand of NC_138593.1, from coordinate 11,043,969 downwards.
CTTTCCTGTATCTTCTCAGCACTTACACATAAACTTTGCCAGAACTGCCTAAACATAGGATGTTAAAGTGTCCTCCACTAGCACATTTGAAAGGGTTTGTCTGTATGTGCATGTACAGATGCTCATGCACAGAAAGTAAAAATAACCAAGGCAAGCAAAATTTCCAAGTGCACTGTGCGGGGGCTGCTTGTGTGCCACCTCTCCAGGTGAATGACAAGGTCTGTTGCCAACAGACTATGTTGCAGGGCTACTGCAGAGGACAGCAGCGTTAAAAGGCTGAGAAATTGATATTTTGTCAGGAAAACCATCTATAGGCAAACCACACTCCAAGAGTGGATTTACTGCATGTCCCTTTAAAAGCTTTCCCAAGCAGCACTTAGTCAGTAAGCAGCACCAGTGGCTGCCTATTTGGGTCTCTGTGGTCAGCAGATCAACTGGGATCTGCTGCAGCTGTGAGGAGGCGGGGAGGGCATAAGGGTGCTAAAAGAAATCTAGAGATGGGTTTAACCATTTCTTTTGGTGTCTGCCTAGCAAGTGGAGTGAGGAGGAGGTAGGCAAGCTGTACAGCAGGCAAAGCTGTGCTGTGGGGCTGTTGGGTATGCAAAGGGAGTGGGATGTGGAGTTTTATGATGGACTGTGGGTTTGTGAGAGTGCTGAGAAGTGGGAGCTGTGGGGCTGTAGGAGCTGGTGGGGATATGTTGCAAGATTGAGTAGAAATGTGTGGTGGTGTAATATAAGAGAACCTAATCCCTTAGTGTAAATGATATTAGTCTTGCTGTCCTTTCAGACACATCTAACTTTAAGGATATGGGAGCCTTAGTAGGACCCCCACTAGTGTCATTAATCATGTGCTCAGTGGGCCTATAAGTGCCTTGTTGAGCTTGGGAGGAGCAGGGTGGGTTAAGAATTAACCACCAATTTGAAAGTCCCCACTCTTCCTATCTGGCTCTCTGTAGCGTCCTGCACACCTGTGGCACAGACAGTCCCTGAGAGCAATGGGTACATGGGAATGTGCAATTTCCTTGGAGGAGGCTGCAGCACCGCAGGAGCTCCTGTGGCAGGTGAGAATGACCCTACAAGCCTTAGCATTGCGAGGCCCTTCTGCAGTTGGGGAGCAGCTGTGATGCTGCTTCTAGAGCTTTGCTTTACATATGCAGTTCATGGCATCCTGGAAATTTTAGCCCTTAATAAATCCCCTATGAGCATGTGATAACACAAGTGAATAAATGTACATCAGTGCAGGCAACAGCCCTTCATGGACACAATCAACACTGGCAAACCTGCAGCTGTGCCTCGTTGTAGGAGCATGAGGTGGAAAGACCTTGTGGTCTGCCCTGTCAATTCTCAAGCCCGCAAATTCCAGCTCTGGGTTTAACATCACTTTGTTCAAGCACGCTTCTATGCGTCCTTGTGTTTCCCATGGGAATTCACTGTGCGAGGCTGAGGTGGTATTTGCCAGCATGCATTTGAGCTAATGAGTTCTCATGGTAGTGAGGTAGAATAACTTATATTCAGACCAAAAGGTTTTGAAGAGCCTTATGTATTACTTGCTAAATGTTTACACTTTATATCACCCAGACTACTCCTCAGTGGATCGCAGGAGGGGCAAGGGGTGCAGTGCTTATCTGTAGTGACAAACAGCAGAGACTGATGTACTGGTCTGAAAGCACAGAAATGAGTTCTCCAAGGGACCTTCACTTGAAGATGGTACTTGATATCTCTCCAATATCAGGGGCCCAGAGACAGGATTGTGAAGAATTAATCAACCATGTTGCTTGTAGCAACGGTGTGGTTCTCTTAGCTGCTGTAATAGCAGTAGGAGTTGTGAACTACGTATGCAGCAGTCTGGATGGCACTGGGCTAGCCTACCTTTTTCTGGTAATCCAAGGGATGCTTGACACCAGCTCAAGCTGCCTGAGGGCTGTATTTCTTCAACTCTCCTGGAAAAACAATGTGTGCTTTTTTGTGTGTGTGCATGTGTATAGTTTGTCACCAACCACTGGCAGCGGGGTAGTACAATCTACCACAAAAGAGGGTTCAATTTGTAGAAAATCTGTCAGGGACTAGCCTCAAACCTGGAAGTCTCAGCTCTCCCCTGGAACAATGTTATCCCTTTTGCTGTGCTAGATGTTTATCTGGGTGCTTGATACGGAGTGCTGATTGTTCTAGCACAACAAAGTATGAAATTCCCAGTGGAGGTATGTATTCATGTTGGTCAGATTAAGCAGGAAGAAATTAATCTTGAGTGTAACTTGACTGCACAGGGGAAGTAGCCCCCTAAATCCATTCGGGGCTAGTACAAGAGATGAGGCAGAAGCTTTCTCTGGCCTGTATTGGTTTAGAGTAAGACTTTGTTGGGGGTGTGAGGGGATACAGAATAAACAGCATAGAGTCAGTGTCTGTTTTGTGCGAATGCAGCCTGTGGCTCCTGGAAATTCTCTTCTCCAGTGCTATCCTGTCATGGATGTGATGCCCATGGCAGATCCTGGGGGGCCAGAAAGGACACATAAACATAGGGACACCCCCCTGGCCCCAAGCCCTATCTGAGTCTGTGCAAAGCCTCCTCTGACCTTGCTATTGTAAAGCTACAAGGAACGAGCCTTAGAGCTCCCAGTTTGGGATGGGAACCAGGTTGGAGTGGGGACCACTGGAGGGCATGTCTGAGCCAGCACCGCTCCCTCTGCAGAGCCTCAGCATTCAGGTGCTGGTTTTCCTGCTGTGTCTGCAACAGGAGACAAGTTTGAATGGCTCTTGGGGTCCCCTTTCGAATGACTTGGCTCTGAGTGCAGACAGTGGTAAGTGAAGGGAAATGTAAGGAGGACAGAAGCAATATGCTTGTCTGTCTTCTCCTGTCAAGCCTTGCCTCCTGTTGACAGCTCTGCAGGGACTGCAGTAATAAGTCATGGATCGTGCTCTGACCAGAGCAGGTACCTTCTGTTCCTCCCCCCAGCAACAAGCCAATAGCCCAAGGAGGTTTTAATCAAGGAGACAAATTATCTCCCTGTAATTGATTCTCCAGACTGGACTGTTCCTGGCTGAATGTGCTTAAAACCTCCTGTCCTGTGCCAGGGGCTGCCTGCCCTGCCTCCTTTGCTGGCTTGTTTTTCTTTCCTGTGTTTTTTGCTGCTTCCTTTTGCCCTCATTGCTATACCTGCCAGGGTGACTCTGGGCCTCCTGTCTCAGCACTGTGTGCTCCTCCTGTGTCTAAACTGTTCTCTTGTCTGTAAAAATGCCTCCCTTATAGAGTTGTGTCTGTAGAAGCCTTGCCCTGGAGGACATAGCACCTAATGCTGCAGCTCTCTGGTAAGTGCTGAAGCATAAGACCTGATGCCCCACGCATGCTTTGAACCCTGGCAGCTCTCCTGCGCGCCTCCTTGGTGTTCCTGTGCAGCTCCAGGAGGTGCAGCTAAATGCCATCTCTGGGGCAGGGCACAGAATAGCTGACCATTCCTTCTCTATTGTTTATTAACAGAGGTAAATATGTCTGTTGTCAGAAAAGGGACAGAGAGATGTGGGTAGATGCTTTACTCTGAAATATCTGACTCTTGGGGGGGGTTTTGTGATCTGCTGAGCTCTCTTTCTTTGGGAGGGGAGGGCACAGGGGGCATGATACAGAGGACCCCAAGCTCTCAGACACTTGTGCAGCAGCTGAGAAAATGCCAGGTTTACTTCCAGGGAAATGGGTCATTTATTATATTATCCCCTAATTTCTGCAAGTAAAATAGGCTTAAAGATTGCTTCAGCTGCAGCAGCTTTTTTTCTTTGTGTGAGACAAAACAGCTACTTAGCGACATGGCTCTTGATGCCTGTGGGACTTGTGGGCAGAGGACTGCAAAGCACTGGAGGCTGGATTAACCTAATGCTACTGCAACTGGTGCTGTGTGCAGATTTATAATTGTGGGGATTTGCATCTAACAAGGATCTGGACCTTGGGTGCAGGGAAGCAGACTGTGTTTGTATTATTTGCAGCAAACTTAGAGAGGAAACAAACCCCTACTCCCCCAGATGCTGGAGAAATGGCTGCAAGTGAGAAATTCTGTGAAACTTTGAGCAAGAAGCAAAGGCAATCAGCAGCCTGTCCCGTACTGCCTTCCTGGAGCTAGATGCAGCATACAGTGAGGAATGGTGCCTGCTGCTCCTGTTTATAAGGGATTAGCACCCTGCTTGCAACCCTTGCCCAGCCCTGCTGAGGGATGAGAGCTCTTCTAGGTACATCTCCTTGTTTCTCTTGTGTCAAACAAGTTTTTTCCTTGCATTTTCCAAACTCCCTCCTTGGGGTCTGGCCTTTCTCCCACTGACATGCAGGCAGTCTTCCTTCCACCCTCACTGCCAATTAATCTTTCTGTAGGTGCCACCTCTACTCTTCACCGGACATTTGCCAGCTGTCCCCAGGCTGTACCATGAGCCTGACCATCTGAGATCCACCCAGGATCAGTCCAGACAGCATAGGGGTCTGAGGGACATGCAGGTGTTGGAAGAAGTCTTTCTATGTCTCAATCAGAAATGTGGGTCGGGAAAGGGATGAAACCATTTCGTGCCTCCCTTGGCTTTTTTCTGGGATAAAAATCTTCCTCTCCCCACATAAGGTTCAGTCACTGTTGCTGCCTCCTGGGAACTTGGCTAATGTCAGCAAATTCAGAGCTGTTTTGCGATTAAACAGTTAAGAGACCTGAAATTAATTGCTAGTTTGTTGCAAGGACCTGCACCAAGGGACCTAACCCTTAGGCCCTCTTCCAGGTGCTTCTCTGAGTCCATGAAACTGAGGGCTCAGCACACTATTAGCACTGAATTCATTCAACTTGTTGCTGATCAGCTAAATTCCTTGCTGGCTGCAGGAAAGGGGTGTAATGGCTCCTGATTGTTGCTCTGGTGGGACTTGCAGCAGCCACAGCGGTGCCTGGTCTCTTGTTAGCTTTGTGGGGTTTGGAGGAGCTTGTTCAGCCCAAGAGTGTTCAGGTTCCTGGAGTCCCAGCCTCATTTCCTTGTCTCCATGCTATGGAGAGAGGCTGGGAGGAGACAGTAAGAGACAGGATTTCAGTAATGAGGGATGCCTGCTACTCCCTGCCTGTCTCTCTGGGGAATGACCAGCTTTCTTACCCCTTTCTCTTATTTTTACATTTAATTTGCCTCCAAATGTAAAATTTTCCTGATGCCAGAGACTCCTCCCATCACTGTGCATCTCCTCCTTCATTAACAGGTACTGGCTGTGTAATTAGTGGCTAATTAGCCATGAGTTGGGTATCTCTTGGCTGATACTCCTTGCATAGAACCTAGTGACAGGCATGTTTGGATGGCTTCTCTGCTTTGAGCAGTGATATAGGGGATGGACTCTGGGCTTTTTAATCGCCTGCTTAGCATTATCTGCTTGCTTTGTTTCCCTGTGGCACAGGGTGCTGCTGTGCAGGGCTGGCTTTAGCTGCCTCTTAGTGAGACACGAAAAAGGAAAGAAGCCTCAAAAGCACTGACCTAGACTAACCCAGCCCAAGTGATTCTGAGGCTGGGCCCAGCACCTCTGTAAAGATGGAGGCAGTGCACAAACAGGCCAATTCCATGAGAAGTCCCTTAGTCACATCTCTATCCTTGCACCCAAGCTCTTTTGATCAACTGTGGGGAGATTCCTCACTGTGGAGAGAAGGGAGTGCAAAGGTGGCCTTTCTCCTACCACGCTCCCTCTGCAACTGGGATGGGACATGGATATTTGTAGCTAATGATGCAGCTGAGTGCTTCTCCTCCTGGCTCTGCTGTTATCTTCACTCTGTCCTTGAAGGTGTGTTCAAGAGAGCTGTGAACCCTTGGCCACCTTCCTGCTGCCACTTGATCTGTCCAAGACCTCTGGTTGTTTCCCCTCATTATTTAGGCCCATCCTAGCAAAGCAGGGAATAATGTTACCTCCTCATTTTAAAAGTCAGCCTTTGTCCTTGTCAGACCTTCAACTGTGTAAAAGTCATATAGGCACAAGGTCTGTCCTGATTCCTTTTAGCAACCATTTGCCACCCAGCCTCCATTATTTCACTCATTGTCTATCTCTCTATCAGTGTCCTGCATTTAGAGCTGTTTCCTTGCAGTCTTCTAGACCCAAGTGCTTTGCCAAGACAGCTCAGTTGTAATCCACAGCTTCTTGATTGCAGTACGAGGCTGTGATCTAGCTCTCTAGACAAACGCTGCCTTCGCCTGGTACCCTTCTCTCTCCATTCTGAATTGCAGTCCAGTGTGGCTTTGCCCTCAAAAAGTAATACATCTCTTGGATTCAGGCACTTTCAGCAGAATATGTAGTTCTCCTGCAATGCTGAATTAAGGAATCTTCAAGACTTCTGAAAACAAGAATTAATAACATCCAAAAATTCTGCATCTGACAAAACACTACAAAAAGGTGTTGATAGCCTAAAAAGCCTAGGTCTGCAGAGAGGAGCATTTCTTAATCCATTACTCTTTACACTATAAATGTCAACTTAATGAGAAAGTGAAGCTGGAGTTGTACAACACTCCAGGATGTATTCTGCTCATTAAGTGTGAGTGATCTATGCAACTGTAAAATGGTGCTAAAACTGAATTCCCATTAGGATATCAGGGACTGACAACTGTGCAGTAAAGTCATGCTGGTCCCTGCTGTAGAAATCTTATCTAGCTTTTGAGTTTTTAATTTTAAAACCCCCAGTAAATCCCCCAAGAGCTTGACTTCCCTGTTTGAGCAGGCAGCCAACCCAAGCAGGGTCAGCTGCAAGGTGGGATGCAGGATGTTGACTGGAAACTGCAGATCTGTGGTAGGATTTTGCAGGAAAGGAGAATAGAACTCTCTGCTTTCAGTGTGGCAAACCTGTCCGAGTATCACCTGGGCAGCTGAAATAGTCTCTTTGGGTGGCCGCACAGCTGACACTGCTAACGTTTCATTGTTCAATGCAGGCAGCCATTCTGGAGAACCCACTAGCATGGATGTGGAGGGCAAACTGCCTCCCAGCATCACCTTGACAGTTTAATCAAGGAGAGAAACCAGACGTGGCCTAGGCTGGATCTCTCCTCCTTGCTTCATCTGCTGTTGCATTAAGTCCACTGTGCTGCAATAAGCTTTTTCCTTCCCCATTTCTGTATAGCCTCTGCTTCTGGCCTGGGGCATTCAGCTGATAATAGCATGTGGCCTGACTTCTCTCCCAGACTCAGGGCTAGGTGCTATATTACAGTCACTTCTGTCAGTAGCTCTTTAGAGGAATGGCTAAACAGGATGAACAGCAGCCCACTGTGTCCTGTGCAAGGCACACTGCACCGTTGCTGCAGTCATAGACCTGACATGAATACATCAGTGTTTAAGGTGATAGTGGAAGCAGGTTTGTGGTTAAGGAGGTCTAGAGGAATGTATCTGTGTGTCTGGAGGCTCTCATGTTTGATGTTTTGCTGACTTAGTCTATTTGTGAAAATTTAGTATTTGGTTGGGCTCTATAGCATGAATAGCATAAGATTGTTCCTGCTTGATGGAAGTATGATTGGTTTTTAATAGAGTTTACAGTTCCAGATGTCCTGGTGTTGCTGTGTATCAAAACAGGAGCACCTGAAGAAATGTATCTTATTCTTTCTGCTTTGAGTTGTGGCTCAGGTTTGCTGGGTCAGTTGCTGGATATTTTGGGTCCCACTGAGAGTAGATGGGGATGAACTACAGGTAGTTTGTTTCTGACCTGCTGGTTCGCTCTTTGGCGGTGGAGAGGAACACCTGATGTGTGATCCAGCTCCAGTATTGCAGGTCCCCTTTCCTTCTCCCATACCACATCTCCATAATGGCCCAAACGTAATTAAAACCTGGCAGGGCAGATGCTCTAAGCTCTCTGTATGGCTGGTCTTGTTAATTATCTCCTGGACCCATCTGACATGCTGCCAGAAAGCAGAAATCACGTTTGGGAAGAGAACAAGGGTGTACTGCATCAGGTCTGTGAAAGCCAGAAGCCAAAGCCCAGGAGACTGCAAAAGCCAGAGAAGAATTCAGTTCCGAAATGTGGCCTCCATGCACTGATTCCTCTCTGCTGTCCCAAGTCCCCACTGGATTTTAGAAATGCTCTCAAAGTATTGCTGCTACACCTATGCTTTTTACGGGACCTTGAAGGCAGGAAGGGTGCAAGCCAAGGGCACAGGTTCAGGGACAGAGATTTTAGTAAAATAGTCTCACTTGCAGACAGAGGGAAGTGGAGAATTCAGATCAGGTAAAAGCAGCCTGCCTGGACAAAATTATGCCCTGGTATCTCCAACTGAAGCAGCTATTTCTTGCCTTCCTGCTACTGGCAACATCCATTTTCTTGCAGCTGCCTCGGATGCCAACTCTGCAGATGCTTTTTGCTGCAAACTAGTTCTTCTCCAGTCTTGAAAAAGGAATCTCTGCTGTTTAATATTTAATCAAAATTATTTTGTGCCTTATGTAACACCTTGCAGCGAGGCCTGGCTGCCAGGCGGGGCCACCTGTTTTAGACCTGTATTTCCCTCCATCGCGCATTGCCTTGGTGCCCTCTCCCTGCTTGTGCTCACAGATGCTCTGTAACTGGCCAGTACTTTGGGGCTGACCCCTCTGTGTGGGATTTGGGCTCATGGGACCCAGAGCTCTTTCTGTGGCCACAGACCTGCTCTCTGTGTCATTAGTAAGTGATGAGTTTGCAGCAGGCAGTCCGTTGCTCTCCCTGGGCTGTGCAATCAGAAAGAGTACCTCCAGTTTGACTCTCCAACTGGAGGAGAGGTTTATTCTACCTGCAAACAGGAGTGTGGGGGCAGAGGGTTGAGTTAGGTAGCAGCAGGGAGGGATTTCTCACTTGGGGGACCAGAATGAGGACAGGTTTCAGAAAAAGGGAGCTTGGAAAGGAATGGAGACAGCCACCCTCTCTAGAGCTCTCCCTGTCTCCAGAACTTCTTATCTTTAAGCCTCTCTTCTATGTCTTGGGAGGGGACGGGGATGAGGTCAGACCTGCTCTCTGCATCCTGCATCTCCAGTGCTCTGCAGGATCCCATAGGGGAAAACGTCATCTGAGTGGGTCTGGAAAAGGACTTGCTCAGCTCTGGTCCCTCGGTCTTGTTCCGTGCTGTGGTTCCCACCTGCAAACTGGCATGAACAGTCCTGCACTGTGGGGTGGTGAGGATGAGAGTACTGAGAGTCCCAGAGGGCTCAGATTCAGTGGCAAAGTGGGGCTACAGGTATGAGAGGCAGATGGCCTGGAAATCATGGTATTAAGGATTTTATTCCTTAAGATGCACTAGGGATCTACCTTGGAGTCAGAGCAAAAGGTACGATGGAAATGTCAATTCCCATGGGGGATTTTAAGTTGCTGGCACATGCATCAAAGACTCTGAAAGTCTCAGGAAAGCCCAGGGCCTTTCTCATTGTGCTGCTATTTTTTACGTTTCTTTTTACCCAATCCTGCGCTTATTCCTGTGAAGTTAATGGAGCTGACATGAGCTCCTCTTTTCTTAGTCACTTCTCCGTCTTCTTTTCAGCACTGGTGATCTGTGTCACAGAACAGACTTTGCTCAAAGAAAATGAGGAGAGAGGGGTGAATTTGAAAGAAGTAGGGATTGCTCTTTATCTCGTTAGAAAAGCCAGCAAGTGCCAAGGAAAGAACAAGTGTGGATGTCTGAATAGGTTTGTAGCAGTGGAAAGCAGCTGCCATCCGGTAGCTGTCTGTGGCCATTGTGTCTTGAGTCAGGTTCCCTGCGTGTGAGGCTCTCTGCATCATCTTTGGTCCAGGCAGAGAAGTGGGAGGTAAGTAAGGACGGTCACCTCTCTGCCAGCCCCCCCCCCCCCAAGTGGTTCCTACTGAATGCGGTGATCAGTTTGTGGTAGTGCCTCATAATGGGAGACCTTCTCTGCAGGCAGGGAAGTTATCATGGGATAGACAAGGACAATGGGGAATGCAGAGCTGGGGGTTGGCGCAGCTCGGTGCATGGGTGTGTGCATCTGTAAGGCTGCCAGCTTTGACCATGCTCCTAGGGCCAAACACCCTGCAAGCCCTGCCGGGAGGGTCATCTGTGCTGTGCAATCAGCGTTTCGGTGGGATTGATTTCAATGCACTTGGGAGAGGTTGAGGAACTGTAAGACTACATAAAAAGCAGTAAACAGCAAACCAGATCGAGCAGAGGGGTGTTGGCACTGACCTTCTGCTGTCTGACTGAGGTTTTCTAAGAGACTGAGCAGAGAAGGGCAGTAGTGGCAGACTGGGATGGTGCTTGGCTGCAGCATAGTTTCGCCTGGCAGATCCCCCTCTGTGCCCATTCCCACTGTCCCTGCCAGGCTGCTTACCACACTTGGGACTTCCTCCGGGGCATGCCGTGCCGGTGCCATTTTGAGTGGGGAGTTAGGTGGTAAATCAGCTGCCTGCAGATCCTGTCAGAGGATTTCCAGGGGTCATATTCCTGAAAGCAAAGGGACAGCTTAGCCTCTGTGTACAGCACAGCAGAACAGGAGGCAAGGGGGGAAGACAGAGGAAGATGGGAAAGGAACAGAGGTAGCAGTGGAGCAGGGAAATGTATATAGGGGAGAAGATGAAGAGAAGAGGAAAAGAGGATGAAAGAGAAATGGTGAGAAATCATGAGATGCTTCTGTTGCCTCTGGCTTTATTTTTGCACATGTTCTCTACCACCATGACTTTGAATGGCACCTCTCTTCCTCTGGTGAAGCAGAATGCCAAACGGCAGCTGCTGAAGGCTGGGATTTCTGCCCTCTCTATCATATTTTCCAAATGCAGACAGACACCTGCATTCCCATTTGTCAGCCCTCCAGCCGTGGTGAAACGTGTGCATTTAGGGATTTGATAGGTAAACATATAGTAAAGCTGTCAGGGAATATGCTAATTTATTCTTCATTGCAAGCGGTTAAAGGGCCGTACTGTGGGCCTACAGCTGCACTGTGGCTTTCCTAAGCAGTCACTGAATCAGCTGAACTCCCCAGGGGTGTGCTGCCAGCGTGTGTCCATTCTGCTGTGCCAGGTGCAAAGGGATCCCAGCCTCAGTGCTCAGCCGAGCACTCCAATCCCTGTCCCAGTTCCCCTAGGAACCCCACAGGGACTGGCCCTTGCCCTTGGGTTAGGTGCCTTGTTCTAGACTACTACTGTGCTTGCAAGGCAGCAACTGGCACCCTGCTGTAACCTAGAACAGCAAACCTTTGAAGTGGTTGTATGTGTACACCAGCCTTCAGCACAGGAGCTGGTACAATGCTCTGCAAGTGTTTGTTGGCTCACAACTGAGAATTACCCTCCTGTTCCTTCCCGTGTCCTTACTGATTTAATTTCCACTGACAGACTGGGAATTGCACTCAGCCTGCTGGCCTGTAATGCAGTTAACACCCACCAGATGCTCAGCCAGGGTCAGAGAGGGGACATGGTCTGCCAATGTTTGTGCTGGGAAGGGTGCTGGTGCTGTAGGGTGCTGAGTCTCTCCAACCCCTTAATTAAACTCCTTTTGGCTTTGCGGGGCAGCTCAGGTGCTCAACATCTTCCTTAGGAAGCAGTAAAATCTTACCTATATAATGCTACAAGTATCAGTGCAGATAAGCATGTGCATCTATAAGACATAAAAATAGAGAAGGGGGTGGTATGTGCAGGTATATAAAAATTGTAGTGTGTTATCTGCTAGGCACTTGGGTACTGGAGTAACGGCCCCTCATGCTGCCTCCCTGCAAGGCATTGTACAGCATGAAGTTGGAGGTGGTCCGGTAGAACAGCTGGAGATGAGGTCAAGTGAAATATGGTTAAGAAGTACTACTGCTGCAACCCAACCCCTTCCTTTTGAGATGCTTGTAAAATTTCCACCAAAATTACCCTTGAGGAGAAGATTTTTCAGGCTGCATTGCAGCCCAATGATGATTAAACTTTGGCTAAATGTAGTTTGGCTATTGAGACCTCATGGTTAATTGTTATCGGAGAGCCTCAGGAGGTAGCGGAATAAGGTTAGAAATCCCACTAACCTACACCAGGCATTCAATTTATTCCATAGGGTGCAGCTGTGAGCTGTGTGTACTTAATATCTCTTTGAGTAAAGAAATTCACTCTATTGCTCACCTTAAAGCAAACATGACACTTGCCAAGCCTGATGAGCAAATGGATGTATTGCAAATCCAAGTATTTGTGGTGGCAAAGGGTAACAGAAGTAGATGCTGGTGTTGCAGCAGGACTGTGGTATCTGTGATATTTGTCTGCACTCAGCCTTGCCTTTTTTTGCCTCTGCTCTCCTCATTCTCTGAAAGTAAGTGCTGAAGCAGAGCAGGGACACTGTGCACTTAACACGCTTGCTTCTTGAACCCTGAATTGCATTATATTCCTACAGCACCATTCTTTACTCAGAGATCTGGGAGGTTATAGGGGGAGTGTAATTCTGGGTTAGGGCCACTGCATATGGCAAAGGGCCCAGGAAGAGAGAGGTTCTTGTCCTCCTCCTACAGAGGCACCAGTTTGGGCAGAGGTGCAGAGATCTCTGTTCCACTCTGCAGCCCCATAAGCTAGCTGCTTTGAACCTCTGGGGCATACCAGTGAATATGGCACCCCCATCTGTGCCATGTATTTTTACCTGGCCTGTACCCTGTCTCCAAGCTTACTATTGGTGCGGAAAGTAAATTCTTTATTTCTATGCACATAACCACTCCCTCCTTCAGCTGCATTCGTGTTCTGGGGTAGTTTTAACTGTTTCCTACAGAAATATACACAATATTCTGTATGCCACCACTCCAAGGGTGTACACTGGCTGGTTCTGAAGGATTGCAGAGCACCACCCAGAACCAGTCACCTCATTAAGGCTCTCTTTGCATCAGTGCTCTGTCGCAAAATGTCCATTGAGCTGAGGGAAAGGTTCACCTTTTTGGGACACTGCAGATCTCTAGCAAGGCTCATTAGCAAGTCATGGGAGATGGGATCCACCAAGTTGAGGAAGGTCGCGTTTTTGTAGAGCACTTCATTGAGGAATGTTCCTTCGAGTCCCAGGTCCTACAAGAAAAACGTGGTCAGTCAGATACACAGGCTCCCTTGGAGCTATAACCATGACGTGTTTTGAAACCAGAAAGTAAATCCCATGAGGTGCCAGCTGGTTGCTCAATACAGGAAACTGTCCAACAAAGGCGAAGCAGCTGTGTCTGGCCCAGCATTGCTGTGATGGGGGATGTGGACAGCCAGAGAGCTGAATGAGATGCAGTGTTAAACTGAGATAGTCAGCCTAGGCACTGACCGCCTTATTTCTACCTACCACAGGAAGGCAAGAGTGATGCAATTTCCAGGCTGGCTAGAGCCCAGAGAGAATTAGCTTCAGAGAACTTACAGTTTTGTCAGCTTCTAGCTGCTGAAGGAGCCGAGCAGGAAGGCTGGCTCTAAACCTGCTTCTCCAATCTCAGCTTTTCCAGAAGAATTAAACCTTTCCCAGATACTTAGATACTGCTTTACACCCTGTCTGGCTGACTAGAAGCTCTGCCCATCACTATGAGTTTAGCTGTGCTTTGAATTTCTCGGTAAGTGCTGACAGCATTGTCTTTTGGTTGTAATAGTAAATGTATAGGTAGCTCTATGCAACAGTCACGGGGAGTCCTCTTCCCATCTTCCACAGTGTGAGCTAGGGGATCATCTGTGGTCCATGCAACCTACCGGCATGGACCAGGATATGGGGCACCTTTGGACATGCTGGAAGAAACCTCAGCATCCTTGGGAACAAAAACCCTCCCAGGGGCCAGATGGGTGATACTGCAAAGAATTAAGCTGTTTCTTGCTAAGAGGAAAGCTAAGAGCTAATATATGACACAGTTATTACAATCAGGATGTACCACAGAGCTGTGGAAAGAAAAAAAAGGCATCTGGGAATGTCTTTCACATACTCACATGAAAATACCCCCCAAGGGCAGAAAAAAATTACCCCAGGAGTAGAAACATAAAAGCAAAAAGCTCCCTACTAGGGATAGCGCTGGGTTTGATTCAGTTGACAAAGGGGGCTCAGCTGAGGGAGGAAACAAGTCCTCTGCCCATTCTGCATGCTGCTGCTGGGAGAAATGAATAAGCAAATGGGTGCCCCATATGTTTGCGCTGCTCCACTGAATGTGTGCTTCAGGCACCACCCAGTGAAAGATGCACTGAGAGCTTAAAAAAAAAAAAAGGGGGGGAGGAAAAAAGCTGGGTATACACACACACATCACCAGCAGGGATGGAGCCACAGCTGTCAGAGGTGTGGGATCTTAACCCTAAGCAGCAATCAAAGCCAGTGCTGTATCCATTCTCTCCTGCTCTGGATATGCTTGGATCGAGCAGAGAGCGTAATACCAAAGAGACTCTCTGGTGGAGAAAGGGAGAATAAATCAGATGCTTTACAGCCCCATTGCTGTTCACAGATGATACCCACAAGCAACCGGGGATCCCAAGCAGTGGATTGGTCCTGAAGGACAGACAACCACAGCTGGATGTCAGCCAGAAGCATACAAAGGCATCATGCCAATGTCTCCCTTAACTGCAAGGCTTCAGGGAAATGGAGCCTCCTACGCCAAGTGTAATAGGCACAGATGAAGAAAGCTGCCGAGAGGATGGCATGGCTGGGCATGCAGCAGTGGATGTCAGAGCAGTAATTAAACTCCCCCAGTTGGAGCTATACCATTAATATGAATCTGCATTCCCATTATAAATCCTGCCTGTGAGGGTTTTATAAATAATATAGCTGTAAATATTCACTTCATGTTGATAGTCCATAAATTCTTAGCCCAGGGACATCTTCTGGTTCATCTTACTTGTTTTTTTTCCCCTCTCTCTCTTTCTTTCTCATTTCATGGAAAATTTGGTACCATCTAAAGGGAAAGGGTTGCTACAAACAGCAGCATTATAAGTCTTGCTAGTTCAGTGGGCTTAGTGCTGTTATCTTAAAAACGACATTTGGCCATTGTTTCAGCACAGGGAAATTGGATTGTACCAGACTTTTTGCTGGTGTAAGCCTAATGTCTCCCCTGGCTTCAGCTGAGTGATGCCCACTTAGATTAGCAGGAAAGCTGGTCTGTCTTTTGCAAGTGGGTCTTTCAGAGACTGGTAAGATGATGTCCAAAGGCGCTGTCCAAGTGTTCCTGTACAAAGCGAATATACACCTGTGATTTGCAGTTGTTCCCTGTGCAGTCTTCTAAGATGCTGGGATCTTGCATCTCTGTTAGTGGATCTGCTCTGTCTGGCTTGCTTTCTTTACTTTATTACACCCTCCTGACAACGTAGGAGCAGTCCACAGCTCTTTGTGGTCTGCAGACCACAGGTCAAAAAGCACCGGCAGATACAATTACATCCTGCAGGGCGCATCTGCAGGGCTGGACAAGGTCTTGTCTGCTGGGAGCAGCAGGCAGCATGCATCAGGAGCCTGTGTCCTCCGGTCTGGCTGAGCGTATCTGCTTATTTTGGGAGGCTGCAATTCCAGTCCCACCATTGCTCTGCCTTCTCTGGGGTGTTTGACACCCTGGCCCAAGGCACAGTGATGAGGTATGGTGTTAAATATCCTCACACTCCCCTAGAGTGAATAAGGTATCTCTCTTTCTACAGGTAACAAACGGATCCTCACCCGGGACACATTAATCCGTGACTCCTGAGAGTGTGTTACTGCCAAGGTAAGCTAGTCTGTGTAAGGAAGGACATGCTGGGGACCAAACTTAGGGCTGAATTTAGTTGAGGAGTGAGGGAAATTTGTAAATGAGAAAAAAGGCTGATCACAGTAGTCTTTGAAGCTTACATTGGACATGTGAAGAGGACAGGTTCTGATTACATGACCCCAGGCTGACTGACAGTTGTGTTTAGATGTTGAAGGGTATGGTGTGTGTTAGTGGTGTAGCCCTCTGTGTCTGAAACCTCTGAGCACACAAAATAACAGAGGCTTTGGGGTGGTGATGGATGGGTTCTTGTCTTACTTTGCAGAGGGGGGCTCTGTTGTGACCACAGGATGCATGACCCACTGCTCTGTCGTGAGCAGATGAACAGAGGGTCACTGTTTCAACATGGACAGGCAGAGATGAGGACCAGGCATAACATTCCCCTGTGGAAAGGCAGTAGACAAAATGTGAGTGTTCAGGAATGGTAATTCTCAGTGCAGATGCATGGAAGCTTAGCTGATCCTGAAACAAGATGGCAGGCTGCATTGAAAGGAGGGTGTACAAATGACCCTCCATTCCAGATGGCCCCATGACTTAGCATTCAAACCCGGCTGTTCACAGATGGACCTTTGGAGACCTCCAGGGTCTGTGGGGGATTTCAGTGCTTCAGTCTCAAGGAGAGGTGCTGAGCACTATAGAAAATGACATCGTGTAGTTCTGGCCTCTGGCATACCCCACAAAAGTCTGTTCATGTTACATTACCATGTTCATGAAGTGAGTGGTTGCTGCTTTTTCTTCACAAGCTTCTTGTAATAGTGCCTTTCCAAAACTGCCTTTGAATCTTATTCAACTCTAGTCTGCCACACTGGTGCACACATACAGGCTTTCTGCTGAGAGTTTATCTGTCTACATGCATGGCAAGAAGAGTCTTTGCAGTGCTAGTAATGATCCTCATGTGAACACTAAGGCAGTGGACAGGAAAAGTAGAGAATGTAATTTCTGGTCCTGTAAATTCTTACTCATGAGTGTGCAACTTGCTGGTAGCCCAGGGCATTGACCACCACTGTTAGATGTGTTGTAAAACCCAGGACATTCAGAGCAGGGACAGGGCTGTTAATGCAGCTTCCTGATAGTACAGCTGTATAAGCATCCCAGCAAGCCAGTCCCTGCTCCCAGGTACTCACGCCCAAAGGTTACTTGCCGCTATGGCAAGAAACCCTGTATTGTTCCCAAGATGAAGTAGGTTATTATCTAATGAAGCAACATGATAAGCTAAGAACCGATGGTGTTTTATGTCCAAATCAGAGGGAGGATTTGTCTCGTGTGCTATTGATTGCAGGTTTGTCTGCAGTTTGCGGGAGCTGAGTGTGCCTGGAAAGTGAGGGTAGCACTGAGCGATGGAGGCAATGGCTCTGTTCCAGCAGCAGGGCTCTGTCCTCAGCATCAGTTTGGCACCACGCTGTCTGCACACTGGCTTTTCTGTTCCTGAATGGTGGCAGACAGAAACAAGCTCCCACTGATACACTGACCCCTTTACCTCTCCCCTCAGCCTAGGCTGTCCCAGAGGTCCTCTCCAAAACCATTTTGGGTGCTCACAAAAGTCAGATCTTGGCCAGCCTGGCTGGGCAGGTGCAGTGGGATGGCAGTAGCTCTTCTCTGGGGGGCACCAATCCTAAGCACACCCAGGGGGCTGGCATGGAGGGGTGCAGATGGGGACAGCTGGGGCCTGGACACCCCTTTTCCCTGCGTGCAGCACAGCCCTCCTCCCAGCTGCCCGCCCCCCCAGCAGTCGGGGCCAGCTGCCCCCGGCCCGGGCGGGGAGACGGCGAGGTGGTAGGTAGCCAGGGTGGGCGTTGCCTCCCGCAGCCGCTCCCGCCTGCCGCGGCGGGGACCGAGTGAGGCGGCTCCCGCACCACTGGGGCACGGAGCGGCGAAAGGCGGCACAAGGAGCCCGGCCTACCCCGCGCCGCCGCGGGGGCCTGCAAACCCACACCGCCGAGGGGCAGGGGGGTGTAAACCCCAGCTCCCCGCCCCACACCGCCGCGGGGGGAGGCTGCAGACCCCGGCCCGGCCGGCACCGCCCGCGCCGCGCACAGCCCTTTGTTGCCTGCCCTGCCCGCCGCCCTGATCCTGCCCGTACCGCCCCGGAGGTGGCGACCCCGGGGTCTGGCTCGCCCGCATCATTTACCTTCCTAAGCAGCCTGAGGATGTGCACGGCGTGCTCCCGCTTGTGCTCCCGGATGGTGGCCTGGATCTCCCGCAGCCACCCCACCCGCCGCACGTAGGGCGCCGGCGAGGCTTTCCGCAGCACCCCGGGCAGCTTCTGCGGGTGGAGGAGCAGGGAAGAGAGGTGGAAGTCGCCCCGGCCGCCCTCCAGCCGGCCGGCGCAGGGTTCCTCGGTGCTCTCCTCCTCCAGGCTGCTCTGCCGGCTCAGCCGGGAGCCCATGGCCGCGATGCCGCCGCGCTCCGGACCGGGCGAGCACCGGGTTCTGGGCCGGGGGAGGCGCCGGGGGAGGCGGGTGGTCCGGCCGCCCCGCCCGGGTGGCTCCGCCCCGGCTCCCCGTGTTCCCCGGCTGGTGGTTCCCGGCACTCCCAGAGGAGCAACGCCCCAGGGGTATTTTATTTGTCCGGGTCCCTGCCCCAGCACCCGCCCCCCCCCCCGGCGGTTGGGCAGCCCACGCTGCCTCTTTTCCCGGAGGCGTCTCCTCTTCCCGGATTTGTTCTGCCGGGAGATGCTTGGTGAAGACAAAGAGAGAAGCGAATGCTGCCGGGACCGCTCCTTGCATCCAGGCATTTTTGGGGAGCTTTTTTTTTCCCTGGGCAAACTCTTTGAACACTGCAAAAGACTGTCAAGATTAATGGTAGTTCAGAACACGCCATCCGGCAGGGAGGGCTTCTGTGGACTGTGTTTTCTGTCAGTCTGCTGTTGGACCCAGAGGAGGTGTTTTTACAAATGTAGAAAGTGGCAGGAATTTTGCCCACCACCCGTTGTCTGCAACTGTTAGTACGATGCTGGCACCATTCTTTACCTGCCGTCGGTAGAGGTGTTTTCCTCGTATGCATTCCTCCCTCCCCCAGCAGTGCAGAGCAAGTTTAGCACATGCTTTTCCTCAGATGCAATCGCTGCCATCCAACAGGAGCGTAAAAATGAAAGCCTGGATCCCATCTTCAACCACCGAGATTTTGCAGGCAGCTGAGACATGCTCCCAGTATAACCAGTGGCTCAGCCTGACCTTCCACTTTTTGGAGATGGAGTCATGGGCTCACTTCTGTTCAGGACTATCACCACACTGAGCTCAGGTGCCCATGACGGACCACAAGTCCTGCACGCAGAGCAGGAGTGTCTGGTAGCTGTAACGTGAGGGCACACAGCGACAGGAACAACCTGGGGTTCCCACTGCCTTATGCATCCATTAGACAAGTATCATCCAATGCATCTGCAGAAGAATCTGTTTTTGCGGCCACGGGGTCCTCTCTTTGGGGGAATGGGGATGGCCATGGCTCTTTGCTGTACAGAGTCAGCAAGGTTCATTTTCCTTCACAGTGTTCCTTAGAGCTGTGAATGGGGGTGGAGATGTGCTCTGCATCATTACAGCCTCTTTCAAACACTGTATGGGTGACCTGAGTCTGGCTTGAAGAGCCAGGGGCAAGATGGGGCTGGACTCTAAAGCAGCCTGGCCAATGTATCAATTTTGTCACAGTATTTACACATGTCTCTAGCCATGATAGGCCAAATTCTGATGGTCCTTCTCAGACCTTTACTTAATGTTTGATCAGACAAAAGCCCTGACTGTCCATCTCCTTGTTGTTCCCCTCCCTGCTCTAGCTAAGCACGTGCAAGAGAGAAATTAGCATTGACAGATCCCGAGATATTGCTGAGCCTGACTCATGCTAATCCCATTTGGAGGGAGTAGATGCTGAGTAAGGACTTCAGGATCTGGTCAGAGAGCTTTGAGAGAGGCTGGGTCAAGAGAAAATCATTTGTATGGGGTGCAGCGTTACAGCTGCAGGAGTGTCACTGGGAGCTAAAGGGAAGGACAAAACCAGCCTGGCTGGAGCCATGGGTAAAGATGTCAATGGAAGGTTGTGCGGTGCCTTTTCCCCACCGTCTGGCAACTGGACAGGCTGCCTTAGATCTGTGCTTCTGCCTGCTCTGTTCTGTGAGTGCTGCTGAAAGGAGAAGCAGCAATTGCAGGGTTTGTAGCTAAAGGATCAGTTTAATAGCAGAATGGCTTTGTGTGGCTCAATTGTCTCACACCTTATCTCTGAGCGTCAGGAGAAGGAAACATAATCCGCAGTTTACACTTAGGCGGGGATGAGACTGTGTGCACTGTTCCAAGGCAGTGGGAGAACTAGGGCAAGCGCATGGCTCAGAGGATGGCACTGTTACCAGGATACCTCCTCCTCTGTGTGTGACTTTAAAACATCCCACCACAGATCAAATCCTCTTAACAAACAAACAGTTGTGGCAGCAGTTCAGCTGTCTCTCGTCTGTGGGCTTTAAAACTGTAAACACTACAATAGTGTGAATAATAGGAGCTAATGAGAAACACACCAATGCTCTGTTTGGTTTTACTGAAGGAGAATGGCTGGCTGGCTGGCAGGTCTTTGTAGACTGAGATAATCCTGCCCTATCCGTGTGTGCACTTTCAAAGGGCACATGACAGCGCCTGGGTGTACTTTATAGCGAAGATGGTCAACAAGGTTTGCTGCATGTACGGGGAGGAGGCAGAAGTTTGCCTGGGAAGAGTAGACTCTGGCAGACACTGCATCCTCTGGTCCTATGCAGCCCTAGGAGAGACTGAGCCAGAAGGTGAGGATGCAAGACCTGAGAGATTCTAATCTACAGGAGTGTTCTCACCTTCCCTTTCCTCTTTGCTGCGGTGGCAAGGGCACCTGAAAACTCTACAGGGAGATAGATCAGCTCATGAGCTTGTTGGGCAGGACAGAGTGGGGACTGTGGGCCCTCTCACAGCGAACACAAGCTGTGGCTTTGAGGCTTGGAAAGAAGATTCCTCCACCTCATCCCAGTGGATGTATTAGCACCTCTCGGAAGGATATGAGCTTGTTTCTAACCTCAACACAGTTGTATATGGTGCTGCCAATTGCAGCTAGCCGGGTGCAGCATGGCTGAGTTAGAGTTTTACCAAAAACCTCTCCTAAGACCAGAAATGGGAAAAATAGAAAGCAAACTGAGATCCTCTCACTATTCACTCAAATTCTGTGCTGTAAGCACATTTCTTTGTTGTCATCCCAGTGTCCAGTAATTGGAACATTCCCAGCTCCTGGCTTTTCGGGCAAGTAAGCAGAGCTTAGGTCAGTGCCAGGAACAGAACAGCGACTGTACTGAATCAGACCTCAGGTCTCTTTCTCCTGGGATCCTGAATTAGCAGTGGTTAATAGAGGATGCCTAGTGAGGAGCATAAGAACAGAGGGATGGAGGTTCGTGTGTTCCTGAATACACTCTTCACCATCAGCCGTCTGTAGTTTGAGAATTTCCTGAGGTGGGGATCTCTGCATTTAATAGGGATTTCTGCATTTAATAGTTCTTTACAGGTTTTCCTAAACCTTTTCTGAGCCTGAGCAAATTTTGGGCATCCACAGCATCTTATGTCAGTGAGTTCTATTATTAACTGTGTGCTGTGTGAAGAAATATTCACTTTGTTCTGAATCTGTCACTTACTGTTTTCATTTGATGCTTTGTAGCTTAAATATCGGAAGAGGCAGCAGGCACCCATTCCCTATTCATTTTCTCTAAGTGACTCTCGAATGATAAACTTCTGCTATATCCCCTCTCAGGTTTCTGTTTCCCAGGCTGAAGAGTCTTGGTCTTGTACAGAAGCCATGTCAGACCTTAGCTCATTCTTAACTAGCTCCCTGCTCCTCCTCTAGTCCCACTATAGCCTCTAGCGAACTGGCACAACAGCCATGGGATATGCATATGCACCCTGGAGCTACCTAATAGTAGAGTGAGGTTTGCAGTTTTGCTCTGTTTGTCTCCTAGCACTCACTTTGCTTTTTTGAGTGCTTTTGAGCCTTGGGCTGATGCTTTCATTGAACACTCCTTGGCTTGCTCTTGCCATTGCACAGCATACCTAGCCACCCATGACTCGGTTTGCCTGTCAGTAGGCTTGGGGAGGGGATAGTAATTGCTCACCCCTTACAAATTCACACTGGCAACTATGGTCAGAAGTTGCCAAGGCCTCTCGGTTTTGTATTGTCTCATCCCTGTAGGGTCTGTGGCATACGCAGCGCTAGGCTGGGAGGTTGGGTTCATGTGCTGTGGCTGGGAAAGTTGTGGCTTCCTCCCTGACACAACTGGAGGGTTGCCTTGAGTTTGCACTGTATAATGTGCCTCTGTCCCGCTCAGGTAGTGCTCAGCGCCATAGCACTCTCTGCAGAGACTGCAGAGCTGGATCGCTACAACCAGAGCTCATGCCATTGTCCTTTTCCTTGAAATACCTTTTGTGCTCATGGTGTGACTGCAATTCCGATTGCCCCTGCCTGGGAGGAACCAGGCACGCACATGCACGCAGGCACTCACATACCTGCATGCTCACTGAGGCTGTTCTCATTTGTATGCTGGGCAAGCTGGATTCAAATGACAATCCTAATTATGTTTGCCTTGTATATGATGAAGGTTACGTTTCTGACTGTTGTTGCTGGGCTGGAAATGTAATTGATTAATTTAGCACTTAAGAAGGGAAAGAGGATTAAGGCAGTGGTGAGGCTGTGCTGGCAGACGCTGCGTTGACTGCCTCACACTTCACAGCTTCAGCTTTTGTTTGCCTTCAAACCAGCTTGTCTGAGCATCCAGGTTGTTATTTCTCATGGCTCTGAGCTTGTTGGCAGATCCCTCAAAGCCAAGCCTCCTGTAGGGAAGAGAGATGTAGTCCTGGAGAGATATGTGCAAAGAGCTAGTCCAGGCTCCAGGTTTAATTCCATTATACCCAGGGGCAAATGCACTTGCTGTTTGGCTGTGATCTGTTCAAGGAGAAATATATGTGAGGAGCATTATAGCCCAAACACCTAGAAACTTGTGACTGAACAAAACTGCACAGACCTGGAGAAGGTCTGCCTGCCCATGACAGCATTTTTCAGGAAAGAAAAATTTTCCAGCAGATTTCAGGAAAGAAATTCCCTTAGCGGTTGCGCAGAATACATAGAGGTGGGAAGATAAAAGATGAACACAGCATCAGTTAGACTGTGGTCTTTGCGAGTTCCCGCAGCATCAGTGCTGCCAGTAACAACTGCATGCAGAGAGGCACTGCTGAGACTGCACTTGGTGGAGAAACGGTAGCAATAGCCCATGTAATATTAATTAGGTCTTAAGCCTTTTCCTTCTTGCAGCTGAGGCTCTCTTTGCAGCCCTTGAGGCCCCTTGGTGGTGTTCTGGGACTGAAGCATGCATCTGTGCAGCGATGGGTTTTAAAAATAACAGAGTTCTGCTAAGTAATTATGGACATTGGTCTGCTCATTATTGGGAAAATTAATCAAGTTCCAGCAGGGCCCATAAAAGCAGATTTGTTGGTCTGTATATTGCCTGTGTAAGAGAATCTTAACAACTTGTGATCTTGTGGTCACAGTTAAATTGGACAACATTGCTGCAAGCACAGGGAAGGTCACCAGTCTGCTCCAGTGACGCATGGCATTAACTTCACTTCTTAGCACAGGAGAATTCCGAGCTTCTACTGCTTTCATGATGAATAATTAGGTATCTGAGGTACATGGAGGATTTCTGTTACCTCCATTCCGTAAGCACACTGCACCCATTTCATTTAGGTTAATTTTATCTTGATTAAATTAAGCCACACTGTGAAGCTGGATACTGTGAAGTTTGTGCAGAGTCTTGCACTGAACTGCTGCAGCGGCTGTAGTGCCTGGTAGAAGGGCAGAGCAAGCAGGTCTGAGAGCACCGCCAGAGATACCCATCACAGCTCTGGAAGCACTGGCGCCAGCCAGGCTCTGCACAAAGGCCTTACCCTTCCTGTCCTGCCCCACTCAGGCAGTGTATCACACACCCCTAGCACGGGCTATCTCTTCCAGCCCTGTGTGGGCTTTCAGAGGAAGGTGGTGGGAAGCCTTGACTCTTCTCATGTTCTGCTCCAGGCTCGCACTTCTCCACTCTTTCCCTCCAGCTTCTCCAATTCTCCATGCCTGGCCCTGCATGTGCTTTCCAGTCACCTTTTCTGGCCTCTCTGCTTTCCCCTGGCAGACCCACATAGACCCACAGGAAGCCCTACAGAAAGGGAAGGGAGAGTCACTGGGACCAGCACGAGGCCTTTTGAGGCAACAGCACAAGATCCCCTTTGTAACACCTTGTGCTTTTGATCAGTCTGTAAAGTAAAAAAAAAAAAAAAGAGCAAATGCAGTTCATGAAGCAAATGCCGGGAAGTAGCACCTCCAGGGGCAGTCCGTGGTCCCAGGGGGCTGCTTTGCTGTTCAGCCACCTGCCTTTGGGGCACAGTGGTGGCTGCTTGCCTGCTGATGCTTTCACAAGGCTGATGGGAGGTGTCGAGGAAGGCCCCAGGATCTCTCCAGGCATTACCATACATTAGACCATTTGAGAGGCTGATCTAAGACAAGAGAAACAGTGGAGGAAAGCCCTGCAAGGATTTGAAATGTGCCTTGCCATCAGGCTCTCACATTTCCAGCCTTTGAGAGGCAGAAACATCTGGTCTTATAATACTGTTCCTCAGGGTTCCCTTTTTTTGTGTGTCTCAAAAATATTTCTAAAGAGCTTTTAGAAAACTGGCTTAGAACGAACCTCCACAGTTTAAAGCTATGGGCTGGAGTTACAGTTTCTTGAAAGAATTAAATCTTAAGCCCATACAGGAGGGGCTAAAGGCAGTGCTTGGTGCTGCTAAGCTTCTTTTGGAGTTTGAAACTGCTAAGTGCACAGATTATATTGGCTCTAAGCATCTTTGCAGCAGTGCTAAACCACTGAGAACAACCACAGGCCTCCAGGGGAGTATGTGGAGCAGGTGTTGGAGGCCAGACAACTGGACTGTGGAGGTCTGATCTGAGCAGGCACAGCGTGTGAAAACGCTGGCGGCTGGTTTGAGTGGCATCTGCATGGGAAGCTCAATGCTCTCACCATCACTGGCTCTGGCAGTGAAGTGAGCCCAGCCATAGGGATGACACATAAGATGTCTTCCTGCTAAGACCTTCATGTTCTCCAAAGACCTCAGCACTTTTTAAAAAACTTTAAAAACCTGTTTACAGTTCATGGCAGGCCTGGAAAAGTGAGCAGCTGTTTTTATTTCTTTCCAGCTTGACTAGTTTTTCTCCATCTATATCCAAAGATAAAATGACATCTCCCATTTAAAACAGCCCAAGTACTTAAAGAGTAGTAGAAGAGTACAAGAAGCAGGGCTTGAAGTGGCAACTGGAGCATAAAAGCCTTCTCTGAAGCATTTCCTCCTCTGCCCAGGCAGCTTTCAGAGCCAGGTTGTTACACACCAGTGAGCCAGCGTTTGGACTTAGATGGGTGATCAGCAGCAGGTCTCTAAGTCTGTTGGTGAAAGCCCAGAGTTGAAGGGGCTTCTCTGGCTGTTCTGTGCTGCTCATCTAGCCTCTGGACATCGGACTGGAGCTGCCCCCTGGAGCTAGCATGAGTGTCCCTCCAGCTTGTGCCATGGTCACCAGTGTCACACTCCAGCCTTTGAAAGATAAGCGCCACTGAGCCAAATTGACCTACTGCCCTGTTTTCACCAGTGATGAATTTGGTGTAAGCTTACACTGCTAGCATCTGATTTATGTTTTGTCTCTCACCTAAGACACCCTGAGGGATTCACCCTGAGGGGTTTGAACTTAGGTGATCCCTAGACCCACTTCAGTCTGCAGGGCAGCGCCATGAGCAGACAGACAGGAAAGGTAGTACTGCTGCCTTGATCTTTTGCAGGATGCTGCAGCGTAGCCTGTCCAGTGCTGCTCTCTTCAGCAGACAGGCTTTCCCTAGGAGTCTTGTCTGTGTCATTAATACCTGTTACCACTGAGCTGCTCAGCACAAAAGCTCTTTTGGGCTTTGCCAGGTTCAGGTTTGGTTTGGATAACACCCTTGTGTGCTGCTTCTGCTTTGTGCACAAAGCTTGCTCCTTGCCTCAGTGCCATCTTGCACACACTGTCCCTCGTGCAGTGCTATGGATGGAGCCTTTCCAGACAGGCTGTCAGAGCCTATGATCTTCACCAGATGCATTAACTCTGTTAACCTTTGAGGTAAAGTGAATTTCTAATGTCAGAACAGCAGAGGCCAACATACAACCTTCCACCTTCCCCTAAATTTTTTCTCACCATAAAAAATGCTTTTGCCTTTTCTGTGCTCACCACAGCAATTTTGCGTGACTTAGCCCATGTTTTCCTCATCGCATCAGTCCACACATTTCACTTGTAAGGAATTTCATCCACGCCTTAAAGAAATTGAGGAAGATGAGGTTGGGAAAGCTCCGGGGCACAGGTCCTGCCTAAGTGATTGCAGGCAGCAGTGCTGAAAAGGAAGAAAACCAGAGGGAAAAGTGAGCTGCTTTAGAGGAGCTACCTTGTTAAAAATGCTTTTAAGAGCAGTGACCAAGTGCCTCCCTTCTTTGCACCATCATCCCACAGGGCAAAGGAAATGTGCTGGGGTGCCATTCCCCAGACCTACCCTGAACCCAGAGAGACTGCTGATGGGGTTCTTGGCCCTTGTCATCTCTCCATACACTCCCTGGTGTCGGGTGGTATTTGTTATCCTGCAGGCTGATGCCCAAGGAGCAGCCTCGCAGTGAAACAGGATGGTCTATCCCAGGGAGGATTTCCCCTTCTTTTTGATGCAGTTTGAGCCAAATATAGGGTTGCTCTGTGAACAAGGTGTTTGTGTGCCCAAGGCAGTGAGCCTGTGCTTGGTGAGGAATAGCAGGTCATGTCCAAGAGGCAGGGGCATGGGTGCAGGCCACGGCCCTTTGCAGGGCCATCCAGCTTCAGTGCAGCTCAGGCAACCCTTTGGCTGGACAGGATGAGACGGGATGCTGAGGGGGTGCAGTGGCGCAGTGGCAAGGGGAGCACCCCATGGAGGGGATACCCCGTGGGCTGCTGCTGCTGCTGGCAGTACATCCCCCATGGCAGCTGCCTCCTTTGGACAGCTGGCAAACCCCCTTGTCCGAAATGGCACAGATCACAGGCTGGCTACCTTTGAATTTCCTCCCATCTGTGCCACCTAGTGCCCAGTACAAGAACTGGGACTGACCCAGCCTTTCACCCACAGGGGAACAGCCTGGCTGCTCTGGAGAAGAGACTCTCCTCTCCCTGGGCCAGGCAGGGATGTGCTGGGAGGACCCCTGAGATGCCGCACTGCCTGCGTGGAAAACCCCACTTAGCTCCAGGTAGGATCGCAGCGCGCAGGTGTGTCTGTGGAGTGGATGGAGTGGGGAGAGTGACTCTGTTTGGAGGCTGGAGGTGAGATCAGGATGGGTGATATTATGCTGCCAGAGGGTCCAGGTAGGGAGAGGAAGGCTTGAAGCTCTCGGGAATCCTGCCTTTGCTTTTCAGGCATTGTGTTCCCGTTGCATGCTCTGACACTGCACACGCGTTTTAAGGGATGAAAAAAATGACCTCTGTCAGAACTGGATTCTCCTATTTGGATAGATTTCAATGCTATTCCAAGGAGAGCTACAGTTAGCTTTACTTAAGTGAACGCCCTAGACCATAAGACACTTTGTTTTTCAATATAAGTATAGGTTGTTTGGCATAATATTTGTGTTATGCCATTTCTTAGGTATATTAAGTTCCTTATACTAAGTTATTTTTTTCAGAAAGCCTCTATAGCTGTAGCTTGATTTGCCAGCTTTGCTTCTTAACTCTGCCTCTGTCCTCTTTATCCTTTCAAAGGAATACTTCTTCTCTTTACAGACCCAGTTTCATTTATAAGTTCTAAACAAGAGGGGATGAATCAGGAGCTAACAAATTCTTGCTTCGTTCTTGCCGCATTTTTTCACAAATCTGTACAAAAGATTTAATGGTGGTGAAATGAGCTGCTAACTCAAACCCATCAGTATATATCTATCCTTCATATTGGTTTATCACAGCCATGCATTATATATTTCTCTATATTGAATTTCATCTGCTCTTATTTGCCCTGTCTCGCAGATGTTTTCAAATTTTCCACAAGTTCTTTGAAATTTTCCTGACGTCCTTTGCTAGCTCCGTATGTTATCTTCTGCCATTTCATTACTGAGCCACAAGTAAATATATTGAACATGCTGCCTCTAGCATCCATAGGGCACCTCACTCAACTTCTTCCACATGAAGTTTTGATCATTCATTCTTCACTTATAACTTGTATTGGATTAAAGATTATTATCTGATATCTGCTTCCCATAACTTATTAGTGACTTCAGGGAATTAGTAGTAAAATCATCCAAGGAGCAGGTGAACATGTTCTTGGGATCACATCCAGGAGTCAGTGCGCTCTGCTCCTCTTTGCTGGTGAATGGTATCTGCTGCTTTGCTCCCCATGAAGCTCTGCAAGTTTGCCTCTCTAGGATATATTGCACAGGCATGTCATGCTGCTTCTAAAATGTAAATTTTCCTGCTAATTTATTTTTTCTTGGTACTTAAGTAAGCCTGACTGCTTAGGAAGTCTCAGTAGCCTTTTAAAATGTGAAAAGGTAGAATTGCCCCTTAGAATCTGGTAAGTAACTGGCTGTAGTAATAGCTCAGCAGTTTTAGAGCTGGCATGCTCAGAGCTCTCCTGGGATTGCTATTGATCTTGGCATGTTATTGCTTTTGAAGGGACTGATCTTTGAAACATGGGCTCCAGGAAGTCATTTAAGGATGTGTTTGCATCCTGCTGAGCACTGGAACTTGTGAGGATTTCAGTGGGAAGGAAATTCATCTTGAAACAGATGTGGTGTTTATCTGCTTTCCTTAATTAGCACTCTGTCTTCCTGGAGGTGGTATTCTCCAAAGCATCCCCTCGCCAGTGGGAGGCCAGTGCTGGTGTCAAGCCCGAAGCTTAATTGGTCCCAGCTGTGCTCTGGAGAGCTCTAGTTCTGAGGCCCTGAGCTCGGGGCAGGTGTTCTGCTGTGCTGCCCACATGGCTGTTGGCACACCTGTAGTTCTTCTCCTGAGACTGAGCGGTGCAGAGGCAGGGTCGGTTCTCCAGCTCCTCACAGGTCTGTACGTTCCTTTATTGCTGTCTCTCAGCTCTTTGGGGCTTATAGTCTCTCGGGCTTCACACCTTCCCCTGTTGTAATGCACTCCCAACTCTGTCGGTGTGCCATGGTCTACACAGGCTTTAAAGAGTTTGTGCAAGACAGGTGCCAGCAAGAGTCCTTCCTGCAGTTTGTCTCCAGAGGCCCTTAGTCAACAGGGAAGCCCAAAATCTCCATTTTATGTGTGAAGAAATGGTAGCTTGGACAGGCAATGTGATTTATTGCAATCATTTAGCAGTAGAAACAAGAGTAAACTCCCTTTCTCTCCCCAGGCCTCAGCACCATAACCCTAAGGCTAAATGTTTCCC
Source organism: Phaethon aethereus (assembly GCF_964289735.1). Classification (NCBI taxonomy): domain Eukaryota; kingdom Metazoa; phylum Chordata; class Aves; order Phaethontiformes; family Phaethontidae; genus Phaethon; species Phaethon aethereus. The sequence continues at coordinate 11,014,936 of NC_138593.1, read as the reverse complement.
TTCACCCAGCCCCTGCCTGTGCAGCAGAGTTAAAGCGGGTGTCCAGCTGTAACCAGGGGAGATTTGGTACAGGGGACACCTTCCCTGGTGCCGAGGAGGTGTTTGGCCTTATGTGCGTCATGGCACGGCAGTGGCTGTGCTTGGGTATCATGGGGGGTCAAGGCCTGGGAAGGACTGAGCTCATTGTGGTGGCTGAGCCTGGCTCTGGCCAGCCCGTCTGGTTAGAGTGGTGCAGGGATGGGGTTGTGTGACGGCTGGCTCCCCAAACGTGCGTCCCCAGCTTTAATTACGTGACAGTGCTGCCTGGGTGTAATTAGTAGTTGAGAAACTCTGAGTGTGATTTTAATAAGCTGAGAGTAATGCAATTTGTCTTTTTTGTAAGAGATGCTTTGCAAACAAAAACTGTAATTAAAGAGCACATGAACAAGGCGAACAGCGACTGTGCAGTGGTTGCGTTACTGCTGTATGTGCACCGTGTCTGGCACGTGGCCTGACCTGGCACAGGGGTCCCCCTTTGGGGCAGTCTTCATGGTGGGGTTCCTGAGGGACCAACATGTAAAAACTGCAGGATTTGGCTCAGTTGTAGGTTTTACAAAAGGCTCTTCCCAGTTTTCACAGCTCCCCTTTGGCATAATGTTGTTCCTTGATAAGGATGAGTCTCCTGGGTGTCGTCTTCCCCATTGCTTTTCATTCCTGTCACCATTGTATTTCTGTGCTTTTCCCCACGAGCCCAAATTAGCTCCAGGCTGGTGGGACCTCTGTGGTGGAGGCCAGCGAGGCAGCCGGGGGCAGCATGGGCGGAGGCAGGAAGCCCTTTCAAGAGCAGCCAGCATTTCTGGTAGGCTCAGATCTGAACAGATGAGCCCTGGACTCTGCCTCTCTCCCCTGCTCCTTCCTGCTCTCTAAAAAAAAAAGTCTCTTCATGTAGTTTTCTGTCTCTGCACATGCCTGGCCTACCCTGCCCTGCTGGAGTTCAAAGTTGATTTCTGGCCATGGGAGCTCTCATGGGGCAGCAGCCTTGTCGAGTCCCCAAGATCTGTTTCCTCCAAACCCCCATCACACACCAGGGCTGACCTCACCAGCAAATCGTCCCTCTTCCCCAGTGCTGCGAGGCAATTGTGCAGAGTACAAGGGGGGAAACAGAAGGACAACAGCTATCAGAAAATGGTTATACCATTTCCCCAGGCATCAGAGGGCCAGAGTTGGGGACGTGCGCTTGACATCTGGGGGAGGAAGGAGAGTGGGAATATCGCCGCAGCCTGTGGGAAGCCCCCTCTGCAGGGGAAGGTGAGGAACTTTCCCTGGTGAGGCCACTTGCCCCCCCTTGCAAATGTCCATTTGTGCCTGATGGCACTGGCTGCTGTGGCTCTCATAATTTAGGGGGTGCCTGTGTTTGTAGTACACCTGCTCTTGGCCTGTGGAAGACACCCTGATCTTTGAGAGCACAGAGCCAGAGAAATGCCTATGATTTCCCATCCGTTGCCATTTCTCCCTCCCTGAAAGCAGTGGTCAGGGCTCCTAGGTTGATAAGTGGGGGTTAAAAGCAGTTTGCTCACTCGTACCCCACTGTGCTGTGCTGTGCAGGTGTGACTGGCCTTCTGCCAGCTAATTGCAGCCCTGGCACATTGGGGAAACAGCAAAAGCCTTCCCCAGAGATCAGGTTGAAAATGTTGTAAAAGGATCTGTGATTTCAGTGGAAATGGCAGCAGGTGTGGGCTCAGCAGATGGGAAAACATCCAGCATCTGCCCCATCCCAACACAGAGAGGCTGGGGAGCGAACGCAGAGCAGCCCATCCGTGTGGGATGGAGTGGGAGAGCTGATGGGGCTGAGCTCATGTGCAGGCTTGGTTGCTGTGCAGTGCTGTGTGTCCAGCCTCTGTGGCATGCATATTCCTTCCAAAGCCATGGCAAGTGGGTCTTCCCAGGAGCTGTGCTGGTACAGCCTCTGCCTCCAGTCCAGCCAGCCCATTCACAATTCCCAAGATAGGTTGCAAGTGCTTTCAGGCAGAGATTCTGCTATCTCAAAAGCAATGGCCATCTCTGGTGCCCTTGCAGCACCAAAACAAACAAGACTAAAGAAGGCTGGGCAGGGAACAAGCTAAACCAGACAGGGACTCTTTTCTCCCATATAGGACTTTGGGACCTGTACTTGAGATGTGAGTCTTGTTCTCCTGATAGCAGGTTGCCTCTCTCAGGAGACCTATTGGTGTTTGAGCACTTATCCCTTCCACAGTTATATGTTATGCTCTGCCCAGAGGAGGAGATGCTGCAAGCATCAAACCTAACAGTTTTCTGCACTCAGATGCAGAGGCCACTCAAGACAGGCTCCTGTCTCTGTGGTCTTCTTTTGTATGAACTTTGAGATCACCATCCTGGGAAAGCACAGAAATACCAGGTGATTTTTGGTGTATACTCTTGGGCTGGTGGAAAATGAACATACCTGACTGCTCTGCAGATTATGGGCTGTGACAGGAGCCTACCCCATTGTACGATGGTGTCTGTCCCACATATGGGCTATGGCTCAAGGACCACAGAATCACAGAATAATTAAGGTTGGAAAAGACCTTTAAGATCATCAATTCCAACCAACAACCCAAACGCCAGTATGCCCTCTAAATCATGTCCTGAAGTGCCACATCTACACATTTTTTGAACACTTCCAATGATGGTGACTCCACCACCTCCCTGGGCAGCCTGTTCCAACGTTTGACAACTCTCTCAGTAAGGAAATTTTTCCTAATATCCAGTCTAAAACTCTCCTGGTGCAACTTGAGGCCATTTCCTCTTGTACTACTGCTCGTTTTCACCAAGATTAAATCTGTACCATGCATTTCCCTCTTAAGGTCAAAACTGTTGGGTTGCAAATGGCCACACAGACATGAACTGTATTACCAAGTCTTAACTGGACTAACTGTGAGCCTGAAAGACTAGGGGAGTACTTGGAGCTGCAGGGAGTGACATCTACAGAAAGGAAAACCCATTTATTTCTCAAGGCTGTCATTCTGGGGAGCAAACAGAGAGTGTGAGGTGCTGAGAGACGTTGAAATAAACCAGATACAGATCCAGGTTCTCACAGCATGAGCTATCTGCCACAGTATGCAACCTTCCTGTGTAGTGCTATATGAATTATCTGTACGGCTGCTGAGCACCCTCCTCACCTGCCTACAGCAGGGAAAAGGGTCCTGGTGTAAATCAGAAATCATGAAACTCTTGTTTCTGGGTGTTCATCCTAGAGATGGATTTGCCCTCTGGATACTGGTGGAGGTGTAGCCAGAAGGTACGTAGCCCCTGCATACTCAGTGCAAATTAGCACTTTATCTAAAGTCTTCTCAGAGATTCAGTGAAAATTCTTCCCACGCAGCACCTGAACTGCCATCAGTGGCTATTTGCTCCTGTAGCACCCTTGGAGATGGGTTGATTCCCACCACCATGTCAGCTGAGTGGCCCTGCAGTGTGCAGTGGTGGAGGCAGGCACCAAGAGGCCTGGAGATGTGGGTTGACAAGTGGGGATAACAGATCTGGGGATGGCTGCACTGCTGCTTGACTCTGCTGCTTTGTCCCATACCTCTCTGAGAGGTTGCAACCCTGCCCTTGCTATCGGTGCTGTTAAGTGGTCCAACTGAAAATTTACCTGGGTTACCTTTGGTAACCCAGGACTGATTGTGGCTTACCAGGATGGGCTAAATTTTGTGCTGAGAGGTTTCATTTGTTGCTCCAAGAGCAGTAGAGCTGATCCTGCAGGAGAAACTGCTGAGAAAGGGACAAGAAGTTGTGAGGCTTCCTGAGAAGCGCAGCTCTCACGAAGTGAAGTTTGGGCGGGCTGCACACGCAGATCTCCATGGGGCTGAGCCTCAGGTCAGTGTTTGTTCATATCCAGGAATAAGTTCTGAGCCTCATGTCTCTGAGTCCCTCTGATTCTTAGGCAATGGAAAGAAGATTTGTTGAGGTCTGTATAGTGTACCTTGGCTTTTCCTGGGAAAAGTCCTTGTTCCTCTGGTTTTAGGGCCCTCTTGCTTTGGTTAGACTTTAACAGCAATTAGTCACCCAACAACTTTCTATAATAATCTGCAAGTTTTCCATTAAGTGGCAAACACTTTGAACTTCTCCTCAACTCCTCTGCTGCAATCTAATCTGCTGTCATTTTTCACAAGGAGACGGAGCTACCCTCATGTTTTATTCATTTCCTGTTTACAGTGGGGGAGAAACATGAGAAATAGCGAAAACAACAGCCCACGGAGCACTGAGCAGTTAGATCATTGTCAGCCTCTGCACTTGTCACTTCCAGCCGCGTCTGGATTTACTGTATATATCAGACACATGACAGGGAAGAGGGGTGATGTCTAGCAACATGCTTAAAGGAATCTGGGGGGAAGATTCCTTATTCCAGCTGGGGCACTGAGCTGCTCTGAAGCCCTGGGCAAGATTGTCTCTGCTGCCCTGTCTCTAAAGCGGTGATATGCATGCTGTTTGCATGTTGCCCTGTAAGGCTCCCTGGCCCTGATAGTAGCTTAAAAATGCTGTGCAGCAGTAAAAATTTTCGTAGTAATGATGATTACAATTTGGCAATCTGGACAGGTTATGGAGTTTGGGGAGCTTCCTGTAGATGCAGCGAGTACTGGAGGCCATTATTTGGTAGGCAGCTTTACACAGTCTCCTCTGTGTCTCTCCCTCTCTTACCATGAGTATCAGTGGAGTAGTAGGGGAAGGGACCAACTATGACTCTGTTCTTCCTCTTTGTGTTCAGAGTTTGGTTAGAGCTCACTCTGCCACCCACCTGTGTGTTTAGGCAGTCTCCAAACTATCCTGTAAAAGGCATGCTGCACCTTGAGCAAAGGGGGAGCTTTCTTTGGGATGGACAGGGTCTGCTGCAGTTGTGGTTGTACTGAAAAATGCCTGCCAGGGGTGCAGATTTCTTTTTTCGATAAGGATATCAGAACAGTTCAATGTTAATTGTTTCTGTTTTGATCCTAACAGCTCCAAAGCCAGGGCCCCTCCAAAGCAACAGAACAAGAGGAAGTAGTTTGCTGAGTTCATGTTTATGTAATTTGCAGGGGAGTGCAAATATAGTGAACAAATCTTACATATGTAAGAGAAAGCTGGTTGTCCTAGATCTGAAAAAAATCTCTTATGCAGCCTCCCTAGCAGTTAGAAGGGGATCTAATTCAGATATGTATCTGCTTTTGAGTCCCTTGACACTATCAAAGTGGGCCCATTCCTTAGGGTAAATGAGATTTGGACCATGATTTGGTGTACAGGAACACTCCTTACAGTGTTTTAAATAACTCTGTTACTTAGGCTGGTACAGTGTTACATGAAGAAGACAGAGGACATCTCTGGCTGAAAAATAACCTGGGAAGTGGAAAAAGTAAGATTGTTCTCCAGTCCAGTTCACTATGCATTGCACAAGCAGCTCTGCTTGCAAGAGTCATTCCACATCTCCCTTCCCCACCCAAACCTAAGAACTAGCTGTGGAGGTTCCTGCTGCTGCGGGATTTTGATTCTATGAGCTGGAGGCATTTATTTGGCTGCTCTTGCATGATCCTGCAGATCTTGCTGCTGTTGCTCGTAGATGACAGTAACTCTATGAATTCCACTTTGTGAAAGCCTGAACTGGCTCCTGCCTTTTATAGTTGTCTCAGCTGAGAAGACACACGTCTTCTGTTAGATTTGGCGTCTCCTTTGTACAGCTATTCCAGAGATACTCAACCAGTAATTCATAAGCTGTGAATCAGTTAAACCTTGTCCTAATGCATGACATGGCTTTTTGTGGTCAAACAAGCCCTTCCAGTGAAAGATCAACAAAACTGTAATGAAGGAAGTTGAAAATGAATTATTTTCCCTTTGGAAATGGTACATCCTTGAGAGATTTCCTCTCCATGCAGAGGCTACAAGACTTCCTCTGATGGAGAAGGGCAGGTCAAGAGCTTCCCAGGTCAGTGTCCAGGACACCACCTTTTATGGGATACACAGTCCTTCTTCTCCACAGACCTCCCAGCCCTTGTGGCCATGGAGCAGGGCAGTGCTCCAGCATCAGCTAACTTCGAAGAGTGCAGGAATGGGATTTTTCCCTAACAGGGTGGGTACGGGGGCAACAGTGCTGTAGTGCAGAGGATGTCCTTGCTGTCAGAGCTTGTGCCATGAGCAAAACCAGTAACGGGCAGAGTATTGTTCAATGCACGAAGAAAAGGAAAGAACTTTGCAGTATGGACTTACTCCTGGGACTACCCAACATCAAAGTATTGTCTCCATTCAAGTTTGATCTTTCCTTGCTCTCCACCCTCTATGCTGTTCCCTCTACCGTGAGAAAGTGCGGCACAGAAAGTGTCTGACCATTCTGCTCTCAACTTCCCCTGTGAGCCAGCAATTCTTCAGGGACGGGGAGGGGGAAGGGTGGCATGCCTTTACTGCTCAAAGATACGACTTCATTACATCACCCTCCTTTTCTGACCACTCCCATATATAAAATCTTGCTGCCACTCGGCTCAGTGTGACCAATCTTGTTTTTGAAATCCCTGCTTCTGGAAAACCTTGAGGAATAAGGGGCAAGAGAACAAGGCAGAAGCGCCTTCTTTTTGTGTTACTAACTGAAGGTGAACTGCACCCAGGGAGAACAGAGCTTTTAAAGTAGTGAGTAAACAGCATGATTTTATCTTATCATCTCCGTATTTTGGTGGATGGGGGTGTGAAATAGAGGAGTTGTTTCTTTCCTTTTATTACGTACGTTTACAGCTCTTTAATCATAGTTTATTAAAGTGTACCTTTGTTTCACAAGCCTTCAGGCTTAGGTTTGAAGAGCAAGCGTTTCTCTTTTATAGGGATTGCCAGGTCTTGATCTACTGTGTTGACTTTGGATTCTCTCAGTTAATGAAGGCCAGGTCACAGGCAGCTGGGTTTCTGTCCAGGCAATCTGAACAGCCTCTGATTCATCCCTTAGAGGAGCTACTTAACTTCTTGATAGGGTCAGCAGTACATGAACCAATGATTTCAAGGGGAATTGAGTTTTCTGACAGAGGCTGAGATCAGAGAAAGAAGCTGGGAGTCTAGTGACCTGGGATTTCAATCAGGTCACCAGGCAAGATACTTCATCTCTGCACGGCCCATCCAACCTTTTGAAGGTACCCTATCTACCACCCAACTTGATGTTGGTCTTCACTCCTTATTGGGTTGAAAAGTTCTATGGAAAGGTTGGTACGTAGGGTCATAAGATGGAGTCACAATTTGACCCTGGTTTTGCATGTAGTATAAGCAACATGGCATGCTGATAAGAGGAGTGCTGCTTTAGCAATCTTACAAAGGAAAGACTCTCAAAACTACCAGCAACTTGGAAAATGCAGGCCCTGTTGAGATGGGAGGTCAAGCACTGGCAGGTTTCTTACCTGTCAGCAAGGGGGAAGGCCAGGAGGCAGGTGCAGAGCCAGAAAAGCTGCAGGGACAATGGGATGATGCTGGGGGTGTCTTCCAGAAGCAGAGTGGAAGGGCAATGCTGGGGGAGAGAACAGAGCTCCTGATGCAGAACAGAGAGAGCACTCAGCAGAGTGCATGTCAGGGGATTATTCTTGTATGGGGAATCTGGCCTGTGAAGCAGAAAGACATCCTGAAATAAGCCAAGCAGGCCACATTTAATTCTTTGTTAAAAATATAAAAAATCCTGTTGCAAGGAACTTTCAAGGGCAACTGTATTTGTGTGAGAAGGAACAGATTCTGCCCAGGAAAATGAGTATTTAGATACATGAAGGACCAAAACTGCACCCAGGAGACTATGTGCTCATTACCAGAACAAAAAGAATGGCCCTCTCCTACACGTGCTTGGAAAACAAAGACCTGCTCCTGCTCGTGGCTGTTTCTTATGCTATGGTATCTCCATCTCATGCTGATTATTAAACCGAATCCAACAGCTCTGGTTACCTCTCTAGTGGAAGAGGTACAACACTGAAAATCCACTCAGTTCCCCATATGCCTGTTTTGTTTTTGCTGAATCCCTTCTAACACGTCAAAGGTGGGCTCTGTGGGATGAGGGCTCTTCTCTCTAAATCAGCACAAGGTCCCAGTCCTGGGCTACATTTCCTGATCCATCTGTCACCAACAAGTAGGAGCCAGACCACAGCTACTCAAGGAGAGGCAAAATTATTCAAAGCAGCTCCATGGCAATTAAGACACTCGTCTATCTATGTAGAGTCTTGATTTAGCAAAAGCAGGCAAATTTAAGCAGGTAGCTACAATTATTTTCTTCAGTTGGAAACTGAGTTCTTTTCCAAGTTTGGCTGAAGTCTGTGGAAACTTCTTCAGTGAATGCAGTCTCAAGTTCATTTATTGTTTTGGAATCTAGCGGGTTTTTGTTTGGTGGTTGGTTTTTTTGCCCTGTCCAGATGCTCTACAGTCTATAAAATAAATAGTTACCTGCTATGGCAATAACAATAAATAAACCCTTCTGCAGAACACCAACAAAGTCCAGACTTCATCTGTGATCTGAGAGCTTCAATGTGCACGTGAAGGATAGGTCCAACTGCAGCAGTCAGGCTAAACTGAAGAAAGCCTCTAGCCTTGAGATAGTTTTTAGTTTTCCTCTTTAGTTTCCCCCTTTCCTACTCTTTAGTCTATTTTGTCCTCCTATCTGCTTCTTTCATTCCCTGTCCCTCTGTTTTTGCCTTCCACCAGTTTAGGTTCTGTTCTTTCCCCATGTTATTCCCTCTTCTTTCCCCCTCTCTTCCTTTAGTAGCCCTCCCCTCTCTTTTATTCCAGGATGGTGAGGTTGAGGGGAAGCTGTGTGGGACTGTGTTGCTGAGCTGATTGCTGGCTGCTGCAGGGAAAGGCAGGTCTGTTACCTGCAAGTACACAGTCCCTTTCGTGGCCTGGCAGAAAGGCTTTGCAAAGATGGAAGGGCTTCATAAAGCTGATAAATAAATGGTACATATTGGTGTATGTTTTGGAAACCGTGAAGCTTGACATAAAATTTATGAGTAAAGACTAAGTCTAAGTAGCAGAAAGATAATAAATTGAGGAAGTGATAAAATAACACAGACCTTGAACAGAGGACAGTCATGCTTTTCTGTAAGGGAGGAGCAGAAGGTTTGCATTTATTGTCAGATAGGACTTGAAATGAGGTAAAGTTTAATGAATTGGTCCTTGCTACTGTCATTAGGCTCACTTTGGCATACTGAGTTATTATAGAAAGTAATTTGAACAGAAAATAGGAAATAAGGGTAAACATCCTTTATTATCAAAATTAAGGAAGTGCTTTTACAAAACAGAATACCACTAGTAAGCTGTTACTTCTTTTATGCATACATCCTCTCTATCTGGCAGAACAAAATGACACAAGATTTAGAAAAATCCTTTCAAGGAAAGCTCACGAAATACCTTTTTGCGCTGACTCTTCTTATAACAGTCACAGAATGGCTTGGGTTGGAAGGAAGGAAGATGACCTTCTTTTAAGGTCATCTAGTCCAACCCCCCTGCAATGAGCGGGGACATCTTCAACTAGATCAGGTTGCTCAGAGCCCTGTCCAACCTGACCTTGAATGTTCCCAGGGATGGGGCATCTACCTCCTCTCTGCGCAACCTGTGCCAGTGTTTCACCACCCTCATTTAAAAAAATTTCTTCCTCATATCTAGTCTGAATCTACCCTCTTTCAGTTTAAAACCATTGCCCCTTGCCGTGTCGCTACAGGCCCTGTAAAAAAGTCTGTCCCCATCTTTCTTATAAGCCCCCTTTAAGTATTGAAAGGTTATATATTGAATATAACCAGACTGGGCCATGCGACTGTCAAGAAAGGGTTAATAAACCTTCCCATTTACCAGTTATCTTTCATTCCACTTACCTTTGCCCCAGGGAGGAGTGTGTACCTGTGGATGATTATGGGAAACCAGGCTTCATAAAATGAGAGCATGTGGGTTTGGTGGGTTCCTCCTCTTTGAGCAGGTGCATTGCAGTGGAAGCAATTCTCACTGGAGGGGAAGGAGATGCTTTGCCTGTGGACAAACTGCTTATTTAGTTTCAGCTCTGGAAGTCAACTGCTGTATCCCTGCTCTTAGTCAATTTGACCTATTGCATGCTAGGCAACTTTTCCAGTTCCTAAAGCACCTTTTCTCTTAAGAATGTCCCCTAGTGACTTGTTTTCCAGGGCTTTTTCAGCAGTGATCTTTTTTGCATCAGTGTTTCTTATGTGGTGTTTAGTTGAAATTAGGACTGCCTGCTACACGTGCAGCTGGTACTTAACTTCCACTGGTTGCCCTAAACATGGAAGAGGGGAGCAAGGGGTCAGAAAGGAAACTGTTATTTAGTGGGAAGAAGCCTCACCTGCTTCCTAATATCTCTATGTTACTGGGCACTCAAGATACTGTTTGGTGCTTATGTTCAGGTAGTATTGGATTGCAACATTGCTCTGGAAAAGGGGAGAGACTTCCTCATGAAAAAATAGCTAACCTGCAAAATGAGGACATCTTGTAACAGCTTCTATTCCAATAACGCATTAGTTAAAACATCAGGAAATTGAGACCTTGGATTGCATGTTCTGCCATAAAAAGGAGGAGTCTGAACAGTAGACGTGATTGCGTGATCTGTGTTGTGTGAGTTGTTGCTGGTGTTGCTTCATGAAATTCCTATGGAAAAAAATCAATAGGGGGTGGGGGAAGAAGCAAAAAGAAAAACTACTCAGAAGTGCCTTCAGGGTGCTTTTCAGTACCTGCAAGTTCTGTTACAAGAGCTGTGAAGGCATTGCTTCATACGCTGATGGATGCACTCCTTTAGAAGACGGAACAAATAGAGATTTCACTTTGTTGCTTGTGTTTCAATATAATAGCGCATGCTAATTTTTGGAGAACATTAAAGATGACCATGCCATGAACATCACAAATGGAAAGAGGTGGCAAGGCCTGCAGGAGGTACTCTTTTCCTTTTTTGTAATAGGTTGAAAAAAATCTGCATTAACCATGGTATTTCTGTTTGAGGCGTGGCTTTGCTGCTTGAAACATGCAAGTCTGAGTTATAACAGGACAATCTATGAGATTAATGCCTAGACAGAGATACTTGACGGTTCCCAAAGACTATGTACAACTGAAATGAGGTAGTTGTGCATAGCACAACCTGTACATAGCAAGTTATTCACCTGTCAGAACTAGAAACACTAACTTCAAGTTTCATAACTTTCTCTGACCCCATCCTAAACTCTGCTTGTGCATAAGTGAAAGAGTAACTTGCTGAGGAGCATCCAACTTGTTCCAGCTCTGTGCTGGTAAGAACATGCCGCAGATAAGACTGCATTGCCCTTGAAGGACATAGGAATTTGCTTAATTTTGATGGCTCACTGTTATAAAACTTGCCTTTCAGCAGTGGGGGTGAAGAGTAACAGTTGGATAATTATGATTTAGAACAGGGGTTTCCTACAGCTAGCAGCCTTTCTCTGTCACCTTGTACCCTCTGAGACACGATGTGGTGGCAGAGGGACACTCTTCTGACCTAGACCTACTTCAGGGATATAGTTTTATAGTTCCAAAGTTGCTACTAAGCATAAAACCTGGCACCATCACACCTATGGCGTTAGTAAATTAAGAAAATAGTTTAGTTCAGTAGATTGCATCTTAAATTCCCCTATAAAATATTAATCATTTAATATTAAAGGTGTGACAGACTGAAAGTGTAGTTCAGTTTGTTTGGGGCAGAGAGGAGAGATCTTTCCATGCTCCGCTTTTTCAGAGGATAGTTGTTTTGGAACAGCTCCTGTCACAATCTTTATTGTGAAGCATCATGGGTCTCGCATCAATAAATTAGATACAGTGAGAGCGGTATGTGTTACTAACTGAATATGGTCTGGACTCTGAATGTATACTTCAGACTGACCAACAGAAACAGCAGCTACATCAAATCTTTCTAAGCCTGCAGAATATTTTCTGTGCCAGTACCAACTTTCCAGAAAGTTGCCATTTTTGCTCAAGATCTCTTGGACAATAGCAATATAATTGAAGGGACCTGCCCTCTTGATGCAATGTCTTGAAAGGGACATTTGAAAGTCCTTTTTGAAAGATGGGCACATGCTAAATCCCTTCCAAATATCTCAAGGCTGATATGCTCATGTTTTAAAATACTGATTTTACCAAAGGTAAATGTGAAACAGAACTCTATTTTGTTGCTATTACAGAAAAGATGTATTTTTAAGCAGAGGAAATATGGCTCATGTCCCCAAAAACTTTTACTCTTGGAGCTAGGCCAAACTTTGTTAATAAGTCACTGTAGTATAGCTACCATCCTTCTGATGCAAGTAAAGATCCAGTGTATCAAAGGTTGGAGTGGGGCAGAGGGACTGAACAGGTTTGGAATGGAGACATTAACCACTTGACTGATCCTGGTAGGTCAACAGATAGCATCTAGCAGTGCTGACTGGCATCCAGGCAGACTTTGCTTCATCCTGCTTTTGCAGGACAAACTTCTGGCTAAAAATCAGGCTTAGGACATGTGGGCTTGAATCCTTGCTGTGGCCAAGTTTCACACAAGCTGTGATTTGCCTGTGCTGCATTCTGGATGGGCATTCAGCTTTTGTGTTCAAAGCAGGGTCTGAGGTTTCTAGCAAGCCACGACAGCAGCAGTGGCATAAGCTTTAGTAGTTGAGTCCTTAGAGTCCAAAGAGAGTTCATTCAGCTCATTACCTTGTGCCTGGGGTTTATGCTATGCTGATCACTGGCAGGTGAGCAGCAGCTGTTCTTCTAGATGTAGCACAAGCAGATTGTTGCTTAAAAGCCTCAGTGAGTTTTAGTGATGGAGGGCAGGTTTCTTCATCCCTACCTTCCTGCTCTAATATCCTTCCTGTCAGAGGGTGCTGCTATGGGAGCATGGGTGGCAGAACAAGCGTTGCATCTTCTTATAGCAGCTGGAGTATTAATCTAAACTAAAACCAATGGCAATTTAAGGTGATCACTGAAGAACAGGTATGTGAGCTGATCAGGTGCCCTTGCATTGCAGGCAGTTGCTCACACTTGGCAGAGAGGTTATTCCCACCAAAGGTAATCACAGCTGAATCTGTCAGGGTGTCTGGCTTTAAGCTGCAAGGTACAGACATATTTAAAATCCAGTCTCTTTTTGAACCATAAGGTGCCCATTGGTTAGGCAAGAGTGGTGTAAGGGTACACAACCACATGGAGATGGGAGCACTTCAGCACTTCTACTTAAGATGACCACATATTTGCTCAGTTGCTTAATCAGAACTTGAGAGCTAGTGATGAGGTGTGGGAAAACTCATATTTGCACCATGTAGTAACTGAATCCAAGAACACAGAATGATTCTGCTGGTGATACACAACCTTTGTGGATGGTAAAATATGCATTTTAGAAGGCGCGAGTTCTTGACTCTTCACCTAGTCAATGATTACTTATGCATTCCTCTGGTACTGTGAATTCAAACATGATGAGTTTCAATGGATTAATCTCCATGAGCAGAGCAGTACAAATATCAAATAGTATGGTGCACTTCAGAGAGCTTTTAAGGGAAGATAAGTGATTACTGCTACAAGGATGTACTGTCCCTAGGAAGGAGTCCACTGCTTGAGAGAGGATATTGAAAGGATTATCAGTACGTAAAGATCTGTGCAAATGGACAGGACAGACTTGCAAATACTCTCGAGAGGTAAAGGGGAATTAGAAATTACATTCATTAAGCCATTCCCCTCTGCCTGGAAGTGCTCTGTGTGATTTCTTATTCAACAGAATACGGGACAAGGTGACTTTTTTTAATGTATCAGATGTAAGCTTGCCAAAAGAGAATGATAGGACCTGACTAACCAGTCTGAATAAGCTCAAGTCTAATAAACAACTTCTAGTTTAATGGTAAAGAGCATCTGAAAACATATTTTGCAACAGTTGGGAGAATAGTAGTATTTCAATGAGCCATTTTGATTTTAAATTGGGAGTGAATGTAACAGTGATGTTCTGAATGAGTTTATAAAACTTTATTTTCATAACTTGCATTTTTGAGATTGAGTTTGTTAGTTCTGGATTTCTGGGAGGTCTCCAACTAGAAAATACTGTGAAAACCATGTGAAATGGGGTATTTATTCCACCTTTTTGCCCTTTTTCACTTCATAGTTTATGCTGAAGTGTCTTAAAATAAAAAAAATGTTGAATTTGATGCTAAAATTTCTGTAGGAAAACATTAAAGTTTTCCCAAAAAGGGAAAAATGTTGCTTCAAGAGGAAATTATTGTCTCTTTCTCAGTGAACTCAGAGTTTACTTACATTGGACAGAACACTACATGCCATTAGGCTTCAGAAAACCTAATAGCTGGAGGAGTTGCAAATCTTGATTACAATAGCACTCTTTGTGAACAGCGTACCTGAAGGCCAGCTGGAACAGCATGCTTTATTCAGGGACTTTTTGCTCAGTTCTGTTCAGTGTGGATTATCTCTGGCTTGATATCACAGCAATAAGTAGGGACCACTGATCTGCGCTGAGGCCTTTCCCTCTAAAATTTATCTGTATGCATGAGCCCTCAATGCCAGGCTTAACAATGACGGTGCTAAAGGCTTTTGACCTGCATCTGAGGTCAGGAGGGAGGCAGCAAGTCACACAGGGCGCAGGCCGGCTGAATAGGAACTGACATAGAGGCACTAGCTATGAAGAAAGCTTTTAACTGAGTTGCATGGAGTTGCAGCGTTCCTCCAGGGACTGCTCTGTCCCCCTTCTCCAGGCAGGACCAGTGCCTGGATCTGAATTAGAAAGCCTCTTTGGGCTTCTTCATGGCTTGGCTGAACTCTGCTTTAGTTCCCTTATCACTGGTGGAGATGAAGACTGCATAAGAATTCAACTTAAATTATCTTGTGATGGGTAAGTACAAGAACTTCATAGTTTTTAAGTTCCAACTTAATACCAGAACATATCTCCTGTCTCATTGTGTGGCCTAGAATTGTTTAGACTTAAAATATCTGCTCCTTTTGAATTCCAGATACTTCAATATTTGAGTCATAGTTTTCTACAGAAATCAGTGTAAGACATGAATTGGGAATTATTTCCTTAGATACAAGAGATGGTTGTTAATAAGTTGTTTAAAGTCTCTAGAAGACATCGTGTGGACAAGGTAGAAATAGTTATGGAAAAAGTGCCTGCTAGTCACCATGAAGATGAGTACCTGATAGGAGATTCTGTCCACCTGTGTGGCTGTTAGCAGAACCAGAGTCCTGATCAGAGGCATCCTGTTGACAGCTACTATAAAAAGGCCTGAGGGGAAAAAATATTTAGCACATAGACTTGTAGATCAGAATCTCAAATGGCTTAAGTTCATGTCTTTCTGCAATATCTGCAGGGCGAGGCTGCATGGGGAGGCTTATATGGGACCAGACTTTCATGTATGAGTACAGGACAGAAGGCACAGGGAAACAAACCCTTTTCTTTTAGGACTGTTCTCAAAAGGAGAGTGGTCAGGAAGTTTATGTCTCTCCTAACAAAGCCATAGAAGAGCAGGTGTGAACGTATTGCTAGCAAAGTTACAAAGTTTTCTGACATTTGGACTAACACAAACCAGTGGGTAGAAATACTGTACCTGAGTCGTTCCGGTTCAGTCCAAGAGTAAAGGTATGTACAGCCCGCAGCAGCTCACCCACCATTACTTTGGGACTATTTGTGGTGAGATGTAAAGACCCCATTGCAATTGGAGAGCTCTAACATGGTAGGCAGGAAGCAGGTTTGATGTTACAATTATGTTTGTAATCTTTATACAATCCTTGTTGTGTAAGGTGTTTATCCCCTAGCCTTTGGGTAATTATGGCAATATATTAGCCTGCCAGAACCTAAGAACTGTAGATTGTGTAATGAAGGAGTGGTTGATGGGGAATGGGCAACCTAAACTTCAGACTTGATGTGTAAGAAGGCATAACATGCCCTAGAAGACATAACAACCTGCTTTAGTAGGAAAGAGGCAAAGACCCTACTTAGCCAGAATCATACTGAATCTTACAGAACTGCTAGAAAACAGGTTCTGTTAAGCAAAGTACAAAATGGATAGCTCAGAACAGCAAACAAATATTGCAAGCTTTTCTCCCTTTGGAAGTCTGAACTCACCAGAAATAGCTATGGACAGTGCCAGTGTCTAACTAATACTTTCTGTATTAGTTTTGTTCTAATTTTCTTCAGACCAAGCTCTCTTGGAGCAGATAACCCCAGCTAATGACCTGCTCAGAGTCTGATAACCCTGGATATTCTTGCAGGTGAAAGCAGAAGTTGCTGGCCATTGTCCTTACTGACAGCTGAGGGAATGCATGGTTAGCACAGTCAGACCTGAGAATTTAAACTGTCTTCTGGCTAACTGCGTGTGTGCACAGACTCCTAGTGCAAGGGCTTCCCACAGATGAAGGAGTAATTTGCTTTTTTCATTACACTACCTCTCAGTGAGCTCCCAGTGAGGAGGAAAGCAAGGCAGTAATGGTGTGGGGAACCGGCTCCAGTTTGGTGGTTGACATGGACCCCCACACCAGCCATTAGCTGGTGGGATGGATATAACTGCTTCTTCACCTCTGAATATGTCCTGGCCGCCTGGCAGGATGCTGGGAACAGCCCATGGGAATAAGTAGCCTGTCCTGTCAAACAATACCTACATCTGTAGCAAGACAGGATGCCAGTGATCATTCTACATACCTGATCCTGAAGTATGGTGTCAGTGCAAGTAGCTGTTTCAGACTTTAGAGACGGCTCCACCTGTGTGATCAGTTGTAGGCAGCTTCATTAGGTTGTCACATAATGCTGGATCAGTAATGGGATGTTTGTGTGAAGAGCCCTTTGGCCTCTGCTAGCAACCTGGTTCTGCTCTTTCGAGGCCTCTGTTGGCTTATACTGCCAGGGGCCCTGTGGCAATCTTGAAGCTGTTTGCTTTACACACATTCTCACTCAAAAGTCACTGACCATTCTATCTGCACAACAGTAATGTGAAAACATTATTTTAACTGTTTGTTATTCATTATTTAAATATGGCAATGTTATTGATATGGATTAGACTTTGAGTTTTCTCAGAAGAGCATAGCCTGTGTCCTGTGACAAGATTCAAGGTGTCCAAACTATCCTTACATAACGTGTGCTGCCTGGAGAAAGTAAGGACGGGTGTCTCAAAGCTAATGGCCAAGTACTGGCTGCTGAGCTGGAGGTGGGAGTACAAGGAACTCCTAGGAGTGGGTGCTGAGGTATGCAGCTGTTGCAAGATGGGTTTAAAGCAGAAGCCTGTTGGGTTCAAGTTTGTGGTTAAAGTTTTAGGCGTTGTCAGTGGATGCTTACTTCAGTACTTCATTCAAGAACAAGGCAGTGCCTGACCATACCTGCACTCCTTTGTCATCCTCTGGTATCCCACTGTTTTCTCTCCCCTGCTTTCTGGCTGGTACATCTCCTCTTTCTCCTCTTTCAGTTATTCTGGCGCTTTCCCTGACCATGACAGGTTCCTCATCTCTACGGTGTGCCCCAGACCTTTTGGCAGAGATGTTAGACCCTGTATCCCCTGCCTGACACTAGCTAGCCTGTTGCACTGGGGTTCTTTTAATTCAAAAACAGTGTCATGTTTAAATAAGGTTGTGAATGTTGTGGCACGTTTGAATACAGCTCAATGGGGTTGCTCATACAACCATAACTCTGCTACTTGCTGGTCCTCCCCCTCTCCTAATATAAATTAAGACAGGCTGTGAGGCTACATTTTAAATTCCATGGCTAGGACTGGCTCTTGGACCTTGCAGTGAGAAATAATCATATTGGTTTTAATGGTTTTATAGCCCTTCTCTCCTGGAGACCTATTGCTGCCGCCAAGCTGTGTTGTGTGACTGAAGTGCTAGCCAAGCTTCCAAACAGCTGGATTTAGCAGAGATCTGGAGGTTAAAGCCAGCCTCAGCAGACAATAGTTGGGGAGCCAGCTCAGGTGCTGGCCCACTGCTGCTGCTCCACTCCCAACTCCCCAGTCATAGTGGGGACTCACCTTCAGAGCCGAGGTGCAAAAACTCAGCTGTTCCTGCAGTGCACCTACCTGGGGCACAAGGAAAGTGTGGAGAGGTGGGTTAGAGAATGGATATCTGCAAGCTCCTGGTCCATCTCCAGATTGCTGTACGGCAAACAAAATGCTTGTTTGGCACTCTGCTGTGCCACAGGTAGGAAGGCAGTAAGGACTGCGCAAGGGATGCTTTCCTCTAAGGCCAGGCCTGAAATAGGTTAAGGAGCTTATGGGAGTTGAGCTGGCAGTTGAGGTGGAGAGGATTATCCTCAGCTGAGTTTGCTCTCTGTACTGCTGAAGAACAGAAAGCTGCAGATCTTTAGCTTGCACATCTGCTTCTTCCTTAGCAGGATCAATCTGACGGATTGCACAGATGCATTTTTATTAAGAGCGTTCACTTCTGGCCCCACTTGGGTCCCAGAGGCCCAGTCCAGAGGGCAACGTGGTACCGCAGTGCAGGAGCAGTGCCCAGCAATTGGTATCTCTTCTTCACAGCAGTCTGTGTGCTTGTTCTTGCCCCCAGTGGTGCGTGTCTTATCCTCACCCTGGGGGCTGGTGGTGGGCCAGGAGCTGGGCCTGAGGTGTGTGAAGTGGGCTGGAGAGCCCTTTTCAAGGTCTGGGCACTCAGCACGGAGCTCTTAAGAGTCTAGGAGATGCACACGAGTGTCACCCGAATCCAGAGAGGAGGTTGAAAGATGAGGGCAGAGGTACCATCTGAGGATTCCCCTTCTCTCCTGATCTCAGAATAACTTGCCTGACAAGGCACTAAATCTTTACAGCAGCCCAGCAGTGAGCCAAGCAGTTGTGGAGGAGAACTGCACAGCCCCAGCCAGGAGCCTACGGGTTAACACACCAGCTATGGGGCTTGAGTCACCCCAGGCTTGCAGGACAGCCCAGCATAGAGCAGCCTTCAGATGAAACAAAAGTACCTTCTGCCTAGCTGGGGTGCAGATAAAAGATCCCATGGCATTTCTTGTGAAGCCTGGAGGAGACTGCCAGTGCTGAAGCTGAACTCTTTCTGCCAACAAACAAAACTGTCTTTAAACTCTGAGGCTGTGTGTGAGCTATTGTTGGGGACATAATGGCTTCCCTGTTTCCCTGCACAGTTATTGCTCTGCAAACATGCCACTGGTCTCTTTTAAAAGTAGTCAAGTGTAAACCAAATTCTAGAACCTGGAAAGAGGTTTCATCCATTTACCATTTACTGCCCTCAGTTGACATTTGTTTACAGAACAGCACATACACCCTGGTTTGAGCTGCTTTACTTTGAGTTTGACATCTTTAGTGCTCTGACTGAGACTCACTGATACAGGGCTTGGATAGTAAATGTGTATCTCCTCATTTGAAATAGCAGAAGTGGGGGTGAGGCTGAGGGGCCAGTGCTTGCTAATCCTCCTCCCTCTGAGAAAAGGTTTGGCTGGCCTGGCCTGTTTCCTCTAGTTAGCTCAGCGCTGGCACACTCACTGCTCCCTAATCCTGCGTGTGCTGCTGCTGCAAGGCACCGAGTGCTGCTCTGACTGCTGGAGTTTACGCTACTTTGGGCTGTTGAACATCCATGCAGGGTGGGGTTGGTGGATCTGCTCTTCACCCACAATGCCATGGATTGGCTTGTCTCTGAGGATATTAGATGCTTCGGTAAGGTAAAGGGTATCTTGGCTATTGCACAAGTACAGTAGTAATGGTGAAAACTCAAAGCTGCGCTACACGGGGGGAAGTTGTCCCTGAAGGCAATATGATGAATTTAGGTCTTTTTTGCTAGAATAATCCTGTAATGGGAAAGGAAATGGGTCAAAGAGTAGCTATTCAAGCTGTGTTTCATGAACTGTCAGTCCCAGCAAGGTGGCAATAACTCTCCATCCCTTCGATACTCATCCTGGTGTATATCTGGAATATACTTGCTCCTTAGTGGTCTGGTGCTCACTCACAGATTAACTGTAAGCCTGTGCAGCCCAAGGGTGCCTGTGTGCAGGACTGGGAAACATGGAGACATGAGCACTGGCCATTGCCCTCTAGAAGAGGTAGGCTTGTTGGAGAGGTGCTCTGGCCAAGGGCCCTGAACAGGAGGGGGTACTGTGCTCACACTGGGGTGTGCCAAATAGCTTTGGCCAACATTGCTCACTAATGAGTAAGATGTGTTTTGCACTGGTTATTGACAACCTTCTGGACAGAGACTCCTTCACAGACATGGTATTTAAAAGCAGATTATATGAAGTTAAACTTCTGAATTTTTCTTATGAAGATGATGAGTCATGACTAACACCAATTGGGTTCTGCTCCGTGGATTTCCCTTCTCACCTATGAATCTGCTGCTTTTTTGGTGTATGAGGTTACCTATCTGCTACAAGACAGGTTCTCACCCAAGAGGTAGTTGCTGGTTTGGGTCCTTCTCGTTGCTGGTACTGTAACACTTCAGAGCTGTTACCAATGGGCTTCCATGAGTCCCTGGGGTGCTCACTGAAGTAGATCACTCTGCAAATAGGATGGCAATAATGGGTAAAGGGGAAGCTGGTAAAAGCTTTGGAGTTGTAAGAATGGTTGCTCTGCGCAGAGATGGCAGGGGCATAGAGAAATAATACCAGCAGTGCCCACAGAAAAGGTCTTGATATGAATCTGAGTGAGGAAATATTTGGGAGACCCTTTCCGTGAGAGGTTCAGGGGAGAAGCCACTCACTGCCCACAGCTCAGTGCTGATGGAAACCTGCTAAAAAGCAAGGACTGGAAAGATGGGAAGAAGTCATATATACACACTCACCATGTGGCTATGAAGTAAGCCGGAAGAAGTCAACACAGATGACTGCTCACCTGGGAAAGCCAGCCTGCCTCCAGGCTGTGGGCAGGATGCAGTCCTTGACTCCATCACCTTGCAAAGGAGGCAAAGGGCCTGCCAGTGTATGTTGGAGGGGGGAGCCTGGTAAAAAGTCTCTGATTGGTGTTGCTGACTTGATTTGGGAACTAGATCAAATCCAGTCTGACCCTGGGCCCTGTCTTCCCAAGCACAGCGGTAACTTAAATGCTTGCTGAGCATCTAAAATCCTCAGAGCATAAAGTAACAAAGAACAATCAGTTGTCCTATCCCCACTGAAAGGTAAGGGTAGCAGGACATCTTGAACATCCCTTCCCCTTTCGATATTCTACTTCACTTCAAAACAGAACATCACCTAATGTAACTGTCAAGGCCAGAATTGGGCTCACACCTCTCCTGCCCACTGCTTCCCAAACTGCCCTTCTATGTGCAGAGCTGTCAGCTGCCAGGGTGTAGATGGGGGAAACAGTGGATACGAAAGAAGGTAGATGGAAAGACTGCCCTTGTGCCTCATCATCTGCTCCCTAATTCCCATGTGCCCCAGAAGCAGCACTGTTGATGATCCTGTCTCTTCCCACAGGAAGATGAAGAAGCGCTGCGTGGTGGCCGCAGTCCTGACGGCAGCCCTGCTGGGGCTCATCTTGTTCCTGGGACTCTTCTTGGGGCTGCGCTCTGACTCAGGGGACACACACACTTATAAGAGGGCAGCTGTGGCTACAGACGCAGGGCAATGCTCAATAATTGGAAGGTATCCGCTAATTGTGCTGCTCTTGTTAGCTCTGACAGCTCTTGTGCAAGACAAAACTGTTGTTTCCTCTGATGTCCAGGTGCAAGCCTCGCAGTTGCCCAGCACAGATAATCTCTAATCTCCCTGTAGAAAGAGGAGGCCGTAAGAAAACCTGGGCTTTTACCATGCCTAACCAATGTTACTGCAGTTGGTCAAAGACAACATTGCAGGCAAAAATTCCCTAGATGCATGAACAATGGGAATGAGAGATGCTTTTCAAGCTCCTTTTAAAAACCATTTATCAAGTTGTCCTCCAGTTCTAGATGCAAGAGCTGCAGATTTCAGGCTCCTCAGAGGGTTGTCATTTTTCATGTGTAATGAATGTCTGGGATGCCTGTCCCCACTTGTACTTTGACACATCTTGGTGTTTTCAAGCTAGCTTGGATGTTTCTCTAATGAGGACTGCACCTAGACCATTAGGATCTGTTCTTTAAGGTGACAGAAGCTCAAAACTTCCTATTCCTGAGGAACCTATAGACTGGGTGTGGACAAATGTGCATTAGAGAATCTGTCATAGCTGCTCTGACAAGATGACTCCACTGCTCACAGGTAGCTGAGACACTGTAACATGTCACCGTACGATGCCTTCTCTTCTGCTGCACAGGGACATCCTTCAGCAAGGTGGATCAGCAGTGGATGCTGCGATTGCAGCTCTGCTTTGTGTAGGACTCATGAATGCTCACAGCATGGGCATTGGAGGGGGCCTCTTCTTTACCATCTACAGCAGCACAGGTAAGGGACAGGGCCATACACATCTGGAACAGTTTGAGAACTGTTTATCTAAAGCAGGTAATTTATCCTACCTGAGTGAAGGTAAAAGACTGACTCTCACAGCCTCTGGGGGAACATGCTGTCCTCAAAATAATTGCCAAGAAACTGGCTTGCATTGTCAGACTGCTTCAGCAGAGACCATGCCTGTGTGCTGAGTTCAGAGCTAAACATCATCTTCCTTGCCCTGTCGTTAAAGGAAAAGTGGAAATCATTAATGCAAGAGAGATGGCTCCAAAAAGAGCATCGGAGGACATGTTTGGGAACAACACACAGCTCTCTCTGAAAGGTATGCCAAGGCTGTTTCACTGCTTTGGGGGACCACTTAGCTCCAACATTAGCTGCTACTGACATGTTTGAATTAAGAACAATTCTTACGGTTAGGTTCTTGCGTATCTACTGGATTTCTCACCTAGAAATGTCCTCTACTTTACACAATGTGCAAACTCTGTCCTGACAAGGAAGCTAAAAATAATGTCCTTCAAACTAGTTAGTCACTTCAGCACTTTCTGCTTTTATCTTCATGAAAATGCAGGTGAATCTGAAGCACTGAGTATGACCTGTTCCATATCTGCCATCTTTCCTTTCCACCTCTTTGAATAAATCTTTGTGGATCAACTTAGTTCTTGTCAGTTCAAGTGTCCCCCCTAGATATCTTTTGTGGTGGCTTCAACTAATGGTTTAGGGGCTCCAGAGAAGAAGTAGTAATTTCCTTTCAGGGAAGCATTTTCTAATAAATAGAAATAAATACTAACTAGTTCTCTTCATGGTCACCCCTCTAATCAAGGAGGAACAGCACCTTGGAGGGGGTTTGAGAAGTGTGTTGAACTTCTGGGAGACGCCAGTAAAAACAGGATTGAAGAAAACTGCTGCATCAGTGTGCAATGCAGTAATCAATCTATTGCAATTACAGTTACAATGCTGCAACAAACTTTCTGGCTTAAGTATGTACACAGTCTGTGTCCTCTTACTGTAGTGTGTTCTCTGAAGGATTGGAAACTGCGAGCAGCTGTGACTGTGTTTTGAGCAGCTTTTCTCTGGTACAGAGCCTACTGAGGGGGAACGACCCAAAAACTTGAGTTACCAGCGAGAGGATAGAGGTGTTTCAACAGTCCAGAATATGTAGGCATAAATGTCAGACAGAATAATTCTGTTAGCATCGTACGCATAAGCTGAGCTAGTTATAGTATACATAATCCCTGCCTAAAACCAGAGCTGTCAGAGAAGCCTGCTCTACCTCCTACTCCATTAATTGCTTTCTTTTCTTGCTATGGAAGAGTAATACATGCCTTATTTGCTTCAGGAGGACTGTCCATCGCTGTTCCAGGAGAAATCCGTGGGTATGAACTGGCTCACAAACGTCATGGCAAACTGGCATGGAAAGACCTGTTTCTGCCCAGCATCAAGTTGGCAAGAGAAGGATTCCCCGTTGGGAAAGGCCTTGCAGCAGCCATCAAATCAAAAGAGGAGTCAATTGAAAGCAATCCTTCACTGTGGTAGGTAGAGCAGTTGCTGTCTGTGCAGGGAAATTTGGGGTAACTGCATCCTAGCTGAAAAGTTTCTGTGTTTGTGTAATGTAACGTCCATAAGGAGTGTGCCTCCTCCCCGGTGACTGTACTCACTGTACCTGCTGATGTTATTCTAGCTACCTGAAGGTGCTAAATCATGTGGCCGATTTTAGGAATGTTCAGTCCTGACCTTTAAAGGGAGATAAATTCTGCTCTTTAAAGTCTATTTGTCTGGGCAAAGGTGGAATTAGAGTACATGCTGGGATAAATCTGTCAGATGGCAATGTATCTTCTGAATCCCCAGCTTTTCCTCATGCTGTAAGTGTACTAAGCTAATCTTACCTGCATTTGGGGCAATTGCAGAGTCTCCTTGAACATCTCATCTGCTGTCAGGCAGTGGGAATTTGGGTCATCTCTTAATGCTGCAGTCAGCCTTCCTTGAGCAATGCCTCTGACCATCCACTTCTGGCAATGACTATGAACATGAAAGGTTTTAAATGCTCCTCCACTTCCTCTTGCGGTCAAACCCTTGCTGTCTATGTCCAGCCCTACTGGAGATCATGCTTAATCCTCTCTTTTCCTTAAAATGTCTGCCAGCTGCAGGCTGGTTTCCAATCCAATTGGGATGTACAGCCTGGGCCGATCTCCTGTACTTCCATCTGGCAGGTCCACAGCAGCATACTCATGATCCGTGATGAGGGAGCTAGAGAGGAAACTGTCTACCTCAAAGTACTCTGACAAACAGGGATCAAAATGCATTCTCCTGGACTCACTGGAAGCTTTGAGCCTCATAGCTTCATAGTCTGTGCTCTGAACTGAACTGCTTGAGTTCAAGGACTATGGCCCCTCCTGGGCATCTTGAGGCAGTTGTTGGCCCCTTGGGCAGGTAGGGAGGATGGCCTGCCTTGCTGAAAAAGATCGACATGTCCTCCTGCAGGCTTCACTGAGCAAATCCAGAGCAAAGTGGAATCCCAGGTCAGAAACCACTGTTCACTTTTATGTCCCAGCGCAAGATATCAGGACCCCTGGGGCATGGCTCAGGCAGTTTCTCTTCTCCCCAAGAAGCCTCTAGCATGAACACTCAAAATACTGTGTCAGCTGGTACAGGTACACATAGTTTTGAACTTGTCTCTCAGATCTGATCTTCTCAATCTCCTTTCTCTGTTAGCGAAGTGTTCTGCAGAGGAGGGCAAATTCTGCGTGAGGGCGATATCATCAAGATGCCTAAACTAGCCAACACATACGAGACTATAGCCAGTGAAGGAGCAGATGCCTTTTACACAGGAAGCCTGGCAAAACAGATCATCGATGACATCCGCAGTGTAGGTGAGAAACAGGACATCTGTCCAAAACAGCATGAGTGACCTGACTGCTGCGGCTCAGCATCCAGGGAGGAGCTGGTGACCTGTAGAAGCCTTGGAAGCGGGTCAAGCCTTCTGCTTGAAATGCCGCCTCTGAGATCTGTGGCAACAGGACGACCGAGAGAAGCCATTAGCACTTTAATGGATGCATTTGAAACTCAGTCAGAAATCCATAGTATATACTGTGCATTTCTGTACCATGTAGTCTAGCAAGTCTATGCGTTTCTTGGATACAGCTTAGTAAATACGTGCTGTTTACAGAGCCTGAATCCAACAAGTTTCTACCTAAAACAATACGTACATGGTCCTGTAAACTCTGAGCCTGTTTAATCTCTGGATGCCACTAGATGGTGGTAGTATCCTATTCTTACTAGCTAGCATTGGCTAGCCTCAGCCTCATGTGAGTAAATCGTTTACTGGCTTTATTTGTGATGGTTAATTACAGTCTTCCCCCCTGTGATAAGAAAGGCAATGGAACATACAAATTATTCTGCTTGTGGGGTAGCACAAAGCATCTGCACCCAAAAGCTGCATCCTCCTCCTGTAAACAGGACACTTAAAGACTTTTTTTTACCTGATGTTGCTGGTGTCCTATGTAAAAAAAGATGGATCACCAGAATTTTGGGCGCTCTAAATCAGCCCAACTTCAAGCTTAGGCTATCTGAGCCTCAGCTACATCTATCAAGGAATAAATGCATCTCCTGTGCACCCATCTTTGCTCTCTTTACCTTGCAACTTTTTTGATTTTTCTGTATTCCCTCTTGTCCTTTCTGTAATGCTTAGTGATGGAGTATTACCTCCTCTTCCCACCAGAGATCACGTAAACTCACATCTATAGTTTCCTTCTCTTTTCCAGGGGGCATTGTCACACTGGATGACCTGCGGGACTACAATGCAACAGTGATCGAAGACCCCATACAGATCACACTTGGGGAATTTACCCTCTACACACCTAGTGCCCCCCTAAGCGGCCCGGTGCTAGCCCTCATTTTCAACATACTGAAAGGTGAGAGTGCCACTGAGCAGTGCCTTACAGGCAGCAGGAGCTGGGAGAGCTCCAAAGACGACTCCTTTTTTTTGTTTTGGGAGCTGGGCCTCCCTTGATAGCCCTCCAGCAGGTAGGAAGTCTGAAACCCCAGGAGGGATCAGAGATGCAGAAACATTCCTCTTCTGCTGTAAACCCAGGTGACTTCCTACTTGAAATACATGTGTGAGAGGAAAAATATGCTCCAGACTGGGGCACTTCCCTGGTATCTGCATGGGTGGAAACTAACTTATACTTGAGGCTTCTTTGGAAAACATCTCTGCATGTACAAATCCTGCTGATGACTCCCACAGTGCTCAAAACTACCAGAGCTCCTGTAGTTTCTTCCATGCAGAGATTAGGACAGTCCAGTAAGTGCATCTCTGTGGAGACTGGCCTTCAACATTATACTATTTGACACAGGTTTATTAGCAGTCCATTGAGCATGTACTTTCCTTTGTGTTCACAATCGTTTGTCTTCTGTTGCCAGGATATAATTTCTCTGCTGACAGTATCAAAACCATGGAGGACAAAGGTCTGACTTACCACCGTATTGTCGAGGCCTTTCGCTTTGCCTATGCCAAGAGGACTTTACTGGGAGATCCAAAATTTGTCAACATTACAAAGGTACCTGGCAAAAGCCTTTTCTTTCTGCAACACCAAGGTTGACTGGAACGTGGCTTAAAGTTTTTGGGTGACTAAACTTTGTCAAGGATGCTCCATGCCACCTGCTATTGACAGGCACTAAAATATCTCTGAATCAAAATGTGAAGTCCTGTGTGACTCATGGCTGAGCTGTGAGGGATATAAATGGAGGAAACCTTCTTGCTGTAAGGAAAAGCAAAATCCTCAATTCACCAGAAGTGTTTGAATATGTTTAGGGCTAACTCTCCCTGTTTTCATAGTGTTTGAAGCCTTATTCACTAGATGACATTCCCAGCACCCTGGTGGCTCTCTAGCCATAGTCCTGCCTATAGTAAATGGACCAACGGATGGGAAGGGGTGAGGCAGGAACCCTGCTTTTCCCAACTTCACACTTTGTGTTTTTACTTCTGTGACTCTCCAAAAGCAGCAGGATCTGAGCCCAACCCAGCTTGATGGACAAGTATTTGCAACTTACAGAGCAATGATCAGAGGTTGCCTTGGTCTAGTCCTCTCAACCCAATCCCTCTCCTCTCATCTCTGAAGCAAGTGTAACACTGCTTTCCTACACCTTATAGCAGTGTTGAGGACAGCTTTCCATAGATCTACAATAACGGGTGCTGATTAACTTCCTACACAAAGGGGTGCATTGTACCAGCTGCTTCTGTGACTGCTTAAAATGCTCTTTGGTACAATGTCCATCTTTCAAGAAGAAGGAAGGCCCCTGCTGGAAAACTATAGCCTCGCTTCTGGGATTTGCCACTCTTCTGTGGTCTGAAGTATTGGATATCAGCCTCATAACTACATGTCTCTTAAACTTAATCTGCAGAGTAACTGCATTGGATTTCTCTGACAGGCGATCAGAAACATGACGTCCGAGTTCTTTGCGGATAGTCTCCGGAGGAAAATCACAGACAACACCTCCCATCCAGTTGACTACTATGAGCCAGTATATTACACTGGAGATAATGCCGGTACATCCCACCTCTCCATTGTGGCTGATGATGGCAGTGCTGTGTCCGCCACCAGCACCATCAACCAATAGTATGAGCTCAGACATTACTTCCACGTAATCACCTTTGCCATCTTCCTAGTGGTGGTTCTGTGGTTGGTATAAAACATCACTGAACTGTCATCTCTCTAGCGGGGTAGTGATGGGTAGCACTGTTTGATGGGCGCTTCTCCTGCTGAGCTTGCAGGTCAGTCACTGAGGTCTATGTTGGGTCAGAGGACAAGATGTGTCCTCTCTCATGTTGGGTTCACCCACCAAGAAAACATTCACTGCCTCTGGATCTTCTCATAAGCAGTGATATCGCTGCTGGCTCTGATTTCCCAGGCATCTGGAAGGAATTTGAGCTAATACAGCTGTCCTGGAAGCGCAGTGTTTGTCTTTGAGTGCCGTCAGGAAGAGCTGCGTTCCGCATGTATGGCCTGAAGCTGAGTGGTAAAGGTTCTTTTTGTCCAAAGAAAATATCTCCAGCTTGACACATCTAAGCAAAACCCCAATCATTCCCAAATGTGCCAGCCTTTGAGCTATGCTGTCTCTGAATGGAGTGCAGTACTGCCCAGCTGGAAGGGGAATTAGTTGTACTTAGCTGCCATGCTGGTTTTCCACTGGGGGTCCTTGCAGGGGAGCTATACAGCAGGGCTGCCTTTCCTCTTTGTGTAGCTGTGTACTCATGGTATAAACTGCTTCCTTCCCCCAAGGGGTGACGGCATGTCCTTTACAACAGGAGGGGGTGGAGAGTTACTCCAATCAAATCTTAGGTTTCACATTGCAGTAATTCATCTGAAGCTCTTCCTGGATTTGCTCTGGTTTTGACATGTCTGTGCCAACTTGTTTTATCTAGCTTTGGCTCTGATGTACGATCCAACGTGAGTGGAATCATATTTAACGATGAGATGGATGACTTCAGCTCACCTTACATAATCAATGGATTTGGGATCCCTCCTTCTCCAGCAAATTTCATAGCACCAGGTAGCTGTAAACTACTTTCTTGTCCTGACTCGGTCTTTTGGCTATATCTTGCATACTAACGCTGTGGTGTCTGCAAGGCAGGCTGCAGCGTATCTGCAATCAGGCACCGATCTGGGGCTTTCTGCAGAAGACAGGGATGAAAGCGAGTCACCTGGCATCCCTGTCAAAAACACACAACCAGCCACCCCTGGTGTACCCTGAGGGAGGAGAGGCTGTCTAAAGAAAAACTCTTGTGTATGCCTCCTTCCAACAACCAGAAATCCTTTCGCAGGGAGTTCAGTACATGTCAAATAAAATGACATGGGGCTGCAAAAGATTTCTTTGAACAGATTTAAGAGGGAGGCAGTAGCAGGAGCTGACTGCAAAGTGGTAGATGGCACTGTCCAGCCTTCTCCCTGTGCTGCCTTGGGAGCTGTAGGGCAGCTTTGCATAGATCCTGTTCATGTACCTAACCCAAGCACCCTGCCTGCTCCACCACTGCTTCCATCTCTTTGCTGCTAAAGCAGGCTGGGATTCTGCTACCCTCCTGCATCCCATGCTTTGGAGAGGGGCTGGGAAGCGAAAGGGCAGGAAGGGAAGTTCCATGGCGTATGGGAGGCCACCTGCATCACAGACAGCCCCAGCTGGGACAGGACTGTGGAGGAAGGCACCTTCAGCCTCTGCATGAAGGACCAGGGTTAAACTTTGCAAGAGGGAGATGGGTACAGGGGATAGTGGGATCCCCAAGGGCTGAACAAGGCATGTGAGCTGGGTCAGGAAGGTGGATACTGAGGCTCTGAGTTTAGACATGGAGCAGGAGCTGGCAGCTTGTAAGCTGCAGGTGGAAAGCTGAGCCTCTGTTACATCTGTGTCCCCAACAGGTAAACAGCCGATGTCCTCTATGTGCCCCTCCATCTTGGTGGATAAAATGAAAAAGGTCAGGATGGTGGTTGGTGCTTCTGGAGGAACAAAAATAACTACAGCAACAGCACTGGTATGTGATGATATTGGCAAACTGGGGACAAGGCGAGGCAAAACAAGGTGGGGGAGAGGCAGTGTTTGTGGTAAGGGACTCCTGTTTTTGGTAAGTCTCCATTTGTGATGTGACCATGGCTGTGGCTCCCTCCTCTGGGCTGGAGGCCTGAAAGGGAGGTTCCTGGCCGGCCTTTTGAGGGCCAGACCTCCAATGCCAACTCCTTCCAGAGCTACAAAGGGTCTCTTAAACTACTTCCTCCAGTGACTCCAGGTCTTTTCCTTTAGCAAGTAGCTCTTACCACTTGCGGAAGATATGTGACTTCAGTTTAGCTTTGACTTCCGTTCTCTGGATGTCCATGGACTAGTCTCTATCTAGTTTAGAGCCATTCCTATCCAACATCCTAAACTTTGGATGAAAGTCACACAGAGAAGCTAAGTAAGAACTTAAGCTAGGCATGGCGTCAGGCCATCTGACAGGCAGGCTGTCTGTGAGCTGGTGTGGCAGCCATTCAAATGCCCAGCTACATGAAAGGTGATTGCAGGAGAAACCTGTCTCCCATGCCAGCACACACACCAGTTCAGAGCACCAGGCTGGATCTTGCTTTCTGTCTGAGGTAGAGGACAAGCCTTCGTAAAAACCGCTACAAGCAGCTTTCTAAGCCCTTGATCCTGAGGCTATTTTCACTTGCCAGCAGCTCCAACCTGCAATTTACACATGTAGAGATGAGCCAGGTTTAAGGAAACTGGTTGCACAGTAGCAGAAAGCTTTGCTGTGTGTTTGCTGAGGTGACTGCTGTGTGTCTAAGCCAGCACTAACTTAATCATAACAGCGTAAACCCAGCTACAATAGCTTGAGGATCTGATCCTTTTACTATGTTAATTTTAATAACTCATGGTCTCTTTGTGTGGGAATCCTCCTAAGCATATACAAGCTGACTTGTTGCAATGTACCTGTGTTTTGCTTAGCCAAAAGAGCGACCACTGAAAGCAGCAGGAACCAGAAATTATGCCTTTGATGCCCTCATCCTTCAGACATCTCTGCCTATGTTGCTACAAGGGTCAGGCCTCTCTGAAGATGAGTAACTAACGTTAAAGCTTTTTGCTTCTCATAGACAATCATCAATTCCATCTGGTTTGGTTATGATGTGAAGAAAGCAGTGGAAGAGCCCAGAATTCACGATCAGCTGTTTCCCAATATCACGGAACTTGAGCAGCAAATAGAGGAGGTTTGTCTAGCTAGAGTCTGGTGTGTGTGTGAACTCCTTGTATGGTGCTGGGTTCCTAGTGTTGGGAAGGCATGCACTTGTGGAAAATCATGAAACTTTGCCAAATGTTCCTAGGTGAGCAGTATTAAAGCTGGCACAGGTCAAGTACTGGGTCACAATAAGCTGATAAAAGTGTACCTTTAGTCTCAGTCACATGAGTTTATGGCCTAGTGCATTCAAGCTTGACCTACATCTGAAACTGAGGGTATGTATTTTCTTGCAGTGTTGTTTGGCTCAAAGGACTTGCAAAATAGCAAACCACAAGAGGGCCCAAACCATCCAACAGTCTAAATCCAGTGACCCTCAGGAGACAGATGCAATCTTTGCACATCTCTCATCTCATCTCATGTCTCTGTATTAAGGAAAACACTTCTGCGTAAGGCAGTTTTCTTCATCAAACTATGCAGAAGATCCTTCTTTACCTTCCTATTAAGGTAGCAGCTGAGATACCTGCCTACACCAAGGAGGATGCACTGCTCTCTACAAGTGCTGTGTTTTCCCCCATTCCCCAACAGGATCCATCAGTTTCTGGCTGTTGGTATATGAATAGGCTGAGGCAGAACACTCTGCGACCAGGAATAGTATTGGTAGCCCACACTGAGTGCCACAAATGCCTTGCCTCATCTTCTCAATTTCACCTCTTCAAAAGCAGGGCATCCCAGAAAGCAAAGGGAAGAGGAGGGACAGCATGTAATTTTAGGAGACCTACCTGATACTGAACGCTTGGGTAGTAATGGAGGATGCAGGTTGCAGGCTATGGCACATGTGCAGTTTCTCTCTCCTGTCATCCTCATTCACTTCTTACATTCCAGGGTATAGAAGAACAACTAAAGAAGAGAAAACATGATACCATGCGGGTGAGCGGCGGTGCGGTTGTGCAGGCCATTCTCAGAACAGATGAAGGATGGGCGGCAGCCTCTGATTCCCGGAAAGGTGGCTTCCCTGCAGGCTACTGACGTGACTCAGCTCCTTTTTTCAGTGGTCTAGTGACACTGAGGTGTGTTTGGGGGGAAGATCCTTTAGGTCTGCAACTCAGGACTTCTCACAGGAAAGAGAACAAATTTACCTCTGGTTCTATTGACAGAGCTGGGACAGTTCTCTACAGCCATGACCGAAGTGCCTCATGCTACAGCAGTCTGCTAGGACAGGCATGTCTACCAGGATGTGCAGTACTTACTTGAAGAGTCTGTTCTGCCTTGAAGAGTTTGTTCCCTGCTTCCTCTCCATCCCATGAAGACAGATTGTGTACCCCAGGGTTTCTGAAGAAGGTCCAGCTCACGCAAGCTGCAGGAAGTGTTTCCCTTGCACAGCATCAGCTACTGGGAATGTCCCTGTCACTGCTGGAGGAGGATTTGTTTCCTGTTGAGTAGATGGGAGTCACAGGACTCTGGGAACTGGGTTTTCTAATTTACAAACTGATAGATCTGTGCCATAGCAGGAAGCCCGGCTCTAGACTGGGATAAGCCTTCACAAAATCGCCACCCTTTCTTTTAACAAAAAATGTTTCTGCTTTTCACTTCAGTTGATTATTGGAGATGAGTGGGTAAATGGGGAAGTGGCTTCAAACTTTTTTATATTTCTGTTGAGAAGGTCTAAAGGGAACCTATAAAACTCTGAGCACAATTAAAATAAATAAATATGGAGTCACACATTTTTCTTGCCTGTACAGTTGCTACTGCCAAAAGGGATGGTGAGTATGTGTGAAAGAAGCTCTCCGGAGATTTTTCTGTTTTATTCACTCCTTTAATGAAGCTACAAGTAAAAAAAAATACTTAAATATCCAAAACAAGCTTGTTTTTTTCCAGTTTGCTTTTCACCACATCATACTGCAGGTCTGAAATACCAGAGTCTGAGGAAATGAAACCTCTAAAGAAGGGCATGCTGCAGCTACTCTTGTTTGAAGGTAAGTTACCATTAATCAGACAGTTAATGACCTCTCAGAAATCCATATCTGATATGGAACAGCTAAGAGTGTCTGTACTTATGCGTGAGGGGGTTTTGGTGTTCACCTGCCAGCATGGACTAATATATCACATCAGATAAGCTTAGCCTAAGATCAAAACCGAATGTTCCAGGATGTTTTCAAGCTCTAGGGATGTTTATGAAATCCTTGAAACACAAGGAACGGTAACTGAACTCATCTGTTTGGCTTGTTGAAACCTGTTAGTTTGTAAGAACCTTAAAATACAGGATGCACTGAAGAGAAAGTGAAAGGCTGAAATTTTACGTGTCAGGCACTCTCTTTCTCAGTAGTTTTTGGAATTAAGGAGAGTCTAGTTTCAAGGAATAAAGGGATAGCTAGATCATGCTTGAATCAGTCATGACTGTGACACATATTTGGTTGTATCACTTCCACTGAATGAGTTGCTTTTACCAAAAGTTGTCTGGGATGTGCTCTGTGCTCTTTTTTCCTGAGCTGTTACTGATGATGATGTGTTAGGTGCAGCTAAGGCGGTGATTGTAAATAACTTCAAGTCATTGTGTTCCTTTAAGAATGAGACTGGTTTGGGGCCAAATCTGTATCCTTTTATCACTGAACTGAGACTTGACTTCTCTGCTTCTTGTAATTCCACAACAGATGCCAGTCAGTGGCAGGCTGCTGTTTAAATCCAGTTTTCAGGCCATTTTTTAGGAAGCTTTGATAAAAGTTTGTGTATGGAACAGCATTGGCTACTATTTGTTGGAAATACCTGGCCCTTTGGACTTAGGGCTAGCTGAGCTCTTTCTTGGCCAAGTGTAATCTGAGAAATAAACAAAATTATTGCACATAGTTGGTCTGAACTACAACAGAAGAAGCACGTGTTCTGAAACTGGAAGGTAGCTGTTTTCTGGGAAATGACTGTTGGACAAACATGCTTTCTGAAACAAGTCTGAGTAACTGTTACTCGGCTGCTTCTAGCAGTTCATGGTACAACAGTCTTCCGTACGTTCCCGATTTCTTCTAGCTGGTCAGAAAACTCCCCTATTATTTATAACCTATGTTACAAAACTTTCCTTATGAAAGCTCAGATTTTGCCATGGCTAAAACACTTCTGTTGAAAACTATTCTTATAATGTATTTGAATTTTTGACTCTGCAGAAATGGATTTATCTCTTTGTTTTAGCAGTATCAC
This sequence comes from Phaethon aethereus, assembly GCF_964289735.1. NCBI lineage: Eukaryota > Metazoa > Chordata > Aves > Phaethontiformes > Phaethontidae > Phaethon > Phaethon aethereus. The sequence continues at coordinate 10,980,794 of NC_138593.1, read as the reverse complement.
TACAGAGGACTGGTGTGTTAAAACTAAACTGTTCTAAGGCTTGCACTTACCTACTCCATTTAAAAAAAAGCCAAACTATGGATACTTCTGCATGCTGCAATAGCTACATCTCATTTGGAGACACCTGCACACAGGGCATGCACTTCTGCCACTTGCTTTGATACCACATTCCACTACTCGCACTACATTGAGGCTGTTTGTGTGCCAATAGGCACATGTCAATCGTTCATACTGTGAAACCTCCTCATGGTACGCTGCAGGCCATTCAGCTTGCCTGAGTGCGTCAGCTACAAGACTTCTGCTCGTGTCCCACCCCTTTGAATGTAACCACCTCCCCCTTCCGCTTTCGAGCAGAGACATAAAGTCTTAGTGCAAGCTGCCTGACAGTGCAGGGTATGGAGAGCAGGACACGTTGCTGTGACCAATTCCAGCTGATTTGAAAGGGAGCTGTACTGTTAAAAGGCAATCCAGATCATGAACTGGGGAGTTCACCTTTTTCCCCTGTTCTTCAGTGTCACGCTACCACAATTTTCTTTTGGCAACCATCCAGCCTCCAGAAGGTCTGCAGGGAAGTGCCACAACCAGGCTGTGAGAGGCAAGTGGCATATGCAGTCTTCTGCACAGTTCCTCAGTTTCTCCAGTGGTGTACTGAGCCCCCAGAATGAACCAGTTACTGCTGAAAACACCTGCATGAAAGTCAACTGCTTGGGCATCAGGCTAGGCAACAGTTTTAGAGGAGAAATTCGCAGACAGGTTTAAAAACACTTTATTAAAAATATAATTTAAAGACTTCATTAGAAAATAGAACAGCCTCTGTACAATGATGCTTTAAAAGTCTGTGTAAGTTGACTAAGTACAAAAATAATTTTCTTCTGTTGGCATAAGCGTGAATGGGGAGGGACCAAACTGGGAGGCTCCTGACCCAAGCAAGTGAGGAGGTGGCAAGGCAAGAGCAGAAGTGCCAAGGGAGGTACAATCCCTCAGCCTCACCAGCTGTTTTGCTAGTGAGGACTATAGGACTGGAAGTCTCTGCTGCAGTGAGAGGTCTGCACTCTCATTCCTTTCCGTCTTGCAAATTAAAGTTGTGATGGGTTTTAAAACTGCTTAATTGGCTCAGTTTCAATGTTAGTAGCAAAGCAGTTAAATTGCAGTGAGCACTGGACTACAGATAATATTTCCATGTCTTCATGGTGGGAAGTAGCTGTGATACTACTGTGAAAGGTGACAGGCTGGATTACTGAGGTGTGCTTTACCCTAAGGTATGTCAGAAGTGAAGGTAATTAGAGGTTTAGTTACTTGGTGACTTGTTTTTTTCTGCTAGGAAATGTGATGGAGTGTGGTCCAGGGCACTGCTGAAGGCTGCCCTGAAGCCTAATAGGGAAGCAAGTACTACTCTCCCTGTCTCCAGCCAGAGCCATTCTCGGTTGCTTTTTGTAAACTCTTAAGCACAATTGGGCTAGCTAGAAATAACTACAGATCTTGCTAAAGCCAGCATCCGGTCTAGTTAGTCCGTCTGGTCCTGAAATGTGAGCCACAGATGGTGTCTGCTGCCCGTGAGTGCTTCCCCTGTAACAAGTCTGCAGTTAAGTGTCAGAAATACCACCCTAGAACTAATGCACCCAGGAACTGATAGCTGAGATAAGGGAGTTAGTTAATGAAAGTAGAAGACTTCAGCAAATTACGTAGATTGAATATGGCTACCAAGAAAACCCAATGTAATGCCTTCCAAATGAACATAAATACTGTCCCCTCCTAACTTTAGGCCTATTCCCTTTCTCTATTCAGTTCAGCAGTACTGTAATGCTGTCCAACAGGGTGCTGTGCCACTTCTTACAGATTGAGTAAGCAGCTCTGACGGAGAAACCAGTAGTCCTTCCTGAATTAGGGGATTTAAGATAAATTCCACTTGGAGGACAAAGGAAAAGGAGGGAAGTGCATAGGGCTGACGCTATACATAAGTAACTTGTCTTCCAGATGCATGATAAAGTGCTTGTGGTTATGATCTGGTAACTTAGGAATACTTTTTCATTAAGCTGTGATACAGCTGTGGTCATACTATAGTCTTTAGTGCACAATTTCTAAAGGAAAACACATGTCTGGCTCTAGTCAGCTTCACTCAGACCATCATTAAAATGCAAGTGAAAATGAAATGCAAGTCAAGTCAGCGGCTTTATTGGACAGACTTCATGGGTAAGAATGTAGACTTAAAAACCTATCTGGCCTCGTTTGTAAGGGTGTGTGATTGACCTCATTTTGGTTTGCTTTTTTAATAGCGTGTGCTCAAATACTTGTTTACAGAGGGATTTTGTTTCTTTGTGTCCTAGGGATACCACGGGCTGTGTGCGAGGTAGGTAAGAACTAATATGTGAAGGGGAGAGCTCTGCTAGTGCCTTGCTCTGGTTTGGCTTCACTTTCAGAAAGACACGCATAATACTGTCTGTGCCCACAGGGAAGTATGGCTCATAAGCTTTCAGAAAATGGAGTTGTTGGGGATCGTGGGAACTTCCCCCTGGGTATTTGAGAAGAGCTTTGGGGGTTTTGTTTTTTTCCCTCCCCTTAAATGTTTGATTCTCTTGGCCATTTTGAGCAGGGCAAGGTTACAGAGGAACTGCAAAAGGTCTTTACCTTTTGCATCCAGGTGCATGAGTTCAGGTCTCTCCTCCAGAAGTTTTCTCTCTCTGTGGTAGTTCTTCAGTAGTCCTGCAATTTCCTGCGTGTGATCTTAAGGGAACACTAGAGACTAGCTGTGGTAAACAGGAAGTTGGAGCATATCCTGAGGCTAGTGGAGAAAGAAAGGTATTCTGCTAATGCCTGAGTGTGCTGCATCACTTCTCAGCAGTCCTGGTATTTGCCTGGTCAGGCTGAGCTCATGACTGCAGATGACATCTTCTGATCATGCAGCCTTCGCATTTTGAAGAAAGTTATAAAGCTTCCACAACCAACAGCTCTTGCACTGCAATCCTTGCCTGCCTTCCCAAACAACTTGACTTAGTTTCTGCCAGCATCGGGGAGGGAGAAGTGGCGCAGACTGGGGATCCTTTCATCACAGGGAGAGGTGCCCCCAGGGAGCTAAGCTGAAGCCCATCCATCCCAGGAGCAGGGAATTCACATTGCCCTATGGGAGGCTTATTCCCAAAGTCACCAGGAGGGTGAAGGAGGCTTCAGCACAGTTACTCTGAGCTTGTGGGGTCCTTTGCATCCCCAAGGCAGAGAGTAGTAGGGCAGCAGACTTGTGTTCTGGTGTGCTGATTTCATCTGCTGCCATTGGGAAACGTCAGGCTTCTTTGGATGGAAAAACCAAGAGGGGAGTGTGGAGTTTTGCTCTCTTCCCTTTCCAAAACACACCCTCTAAGCCTGGATGCTTGAGATTTTAAAATCCTGACCCTGAAGACACTCCTTCTAATCCTCATAACCGAGATGGTTAACTCAGTTACGTTTTTCACATGGCTGAGCCCCAGTAATAATAAGCTTATTTGTGGCAACAGCCTGAAAGAAACCAATTCTACTCTTAACTGAGACTCTCCAGCAGGAATGGAGAGGAATAGAGCTGGGTCATTTCACGTTGTTCCCAGTGGTTTTGGACCAATTTTCCTTTCCCGCTTTGTATTCTCTTATTCTGAATAGCTGATGTGCTCAAGGAATATGTTTTTCCATATATTACATAAGTAATGGAGGGTGTAGCTCAAAACAAGGCTGGCTGACCTGTCCTGGTTTTGCCCATGCTCTAGGAGGCATCCTGATGAGAACAGGCAATATTGGCATGTCCAAGCCAAAGCATGTTTGGAATGTAGTTCTCTCCTGTGGTTGTGTGAGTTGTGATGGCATTTCATGCTAATAACCAGCTGACTTCCCCAGCTTCCTTTTATCGGAGTAAGCAGAGATGCATTTTCCTTCCTTGGAAATGCCCTGCACAACATTCATTGCAAATTTAACTTTCTTTTCTTTATGTCCTCTTCCCAGCAGGCCACTCCTAACCTCCTGTAGTGGGGAGAGAAGAGGACATGGAGTGAATGGAGGGGGGGGCCTGGGGACTTAGTGTTGCCAGGTGTGAAAATGAAGGATGTGTATGTAGGGTCAGGTTGAGAAACTGAGATTTAAGCATGAAGGAGGTTAGCTAGAAGCAAAATACAGATTATTCAGGAGAGTTATGGAAGCAACATACTTCTCCCCAAAAGGAGAGGACGAGAACATCCAAGTGAGGCCACTCACCTCACTGAAATGTTCCTCAAGCAGAATATCGTCACCTTCAGTATGCATGATGGGAGCTGAAATGGCATGTTCCAAGTCGTAGCCAAACCATAGCTTGTTTATAATTGCCTGCAATAAAACAAATCCCACACTGACTGACTGGAGATCTTGAATATGAACGTGGGTCACATGTTGCCATCCTCCACACTGGTGTAAAGCCAGACCAGCTCTATTGTAAATCATAGAATCACAGAATGGTTTGGGTTGGAAGGGACCTTTAAAGGCCATCTAGCCCAGCCCCCCTGCCAACTAGATGAGGTTGCTCAGAGCCCCATCCAACCTGACCTGGAGGCTGGGACATCAACCCCCTCTCTGGGCAACCTGTGCCAGTGTTTCACCACCCTCACTGTGAGAAATTTCTTTTTTATATCTAGTCTGAATCTGCCCTCTTTCGGTTTAAAACCATTACCCCTTGTCCTATCGCTACAGGCCCTGCTAAAAAGTCTGTCCTCATCTTTCTTATAAGCCCCTTTTAAGTACTGATCCTGCAGGATGGTACAAACCTGGACTGTAAAAGAGGCTGCACTGAGTCAGACCTGAAGTCCTACTAGCCTAGTCTCCTGTCTGCATGGTGACCAATACCAGGTGCTCAGGACAAGTATAAGAACAGGGTGAGCACAGAATGATACTTCCCAGAATGCTCTCCCTGAGCCAAAGTGGTGTCCTTAAATTCAGCAGCCACTGAGGGATCCTTCTGTTGACAGTTGTTCTTTCTGTTTTCAGATCAGGTCCTAGCATAGATTCCTTCCCATGCTTCTCTCCAGCTGAAGAAAGATGAAGAAAAAAGTCCTCTTTTTTCCTCTTGTGGCCTTATCTACTTTCATTTCTTGATTGCCGAACAAGATGTTTGTTACACTTCATGCTTTGGCAAGCTCTTTTTCATTAAGATTTGTTACTCTGTGTGTATGTGTGGTGGTTTTCTGTTTTTCTTGTTCTTTCCATCACATAACTTACCAGTTTATTTTTGGGGCCCCAAGGTTTTGGGCAATACCTCTCTTCCTAGTAACTAACTTCCTTAACTTGCTATTTGATTATGCTAATTTCTTCCCTTTCAAAAAAGAATTGAGAGAGGCAGCTGCCACTTGCCACAGAAATGCTAGAGGCAAGACGGTGAGGATAGACTGAGTCTGCAGCAGGCCCTCTTCACTGCTGCCTTCCACAGAGCAGTACTAGCAGCAGCAAAGTAACTGTTTTGTTCAGGACAGCGTGTGCTCCCCTTTGCTCAGCTGGAAGGTGTTACTGCACGGTACCTCTTTACTCACCATAGCAGTAGCACTGATAATCCAGGTGCCACCTGCTCCCCCGATCACCAGCATGTCTCCTGTCTTGGAGATGAGAATGGAAGGCACCATTGCTGAGGGAGGCTTCTCTCCTAGGGCAGAGGGAGAGCACTTTATTCCTCCCATGTGGCTGTTAAGGGGGTTAGAGGGACACACAGGTTTACCTCACCCTTCTTGCATTTCCCATGGAAAAACAAGCTGCTGCTCATTCCTCAAGGAGTTCAAGTTTTCCAGAAAAAATAGCTTCCTTGTGCTGAGACTCCATCTCACAAGAAACTGGAGCTTTATGGCACAGGCTAAGGAGGAAGCATCTCTTGGTGCAGGACGGGGCACCCTACAAGTATTCAGGACTTGCTGCAGCTCATTCAGCCCAGCTGAGGAACCATTAGCAGCAATCCTGCCATTGCAGTACCAACGTTCCCTCTCTCGGCAGACCCAAGGGAGATTGCATCAGGGATAGCTTAGCTTATTTCATGGAGCAATGTCTCTGCATCAACCCTGCTGCGTTACAGAACTCAGTGTGAGCCTGCAGCATTACTGACTGTGCAGCAACTATGTACTTTTTCATAGATGAGCCTAAAAAGTCAGCAAGTTTGTTCTAGCACTAGTTTCTTCACTTCTTCCCTCCCCTCCCTATCAATTAGCTTCAGGTTTCTTTTTATTTTTTTAATCTCTGATTTCCCTGGTCAGAAACCAAAACTTCCATGTCTCCATGTAAGGGTATATGTGAGCAGACACAGACACACTACAGGGCTTTATCCTTTTTTAGTCTGAAAGAAACTTGCTCTCATCCAGACCTAGGAAAGGAAAGAGTACCTGCAGTTTACAGCTAGTCCCTGCCCCATTGTACACAGCCTGCATAGCCACCTCCTGGCTATGTGTTTTATTTTGAGGGTGAGAATGCTCACCTGGGTTAATGCTTCTGTTTGCTATGCAGAAATCAGCAAGTTCGTTGTTTAAAATGATCCCAGTTTGGTTGGAATACACGAAGGAGCCAAACCTGCAGGAGGGAAAGAAGTAGCCTTTCAGTGCCCAGTGCTCTCCTGTTGTGGCTGACATTAACTGAACATAGCACCCTGCGGGTTACCTCTGTCTCCTCCCAGCCTTAAACTGCCCCAGCCAGGGTGTCCAATAGGTGTTTGTGCTGCAGTGCTGGACCCAGAGATAAGCTCCCTGTTACTAGTGGATGTGGGGATTTGCCCAACCCACAGAAACTCAGCAGAGCGAGCTCAGCAAGTTGTTACATCTTTGTGAATTGTGATGGTCCTTTGGGCTGATGCTCAAAGACCTTTGCTGTCACAGGAAAAAGGCATTCATGAGCAAGAGCCTGCCTAAATCAGTGAAGCCTGAGGGTTTTGTATTTCTGGCACACAGCCCTTGCAGGTACCCTGTGAACCTCATACATGGCCTATGTGACCCAATTACCAGCCCCCTGGCTACTCACGGGTAGTTGATGGTGCTGGTGGCAGACACGGCACTGCCATCTGCAGCGAGCACAGAGATGTGGCTTGTGCCCTTGCTTTTGTATCTGTGGTTGTAGATGGAGCCCAACAAGTTGTAATGGTTGAGTGGGTGGTCGCCACGGGCATCTATTCGGCTTCTGGTAAGCTCAGCAATCTTGTCAGACAGCATGGTCCCCACAATCACCTGCAATCACAGCAAGGACACTGAGCTTCTGTCACCAAAGCACAGACACGTCTGTCTTTGGGCACAAGAAAGCCTGGGGGATTCAGCCCCAACAGTCAGAGCTTGGGGACCTGCGCTGGCCGCATTCAGCCCCAGCCTGAATCCCCAGGCCACTCTCATCACAGAAAACTGAACAAGCTCAGTACTGAGGCACCTCAGCACTGGCATGAGCATGTGCACATCCTTTATCAGGCAAGTGAGCTCCAGCCTACAGCTCAACAGAAACTGCAGAAAGAGTGAATGGTCTAATCCTGCCTCTGCCTGGGTGCCCTGAACAGCATTGCTCTTGACTCACAGTTCTAAGTATTTTCTTTCCTTCTGTGGCCTCAAAGCAGGAGGGTGTCAGAGCACTGCATTCTGCTGGCAGGCTGGATAGTCTGGGCAATAGGTAACCTGCTTGAGAGCTTAGTACACAGACTAAAATGAGTCAGTGACAATGCAGGTTTTAAAAAAAAAAAACAGGAAATGGACTTGTGTGCTTCCCCTCTGTCAAGCAGCAGTGTAGAAGAAGCTGCCAGTGCTGTGGGTGTCTGCGGCTGCCCCTATGCACCATGCCAGCTCACCTGAGCTTCGGAGAAGGCTGGGTCACTCATAAGGGGTTTTAGCATATTGCCAAACTTCAGGGCCTCTGCAATGCGATGGTAGGCTTCCACCTTCTCCTTGGATGTCGCAAGTGATGCTTCATGGAGTTTATACTCTACAGAGCAGGAGGAAACAATTTTGTTAATAGATCCAAGGCAGTGTTTTTTCAAGAATTGTAAAAAAAAACAGTTGAAAGGAACCTCCTTTTCCCATCCCAGTTCTTACCAAGTTTCCCCTATGCTTTAGCAGGATGTGGGCACAGAAAGAACCAAGTACTAATTTTCGCTGTGACTTCAATTCCTCTTGAAGCCTTGGGAAAATCGTGTATCCTTTGGCCTTTGCAGCAGCTATGGTGATGCTGATCCACTGTAAGAATGAGCCAGTTCATCATCCTGCTGCATAGCATGGTCACACTGCTGCTTTGGGGCCCATTCTGGCTCGCCAACTCCATTTCTGCCCATTACTTTTCTACTGCTCTAGAGCAACACTCTTTGCAAACCTCTTGCTGCCCCTTTTCCTTTAGGAATTTACCTTCTAATATCTTGAGGATGAACATGAGCACAGCACCTCCCATGGGTGGCCCAGGAGAAAACACTGTGGTGTGGTTGTTCAGGGTGACGTTCAGAGCTGAGGACACCTCTGCTTTGTATGCCTGAAGGTCCTCCAGTGAGATACTGGACCCTTCAACAGAAAACCAGACAGGTAGCCAGCATTAGCACATTAGCTTTGACTAGGTGCTATGGGCTGGCTACATCAGAGCCTTGTAAAAAGCCATCCCTGCATACTCCAAATTTCTTCCACCGAGCACAGCACTGTCTTCATGTGTCCTCATCTACTGCCAAACCCCAGGACATCACAAAGCCTAAGGGAGGTGGAGAGGCCAGTGCATGAGTACTGTGGGTGAACGGTGGAGCAGTAGGTGGATCTCAGCCCTGCTTCTGGGCCCGAGTTATAAGAATTGGGGAAAGATGGCCCCTTCCCATGCCAGGTACCACCCCAAGTGGCAAGCAAATGGCATGTGTTGGCTTTCCCCTGGTACCAACTCGCTGTTAGCCAATTGCTGTGAAAAGGCCTGTCTATTAGTGTTAACTATAGCTGTTACCTACCAGCCTTCCTAATGTCCTCCACCAAGGCCCTTCCTATCTCTCCCTCATAAAACGCTGTAGCTCCATTTTCTGCTACAGCTCGCAGTGTTTGCTGCAGTGCTGGCCACTTGAAGGTCTCTCCATGTTTCAGAAACCTTTGACCGTCACATATCAGCGGGCTGTTAAAGAAGAACATCCATCAGTTTACAGAATGTGCTTATTTTGCCCCCAGTGCCAATCTCTTCTTCCCACCCACAGCTGATTCGGTTTATGCATGTTGTACACTTTCTCAGCCAGTGCTACACTGCAGTCTACATGGAGAGAAGTCCTTCTCAGCTGATTGCTTCCCATAGCACCAGGCACTCTTTCCCCAGACAAAGTTTCCTCCATGGGACCTAACACTTTGACCCTGGCTCAGGCCAGTGGGGCTTCTCCAAACAAGTGTCTGCTGTAGGGCCCTGCTGCCAGGGGACAATTTCCACACAGATGGAGGCAGGCCACATATAGCTAGCTCCTCCTCATGAGCAGATGTGCTTAGCAGACAGTTTTGCTCTGCCAAGCCACTCTAAATTACAAAAAAAAAGTTGCCAAGAGAAAAAAACATTTTTTAAAAAATCACTTCTGTTATTCTCTCCCTCTGCACAGCAAGTATTCACTGAGCACAAGCTGCAGCAGCAGTCTGTGCTCCATGTCAGAGGAAGGGTCTGAAGCTGAGGCAACAGCACTCCTCTGTCCTAGTTTCGGCTCAGATGGAGTTGCTTTTCTTCCCGATAGCTGGTATAGTGCTGTGTTTTGGATTTGGGATGAAAATAACGCTGATAAGGTACTGATGTTTTCAGTTGTTGCTAAGCAGTAGGCAGGGGGTGCATAGGAAGCTGGGAGGGGACACAGCCAGGACAGCTGACCCCAACTGGCCAAAGGGTTATTCCATACCATATGATGTCATGCTCAGTATATAAACAGGGAGAAGTGGGCCGGGGAGGTGCTGCGGCTCAGGAACTAACTGGGCATTGGTCAGCGGTTGGTGAGCAATTGTGCTGTGCATCACTTGTTTTGTATATTCTTTTATCATTATTATTATTCTATTTTTCCTGTCCTATTAAACTGTCTTTATCTCAACCCCTGAGTTCTACGTTTTTTACAATTCCTATCCCACTGAGGGGGTGCAAGCGAAAGGCTGTGTGCTTGTTTTAGCTACCTGCCGGGTTAAACCACAACATCCTGACACCACAATTTAATTAATGGGTCTTACCACAGCCTTTTTCCTGGACTGGAGAAGGCTGGGTGATGGATCATTTTTTCCATAACTGGGGAAATGACAAGTGGCTCTGAAAGGAGCTTGATGGTTGGTTCAAATAGGGCTTTCCATGGTAAGCGGCCATATCGCTTATGGGCTTCCTCATACCCTCGAAGTTCTCCTGGTACAGCAATCCAGCGGGAACCTGAAGAGCAGAAGGGCAGTGTCACACCCAGTAAGTCGTCGGCTTGTGCGTTTCACCTCCCTGAAAGCACTCCAGTGGAAGTGTGGATTTGTAGAGGCAACTAAGGCTTCTAAAAGCATGCTTGGTTTTTTAATTTCCTTCTTCTGTTCACATATTTCTTCCACTACCTAATAGAAGGGGTATAGAGAAGCTAGAGCCAGACTCAGAGGTGCACAGTGAAAGCACAAGAGGCAGCAAGGCACATGTTGCAACAGGGGACACAGCAGCTAGACATAAGAGAAAAAGCAGTCATGCAGAGCCTGGTCAAACACTAGAACAAGTGAAACTGTGAAATTCTCCATTTTTGGAGAAGCTCAAAAATGTGACGGGAAAAGGTCCTGCGCAGCCTGAGCTGACTCTGACATCACCCTGCTTTGAGCAGGAGTTGGAGCAGAGACCTCCAACTGTCCCTTCCAACCAGAGTTGTTCTTGATTCCTGTTCAGGCTCCTATTGCAAAGATAAGAACATCTCTTCCAGGAAGAGTGCCTGCTGCCAAACTGGTAACAGCAAATGGACATGGAGCCTCCTCAGATCGGGGTGAGGTGGCAAAGAGGTAGCTGAGCTAAGCTGGGGCCCAGCAACACAACTCCTGATGCTGCCAGGTTGCTTCCCCAATGTAAGGACATGGGCAAGCCCACTAGATTAGATAGATTGATTTCTTTTGTTTACAGAAAGTCTAAGCAGCTGTTTCTCTGTACAAACTGCTGGAAAACGAATGCTTTGGGAAATCTGGTCTTGAAATGCAGACTTCCTAGGAAAAGAAATTACGTTGTGATTTCTCCCCACACTCTGCTCCTCACACCCTTGCTGGTCAGGTTGGCAATGTTACTATGAAACAGGACTTTTTACAGACCTAGTATTTTTTCTTACTTCTGCAAAAGTCAATCCAGGAAGAGCACGATCAATTAAATAAAACTTCAGATAAAATCAGCAAGGTCCTCGGTTCCCCCACCCTGAGCTTTGTGCACTGCACGCCAGGAGGGCGCACAGCCTTCGTGGCCCAGTCTCTGTCCTTACCAATGGGGAAACCAGCAGCACAGCCAGACAGTAAATTGTGCGGAAACTCTCGTGGGACTGTCTCGCGGGCATTGATCACCTCGACTGTTCCTAGAAAGGAGAAGAGGGAAATGCATATAATTGTGTTCCTGAAGCAGGTAAACATCACATTTCAGCCAGCTGCGAGCACTGCACAGCCTGCTAGCCTAGAGCCTGTGCTGAACTGCCCTGAAGCCTTTTGCCAAATGTGTCAAGCACACTGTCGGGGCCAGGCTGCCGCCGGCACACACTGTCGTCTGCTCCCATGCTTTTACTTAGAGTAAAGCAGTGCCTACCTAGAGGCAATGAAGGTACAGGGACAAGGCCAGGGCCTGTCTCCAGCCAGTTAAGGTGCCCCCCGCCAGGGCTCCTGGGCCTGGGATGTGGGCTGGGACGTGCTGCTTCACATCTGATTCGCAGGTTCCTGCACTTCCTCTACAGGTGGGACATCAGAGACATAACATGAGCCTCATCCCCCTTCATGGGCCATTTTCCAAGTGATGGTGAGGCATGTCCATCATGTTTGTAAGCACGATGGTGATACTGAAAGACCCTCTATGTATCAGGAAGCTTGAAAACAAAACAAAAATCCACTTGTATAGACTTGTATTTCAGGTCTAGCCTATTGTTTCACCTCCTTCTCTGCCTTGTATTTAACTTTTCCTGTCATAGGCCACAGAGCCAGCTGTGTTGCAGGAGCCCACAGTGCTACCTAGTGTACCAAGCACCTGAGCTGTGCATGGCCATTTGCGGCTCTCTGCAGCAGGATAATTCAGGTAGCAGAAGGAGACAAAGTTACATGGCTCTGCCAAAAGCAAAAAAAAGAAAAACATAGGTGTTTTGCCAGATTACGCTATTGCATAAGATACATCCAAGCATTTCCAGACTCGTGACTCTGTGAGACTACTTGGCACAATTTTTAAAATTACAATATTGTCTTCATTGTTGATTTTACTATTTAGATCTATAAGCTCTGGGGGGTTTGGGGAGCCAAGGCAGTTAAAAAAAAATAATTAAAAACATAAAAGCAAGAACACAATACTAGGGGTTAGGCCAAACACAGAAGGGCTTCCCAGCAGGAACTGAACATTGCTAGATCTAGATTTCTGAAGGGAAGACGCCTCTCCTGGGAGAGTAATTTGCACCACCACTTTGGGGAGTCTTACCCACACCAGCAGGCACTGCCTGAGCTCTGGTGCAGGATGAGCCCCTGAACTCCCAGCCCAAGGGCTCAACTGAGCCAGCGACAGCCCCATATTGCTGCGCTCGTTGCCAGCGGCTCCTGTCTGCCTCCATGGCAGCCCAGTGGCAGCTCAGACAGCACTGCTCACACCTTGCTGCACTGTCAGCTACGTGACTTTGAAATATAATTTGCGATTGCTTTGGAGGGGGAAGGAAGAGGAAAAGTCAGTTCATTTTAAACCCAAAGCTCCTTCCCCAACTGCATGTTCTTGCTGTGAAAACATGCACTCCCTGTAACGGATGCTTTGGATTAAGAGCAAAAGCATGGTTTGTCATCAGAGGATGCAGCTTTTATATTCAAAAAATTGCTCTGAAGGTACATAAAGGATTCTGACTTCTCCACAGCAGCTGGGTGTCTGCAGGGAGATGGGGCACCATGGAGAGGCCAGGGCTGGCCCATACCTGTGCTGGCATTATAGATGGTAAATATGACCCCACCACCTAGGCCCGAACTCTGAGGATTCATCACCGAGGTGCAGATCAAGCCGGCGATGGCAGCATCCACAGCTGTGCCTCCGCTTTTCAGGATGTCCCTGTGGTAGAAATGGAGGAAAAAGACAATGTTAAAATCCAGGGATAACAGAATGGAGGACCCACAGGAAAACGTTTCTCTGGGGCACTTGCAAGGCAGCCCCAGCTTGATGAGAGCAGATAGCAGTTGGAGAACGCTATTGGCATCAGTGTGGGGTGTGAGAGCGCTGAAAGGCACCTTCTTCTGTTGGAGCAAGAAAGGAAAATTACTGGGAAAAAAGGGAGAGCCTGCAGGAGGAAAGAGCAGCCAGGGGTCAGGCCTGTGTGAGGCTTGTCTTCCTCTGGGCAAAGAGTGATGGGACAGAACTGCAGCTGCTCACAATTGCTGTTGAAAAAAAGGGACAGCAAGGAGCTCCCAGATACGGAGGAGGCTGCTCTCAGCAGAGGAGAGAGCCTTCCACTTGCTGGGAACCAAACAACTGATTTCTAGCTCCTTACCTACCATTCCCAGTAAAAAGGCATATGCTGGTCAACAGGACAGAGGCACTGAAGCAGGAATGATGGGTCCACGTGAAGCAAATTCCTGAGACTTAACATGTCAATTAGCACAAAATTCAGGCCTTAATTCATTGCTTCTACAATGTGCCTTCCTGGGCTTATGTGATATTAGCACAAAACTCCCACCCCCTCCCTGTATCCCCAAAGGCAAAAAAACCAAAACAAAAACCAAAAAAGCAAAAAAACTCCAAGCAGGAAAAAAAAAAAAAACCCTCAACTGTTTCTACCTAGGCACAGCCACACCAAAGAACACACAGGCATTAAGGCAGCCTCATGCTGTTGACAGCAATGAGTTTCTGCTAGAGAAACGTGTCTCAACAAATGCTTCCTTCAAGCACAGCTGTAAAAAAATCTTTTCCTTGCAGTGGAAATGTGGTGGGATGGGGTTTCCTTGCACAGCCTGCCAGTAGCCAGTACTGGTATTTGCTAGGAACATTTCTGACTTAGCAGGATTGGGGTATTGCTTAGATAAGGCAAAGCCAGAAGGGAAAGTGGAATAGTTCATTAATTGGAGTGCAACTACTCCCAGAGGCTGTGACAGGAACACAGAGCACGTATAGGCGCTGCTGTTTATTTTACATGCATTGGTGTGGCTGGGACCTCCTGGGGCTGGGAACAGGATGCTGCCAGCAGGCACACCGATTGTGGCTTTCCTTTGTTTCTGTAAGTGCCTTTGGAATCACTGCCTGTAAGGAAACAGCATGTGAACAAGTGGGGAGAAAAGAAATGTTAGGGAACCACCAGGCTTTCTGTTTGGGGTCTGCATTGCTTTTAGCCTGCCAGTAGCAAGCTGCTCCCTGGCTGTAGCTCAGAAAATGAAGACTGAGGCTCAGGGTCCCCCATTCATCTCCTTGCAGCAGGGGTAAGACTCACCACACGAATGTCCCTGTGTGGTCTTTTTCTGAAATTGAAGCTTTTTAAGTGCTAACAATAGAAGGGAAGGACACAAGGGCTTAATGAGAAACTGAGTTATACCTGCAGAAGGCCCAGGAAGCATGGTAGAAAGTTGGGGAAGGAGGGGAAAGGACCGCTTACAGTGGCCTAGGACAGTGCTCCTCAGAGCCCCTGATTATGGGCTGTAAGGCAGCACATGTACAAAGGCTGGTGCCAGGGAAAACCATAGTTCTGAGATAATTTGCAGTGAAAAACAATTTTAAAAAGAAACTTTGAGATTGTGTGGTATTCATTTCATAAAGACCTTAACATGGAAAAATCAGACACATTTCTGTCATTCTCCCAAAGCCCAAAAAGCAGCAGATACTCACCCAACTTCCCAGACACATTCACAGCTGTGTAAGTGTGATGTTGCACATCTCGTACTACCTCTTGTCCAGGAACCCCCCTGCCACTCTCCTTCCAAAGCTGGTGCCGTACACCCCTCACCACACCCCCAGAAACACTTGTGCCTGGAAGAGCACTCCCTGATGAAGATCCTTGTCCCCTTCTTGTGTCATCTGGTGATGGTTGTCTACGTACTCCAAAAGATGAGCTGTTCCCCCACCACTGATCTGCACTAAGCCAGTATGCTCTGCACTGGAACTGCATTAACTCAGCATGCTCTAAAGGGTGACCACAATTAATCAAATTATTAATTTAATAATTGTACACCTAGATGGCCTGCTTCTGAATGATGCTAAGATCTTTTGTTGTTCCAAGTATTTGTTTATAAAAGCAACATTGTGAGCTAAATACCCTTTAACTACTGCAAATGCAGTGCCATACGCACAAAGCATACAAAGTTGTGAGTTTCCTAGCATGACCTAACGCTCCCAGTTAGACACAGAGTCAGGATAACACAAGCCACTGAGATCAGGGAGGACAAATGAGGTCTCAGTCTCAGCAGAAAAGGTGTATCTGACTGCTAAAGAGAGCTGCAAACTTCTCCAGGGAGCTGGCCTGTTGGCAAAAAGTACACAGATTTCCTGACAGCGTCAAGAAACAAGTGGGAGGAAGATGGGCACTGGCCAGTGGAGACGACTTCAGCAGTGCTGCCAGGATGGACGCATCCTGTCTGGCATGGCCAAGGCAAATCAAGTGCTTATTTATGGACACTGATTACTCCAACCTGCCAGTCCACCCAGTAGTTTCCAGATGGGTCATGCCCAAGACGCTGACATTGTGCACGCCTCAGGAAGGCAGGCAAGCCAGAGATAGTCGTTACTGTTCCTGCTCTGTGCCTAGCACAGTGACGCCCTGATTCCTGGCTGTGACTCCTTGCTATTAACGCAATATAGAGCAAAAATAACAGCAGCAGCCAACACAGAGACACCTTTTCACAGAAGAGCAAAGCATGTTTTGCTTTGTCCTTGGTCACTAGCCCTCATTATTCACATATTGCAATATAAACAAGGTGACATGAAAAATGGAATTTCCAGATAATCCAAAAGTTCTTTCCATTCCTGTCTGCTGTGTCTACATTGGTGGCAACTGTCGCTGTCACCTCTGGTGGTAAATACCACATCTAACAACACACAGTCAAACCTGTTTCTTGCTCAAGGAAAGGAGGGCTTTCCATTTGCCTGCTGCCTTTCAGTGAGCACCATGGGATGGAGAGCTAAGGCTTTCCATCTGTTAGCATGGTGTGTAGCATCTGAGACCATCTCAGTATGGGATGGGCTGTGTGATGCTGGGCATGGCCCTTTGCCTGCTGCTTCTTTGGGGGCAGGGGTTAGGGAGAAGGGGAACTGAGATTTCTCCCCCAAACTAGGCATTATCTTGGCTCTTCCCAGCCTGGCAGGAAGCACTTGCAGCCCCAAGGCTCGCAAACGAATCTTGGAGGGCTCACACACCACACTGATGTTGTTTCCCTGGCTCTGTGGGGGTGCATGTGCCTGCCAAGTTTTTCACTTGAACCCCAGCACAGGAAGTGTCCCATGACACAGGACTGGCACGATGGTAGCTAAGGGAAAGCAAGCCCTACAGTCAGGCTTTTAGATCAAGCTCAGAAACAACTATACCCAGTACAGGTAAAACCAAATCCTGATCAGGGTTATTAACAAGATTTCTTTTGAGCTGCTTTGGTCTTTTACCCAGGAGGCCTGATATGTGTCCCCCATCATCAGTGCAGGGTCCAGGGCACACAGCCATTCTATGTTATCTGCAGCCTGGCCCCCAGTCTTGACAGCTTTCCCTCCAGCCTCTCTAGAGGATGAAACACAACAAAAAAAACCACTCTCTGAGCTGGCACTTGGTATACCACACTCAGCTCCCCATGCCTGGCTCACCCACTTTCAGCCAGAGCCCTGCCACTTCCTTGGAAGTGATGCCTGGGGAATTTAGGGCTATTACATCTTTCTCATCTAGCTAGACTGGCAGAGTACACCCTGTCCCATTAGGTTGCTTCCTTTATATGGATCACTGCTACAACTAGCTTAATTATAATGCAAAACCCTGGAGACACACATGACCCCTCAATCAAAGTGTGGTACCTTATCAGGTCTCTCTAGAGACATCTCAGTGCTACAGCTGACAAGATCTGATAAGAACATGTTTTGTCCTATATCCTTCCTGCCACTTAGTTTCAGCTTTAGGGCTTGGCCATTAATGGAGTTTCCTTAAGGCCAGGAGCAGAAGAGGATGTTAACCACCAAGTCCCGCTCCAGCAGCAGCAAAACAGGGATTCACACACACACACACACACACACCCCCCCCCAGAAGGGTGAATGATGGCACTTCGCTCACACAGTTCTCACAGCAAAGATGGGCTGTGCTGGGCTGCAGACCAAGTCTGCTATTCTGCCCTAGGCTAGAAGGAGCCCTGCAGCCATTTAAAATACACTGAAAATGGTGAGGTATTAAATTATATTGGGGTTTTTTTCCTGCTAAAGAAAGCTGGGGGCTGAGAGGAGACCATCCGTTATATAGAAGCTGCCTGTTTAAGATTTATGAAGAGCAAAAGCAACAGCTGTTTCTGTAAAAAAGGGTCAGTTGCCAAATTTAAAACTGTTAAAATACAAGAAGAAGGGAAGGCAAATCCTTTGGGATATGAACATTCTTCAGAAATGTTGCTGGCCATCACTGAAAACAATTTTTGCAGCAGATTCTCTGCCTAGAACTGGGCTTCCCAGGACCGCAGACATTTTCTGACTGTTATATTCTCACCCTCCCCACCACCCTGTCCCCCAGGCGGGTGTTTGTTTCAGAAGAAGTCAGTTCCCAGGGTTTATGCTAGGCTACACTGGAGAAGTGGGATCAGAGATGACTGCTGGGCCGGGCCAGGTCAGGTCACTGCAGTAAATCCCACCTCTGGGAATGAGCACTTTTCCTAAATCTCTCCCTGGCCTTATGCTGGCTCTTGCTTCTGCCATTTGGAAAACAAACAGATTCAGAGCAGTGGATGGCAGAGCTCAAACAGCACATTGGTAGGTAGTATGAAGCTTTAAACGTGGTTGATGGAAAAAGCCTCTTCATTGCCAGGAGGGAACAAGTGGCTCAGAGCTGGAGGCAAAGGTGGGTTTGGGTACCACTCCCTGGCAGGGAAATCACCTCCTGTCTCCTCATGGCTTCCTGACATGAGGACAAATTACTGAGGTAGACTTTGGTACCAAATCACAGAATCACAGAATCATTAGGTTGGAAAGGACCTTCAAGATCATCAAGTCCAACCATTAATCCAGCGCCACCATGTCCCCTAAACCATGTCCTGAAGCGCCACATCCACACGTTTTTTGAACACTTCCAGAGATGGCGACTCCACCACCTCCCTGGGCAGCCTGTTCCAATGCTTGACCACTCTCTCAGTGAAGAAATTTTTCCTAATATCCAATCTAAACCTCCCCTGGCGCAACTTGAGGCCACTTCCTCTTGTCCTATCACTAGTTACTTGGGGGAAGAGGCCAACACCCTCGTCGCCACAACCCCCTTTCAGGTAGTTGTAGAGAGCGATAAGGTCTCCTCTCAGCCTCCTCTTCTCCAGACTAAACAACCCCAGTGCCCTCAGCCGCTCCTCATAAGACTTGTGCTCCAGACCCCTCACCAGCTTCGTTGCCCTTCTCTGGACACGCTCCAGCACCTCAACATCCTTCTTGTAGTGAGGGGCCCAAAACTGAACACAGTATTCAAGGTGCGGCCTCACCAGTGCCGAGTACAGGGGCACAATCACTTCCCTACCCCTGCTGGCCACACTATTCCTGATACAGGCCAGGACGCTGTTGGCCTTCTTGGCCACCTGGGCACACTGCCGGCTCATGTTCAGCCGGCTGTCAACCAGCACCCCCAGGTCCCTTTCCGCCGGGCTGCTCTCCAGCCACTCCTCCCCAAGCCTGTAGCGTTGCATGGGGTTGTTGTGGCCAAAGTGCAGGACCCTGCACTTGGCCTTATTAAACCTCATACAGTTGGCCTCTGCCCATCGATCCAGCCTGTTCAGATCCCTCTGCAGAGCCCTCCTATCCTCCAGCAGATCAACACTCCCACCCAACTTGGTGTCATCCGCAAACTTACTGAGGGAGCACTCAATTCCCTCATCCAGATCATCAATAAAGATACTGAACAAGACCGGCCCCAGAACCGAGCCCTGGGGAACACCGCTTGTGACCGGCCGCCAGCCGGATTTAACGCCGATCACCACAACTCTCTGGGCTCGGCCATCCAGCCAGTTCCTCACCCAGCGAAGAGTAAACCTGTCTAAGCCACGAGCCGCCAGTTTCTCCAGGAGAATGCTGTAGGAGACGCTGTCAAAGGCTTTATTAAAGTCCAGGTAGACAACGTCCACAGTCTTTCCCTCATCCACTAGGCGAGTCACCTGGTCATAGAAGGAGATCAGGTCGGTCAAGCAGGACCTGCCTTTCATGAACCCATGCTGGCTGGGCCTGATCGCTTGGTTGTCCTGCAGATGCCCTGTGAGCACTCTCAAGACCAACCGCTCCATAATCTTCCCCGGTACAGAAGTCAGGCTGACAGGCCTGTAGTTCCCAGGATCTTCCTTCCGGCCTTTCTTGTAGACGGGTGTCACATTGGCAAGCCTTGAGTTAACAACTGCTCAGACTCTCCTTTTAGCCTCTTATCCCTCTTCATCAAAGTGGTTAGCTTCATTCAGGGATGAGTTTTCTTCCAGCGCAGGGTCCCTGTCTGGACCAGACACCTGTACAATACTGCTTTCAGTCCCCAGTCTCCAGCAGTAAAACCATTCACAGCAAAAGATACAACCTCGTTCAGCACCGAGAATTGGGAACTGATGGCTAAGAGCAAGTCTAGCACAGGACCTGCCAACAAGGATGATGACACGCTAGAGGCTTGCTGAGATCGCTCACTTTCTGCAGGGAGCCAAAGAGTTGCATAAAGATTTCAGAGAGTCCAACCTTACACAGCCCCAGAATACGCAAACGCCACCTCCAGAGCTGGAAAACCCAAGCCCGAAGATGACAGCTGAGCACAACTGAAGAAAAAGAGCAGCAAACAGGGGCTGTGAGTCTGTCCCCTATCTCCTGCTTGTCCTAAAAAATTACAGTGCTACACAGTTCCTTCATTGACTCTTCCTTCACAGCTGAACTATCAGTGAGGGAAGCAAAAGGCCCCGAGTCATTTTCCCCAACCCACCATCTCACTTGTTAAAAGATAAGATTGCTCTTTGCGCAAGAGGTTCAGTTCAGTTATTCTCAATAAGTTCAATTAAAAGTTCTATTAGGAGCGCACAAAGACTCTGTCTTAAACAGCAGCATCTTAAACCAACAAAGTATCATGTAATGCCCCAGGAATTCCATTATTGCTAATGACAACTCACAGAGCATGTGGTTCAGGTTTGGTTTGGTTTTTGTTTTTTTTTTTAAAGGAAACAAGATTTTTTAATTAAGTAATATAAGTAGGTCAGATTAGGTGCTGCTTTTAGCTTCCAAGACTTCAGGCACCGGACCAGTGCGATTGGTTTCATGCCCATCCTGCACTGCAGGTTCTCTGAGCATCCCCCGCATGGGTTCCCAGGATCTTAGGGAGCGGGGGGATTTGCAGGATGAAAGGAGAGGCTGCAGGGGGGCAGCCCAGGGTCCCGAGGATCTGCAGGGTCAGTGGGGGAGAGGAGGGACAAACTGTCACTGCTGAATCTCTCTGTGGTGTGCCTTTAGTGACTGGTTGCAATGACTCCTGCCCTCACCAGTGGAATGGGCAGGCAGGCTGACAGGTTCAATTACAACATGTGGTTTTCATTTGATTGTAGCTTTGCCATACCCAAGCCACCAAGCCTAATTTTTTTCCCATGGTGCTGTGGAGGTTGCTCTTTTCCTTTTGTATGTTTCCACTAAAAGCATCCAGCAATTACCAAAAAATTAGACTAAGGAAATTTGTTGGTTTACCTTATTTTACTTGTTTGAAGCTCCTCTAAAAAATTTGTTAGGAGCCTTTACAGTGTGCAAGTACAAAGCCAGAGATGTAGTCTGTCTCCAGTTCAAACAATTCACTCTAATTTGGCAAAGCTGTTTGCTTTGAGGAAAAAATAAAACCAAAGTGATCATTAAAAATTTTGATCATATTGATCATCTCATTTTTTAAACTTATTTTTATATATACAAAAATGTGTATGTATGTTGTCATCAATGAATTAACCAATCTCAGTAGATTAATACTCCTGTGATTTCTAAGCAATGATAGCAGAAATGAGCCTTTTTCAACCCTGAGCTGCAGAGTTTAAGCACAGCTTCATCGAAAAAACTGCATCTGGTAAGCCATAGCTTTGGGGCATGGAAACAACAAGGAAATTATTATCCTTAGTGTGCAGTGCTCCTCAGGCTGGATCACAAGCAAGGAGAGTGGCCATGTCCTGCTTCAAACACAAAGGAGATGGGAGAGGAGTGAGGTGGCTGAGCTGTGGAAGTAGGATCAAGGCAGAAGAAAGCCCGTAAGAGTCAAGCAATTTGGGAGCAGGGGTGAGGGTGTTGTGTTGGTAGGATGAGAAGACCGGAACTAGTGACTGCACAGGCTCAAACACCAGCACAGGGAGATGGGTACATGTGGGAGCAGCCACAGAACTGGGGGTGAGGCAGCGATTAGGCAGAAGAGAGACAGCAGCAGCACGGGTAGCAAAGGGGCCAGCAGGGACTCGGCGGCAGCAGTACAGGTCCCAGCTCTTGTACTGTTGGGAATCTTGCCATTCATGACTGCTCACCTAACTGCTCAACTCTCTACATCATGCCAAGTCCAAACAGCCAGTGTAAAAATTTGCAAATGTTTGTGTAACTGCAGAAAAAGAGTGAAGACCTAAATACAGTCCTTAGTAAGAAAAAGAAAAACCCAAGGTTAATTATTTCTTCTTGTTTCCTCTCTCCTAAGGCACATGATTTCGGGAGTTTAATTATTTTCGAACAGCAGAAATCAAGCATTCTTGTAATCTCAAAAACACTCAGTTGACTGGTTAGGCAGTGTCCGGGAAGGAGTTGAGGTTGTGCATCAAGGGATGCTTGGCTTTGCCCAACTCTCACTTTGTTGGTGAAGTTAAGTGGCAAATGAAGCAGCAGCTCACAGGTGGGGACATCAGGGCCTAATGGCTAAGACTAGTCTGAGAAACTGGATTTTATTACTACTTCTGTGACAAAATTCCTATGTGATGCTAAAATCTTGTTCAGCAAAGATAGGCAGGAGGTCACTGTGTCCTACTCAGCTCCTGGTGCTGCCATCAAGACCTCTGGGTCAGGCTCGAGAAAGCCCTTCACCCTGCACAGTCACACAGGAGGTCAGTGCGAGATGGACCCCGAGCAGCGCAGGTTGCTCTGAAAAGCAGAGATCCTGGTCAAAGTGACTCTGATGTGGCATCTATGGAGTATAATTGCCATGCTAGACTTCCTTATTCATACCAGTGAGATAACATCATTTTCTCACTTCCCAGACTGCTATGAGAATTAATTTAGTGGTGACTGTGACATGCTAATAGCTAAGATCTAAAATACTACATACAGATATAACAGCACAGAAATGTCTAGGAGAAAATGAACAAGGTCACATGCAGTACAGAGCATGCACTAAGCTTTCCCCAAAGAAAAAATGTTCCTTTCTTCCAAGCTACCACTGTGGGCCAGTGGGAACAGAGAGAAACAGGACAATGACAAAGAAAAGGGCAAACATTATACAAAGCTTCTGACCACAAGCTCTGTTGCAGATGAACATTTTTATAAACAGATATAAGATCTATTACAAGAACATAAGCAGATAGCTCAAGCAGAGGAGTTTGGTTCATTCCAAGTACAAGGACAGCATGAAATGAGCACAAAGGTTTCCAAGAATGGCTGGAGGTGAAGGATACTGGGAAAAGCAGCAGACAGCATGTGGCAGTAGGGGAGTAGACATACCACTGGGCAGAGAGTGAGTGGTGTAGAGCCAAGGTGAATGAGAAGAATAGTCTTGGCTGGGGAGAACCAGGGGGCTTGGCAGGAGAGAGCTGATAAATTTGGAGCAGCATGACATGATGTCCAGATGCCCCAGACTTTGGAAAAGGGGGAAAAAATGTGTGATGGGAAGCTGGAGCAAGGGCAGAATTTTGTGGGGCTCATTGGCTCATTGGGTTTGTAGGAAATCTAAGGTGGTCTGTCAGACTGGAGGGACACCATAGACCTTGTCAGCAAGTGCGCTGGAAGCGCAGCTACAGCAATGGTTGAGGTTATGGAAGCAGGCGGAGCTTCTTGTGGAGAGAAGGGAAGGAAACAGATGACAGCCCAGCAGCAGTAGCCTGATAGCCAAAGCTTCTCAGTTGGCAACCTGATCACAAATTTCTGTGGCTCTCACTTCAGTGCCTTCCAGCTGATTCTACACTACTTCAAGTTAAAAATTACAATAGCTGCAAAACAAGTGCTGTGGTTTTCCCAGCAGATTCTTTGAGCAATCCAGTAATGTATTTTTCTCTATTTCCATTAATACGGATTCAAAAGATACTTCTACCCTCTGAATAACTAACCTGTGGCTTAGCATAAAAAAAAAAAAAATCTCATCCCTTGACATATGTGCAGACACAGTACATATTCTCTAACTACTCACACACGCTGTGTTAGCACATCATTGCAAGAACCACATGTGCGACATGGCAAGCAATGGCACCATGTCTTATCTCACTCCTCCAGCCACAAGGTAGAGCACACAGCTCCAGCATCCAGCATCACATGTACCTTGTGAAGTTCCATCCTTCTATTTTCATGTATACAAGCATTTAAGAATTGAAGTAACAGTAATAGTGAAATAATAACAGAAGAGTCAAAGAGAGAAGTTGTTACACAAACCGAAGTGTTACAACCTGGGCAGATAGAGAATTTTTTAAACCTACATCTTTCCTTCCAAGTGATGTATGTATGTCTTTTGTATTTATACTGTCCGGTCTGAATTTCAATTAAATCTGCTCTTTTCTTTACAATACAGAGTGTCTTTCTTGATCGCACACACACCTGCTGCAGGCTTCAGTCCAGAAACACACACCCTAAAGGCTGGGATGCCCAGTCCCCCTTACCTTCTCAGCCTGCCTGCCCTCCTTGCCTCTGCTGAAGCTGAGCTGCACCTCCCTGCTAGCTCTTCTCACTTCTTCCTTACTTCTAAGCCACTTATCTAACAGACTTACCACTGTGAAGCAAGCAGTTAATTTCCTGCTTCCCCACTTAAACACAGCCTTGCATTTGTATACTATAAATATTTACCTTCCAAAAGGCCGAGGATTTGCAGAGTTGCAAATTTTTGTGACATTGGATAATAAAAATAAGCATCAACTACAGAGGCAGGGCTCCATCTGCTCTCTGAGCTGCTCCACTGCTGATGGAGAGCACCCATGGAGCAGCATTGCTGCTCAGCCCCAGAAGCAGGGACAGGGCAGAAACCCAGCTTGCTCCCGTAGTTAGTACACGTACCTGCCTGTCAGTCCGAGTCCATGACATATGCAACACGTAACCTGAAAAACCACAAGGTCTGTGCACATACCGGCCGATGACAGAGCAGGTCTCGGTGTCAGCAGCCACAGCACCGTGCAGGTAGCGCTGAGGACCACACTTGGGTTGAGTCAGGATGACCACGAGTGCAACAACCACCGCCAGCACCCCAAGGGTCAGCAGCACCAGACAACAGATCTTCCCTGTAGACATGTCTATTCCTATGCCGCCAGAGGCAGCTGGGAGGCTTTTACTCCTTTTGCGAAGGCGCCTGCTTTGCTCAGGGTGGAAGTAAAGGATCCCGGCAGTTTTGGGAGGGAGGTCTCACGAAGTGGGCTCTGCTCCCTGCGACTGAGAGTTACTCTTTTTAAGATTAAAAGCTGCTAAAAGGAAACGGTATACTCTTTCTTTCCTTCTCTCTTATGTGTGCGAGCCTTTTCACTCTCTTTTATAAAGTAAACTTTCTTCTGGCATATCCACCATATGCCTTTTTTTTTTTTTAAAGTCGCTGATGAAAACATTTAACACATTCACTGCTGGAGCACTTCAAATTGAAATCTCTACACTGCTTATTGGCTTCACACAGCCTCGCCATCTTCACATTCTTGCCACACAGAGCAAATTACCAAAGGCAGCCTACATGGTGAATCACTGGGAAAATTACAACATCAATCTTACACAGCAAACTTGGGGTATTTTCTTGCCATAAGACTACTCAAAGAAGTAAGAGCTAAATACAAAATACAAGGCTGGAATCTTCATATTTACTCTTACTTTACCTTATAGTTTATTATAATCTTACTTATTTCTTACTTTTTTCATCATTAAATCTTGCCACAGTCCACATCATACATCTTCTGTAAAAGACCATAACAGAATATCTTGTATAAAACAGTACGCCTCTGCACTCCTGAAAAATTTTAGAGCTAAAATCTCTGGGGTCCAGCCTGTATCAGTCAGCAACCACAGCACCTAGGAAGTGAATGGCTGCTAAATAAGACCACATCTGATTCCCAACAGAGCAGCAATCAGCAGCATGAACTGCTACGCAGTGCCACTGGCCCCTGCTAGCTCTTTAAGAGCCTCTTAACTATACAGTTCTCCTTGCACTTAAAAAGTTAAGGATACGGCTCCATATTTGCTTGCTGTCATTCTAAAAGATGTTATCTGTGATCCTTTTCCAGCTACATTTAAGAGAAGGGGAATTCACCTGCAGAGATTTACACCTGTATTTCAGTACACACTTTGAACTTGTACCCACTAAGCTATCTCATAGCTAAGTAATACTATTTCATGTATCATATCTCAAGAAATGGATTTGATAGACTAGACTGTCCATTTTCTGTAGTTGTATCTTCCCGTAAGGTTATCTTGGGGAAGTGAGAATAGTCCAAGAAAAATAAATGGTTTTGTCCAAGATAAAACCATAGTCCCTGGGGAATGATTTCTTGGTCTCCACAGCTCCGTCTGACTTGGCTTGTTACACATGCCAAGTATATTCGCCTCCACAGCTCTAACGTGACTCTTCATTTCACCCCATTGCAAAACATTGCTGATCTTGTAAAATTTCTCAATCCCTACATGACTTTCATGTTTCATTTTTGACAAATTATTCTCTAACACTTAAAGAATCATTATTCTGGTGTTTTTTGGGAAAGCTCTTCCCTGTAAATTCATGACCCTCAGTACCAATAGACTCAAGTCTCAAGTAGATTTTGCCCATTCGCTTTCATCAAATGCTATGGAGAATTCAATTTCAGTCTCCAAATTTCCATCAAATTTGGTTTTCAACACAGCACATCAAACATCTCTATTTGGAAAATTACCCTTGTGCTGCCAAGGAGGAGACCTGGAAGAGGCAAGAAAGGTAAGAGAGTGTCATCTCCCAGACCATATCTGGGAACGCCAAGACATGGCTATGATCTATTCCAAGTAACAGATGCCTCCCACAGTCAAACCCATGGCTTTTAGATACATAAATGAAGTTTGAGCCTCCTTCTCTCTTTTGATGTGTAACCTTTACAGTCTTGTTGGTGCAACACTCAACTTTGACCATATTGTGCTACAAAGTCTGCACTGACCCTCCCATGTGAGAGACTGCTTAGCTGCTCGCATCCTGGGGCTCAGGACTGTGACCTCCATTGGTCTGTTTGTTTGTATCTCAAAACTTTCCCATTTATCATCATTGTCTGGGAGCACAGTTTGCCTTGGCCTAAATCTCCACACATAGCACTTCACTGCAAGGATTCTCTGGTCTTCCACTGCCAGTGTGAAGGGCTTTGTATGCTGCATGAAAAGGCACTCAGGTATTTAAAGGCCAAGATATACTCAAGGAGATTTTACTTAGAATTGTAATTATTAACAGAATCACCATTTATTAACTAATAAACAGGCAACATATCTTTAAACTGTCCTTTATATTGTTGGGGGTCCTGTTACATCTTTGTCCAAATCTTCAATCAAGAGACCAAATTTGAAAATTATTTAACATCTGAAGAACAAGCATCGACAAGCTTGATGTGAACACCACAGTTATCTTATGGAGGGTAAGAAATCATCAAGGGATAGATAGAAAGCCTCAGATTTTAAGAGCAGAGCATAAGTACTAAGTGAGGAGTTGGGAAGAAATTCCCCTTGCAGGTAGGTTATCGCAGAGGTGTTGAAGGGTCTCGGCCATTGGGCTGAGTTGGTGAGGAGAGTACACAGGGCAATTAGTCTAATCCAATCATCTAGTGACCAAAGGAACCTGGGCAGGCTTTGGAGGCACCAAATGCTTCTCCTTCAGCCTTGCTGGGGACAGCATGCACCTTTGCCTGTTTTGGCAGCAGTGTATTGCACTAAGCCAATGTAATTTTACCTCAAGCTCCCAACATGTTCTTGACATACTGAGCTACCATCTGTAGAGCCTGCTTCATTGACAGTGAAGCTGGTTTCAGATGATTACTGGTATCAGTCATGTTTGAGGAAAAGCAAGCTGGTTGCTGCTTGAAAGCCAGCCCTCATAACCAGCCTCAGGATCCTCCTGGAAGTGAGGAGACAATCCCAAAGACCACCAGCCTCTACACGTGCTGTACGCATGCTTTTTGTTCAGCAGAATAAAGTTGGAGAGGCAAATCAAGGAGCCATCTTCCGAGAAGATGGAAACCTCTATGCTGAAGCAGGATTCATGACAGTCTGGGGCCCGACTAAAGAAAACAAGGTTGCTGTCTTGTCTGCAGCAAAAGCATAGGTTTGTGGCATGAAGGACCTTTCAAGCACATATTTTATCCATGCCTCCTTTTCTTCAGTGCTGCTCTCTGTTGATTGAGGGGAAGAAAAGAACATCATTGGACAGAAAGCCAGATATTTCTACTCAACAAAGAAAAGCTAAGATATTGACCCTCAATTTATCATTCTTCATCTCATCTTTTAAAAATATAAACTAAAAGAACCCTAAACACACATCAAGCTCATAAGGCTTTCTCATGCTAGTGTCCTAAACATCCTCCTTTACCTTTGTCTCTGCACTGTCCAAATTACATTGCAACATACTCAAGAGGATGTCTCTTTCTGCTGGTGTTTGCTTGCAGGGCATTGTCTACAGTCACCAAAATCTTACTGTAATAAATAAGAAGTGCATTTTACATTTCCCAACTCTAAATTAAGTTTAAACTGTTAGACAAGAGTCTAGGAAAGTTTCCAATAGCATGCAACCAAAAGCCAAACTGAATGTCTTTCATACACCATTCGTCTCCTCCTCCAGTCATGTTTATTTATAACCCAGGAATATCAATTGTCTCTATATGATAATTAGACTACAAAAATACAGGCAACATGCTGGGAATTTATTGTTCAAATCTTCTAAGGGACATGGCTGTGAGTTCCACAGATGTTGGTGCTCATGATCCATTTGTCTCAGTACAATTTTTCAGAAACTGAGAAACACTAACATTTGCACATTGTTTTTCTTTGCATACAAACAAGTTTTCTTTATTGAGGGTCATGGGTTTGCTCCCACAAAAATAAAATTTGTATAGTTTTCAGACATCTGGAAAAATAGATACTCAGAAATTGGAAATTCTCGTACTGAAGAACTTCTCATTCATGTCTCTCCTCTGTTATTTCTCAGAATTCATGATGAAAGGTAAGCCCATAAACTCCTCTGATTCAGGAAAACCAAACTCTGCTTCTTTTGTTATTGAAATTAGAAGAGGGAAACATGTTCTGAAATTACTCAAGAACTTCCTTGAGAAGTTCCTCTGAGATTAACATTTAAGTACCTTCCGGATGAAGGCTTTTCAGTTTTACTGTTAATTTCAAAACATGGCAGGGAACAACTCTCCTGGTTCTAGCTGAGAAACTTGGTGGTACTTCACCTCAAATCCTGAAAACACACTTCTGGCTGCAACTGTAATGGTTAAACAGATTCTTCCTACAAGCCCTGAAAAGATTTGAGCGTGATCATAAGCAGTCCATGTGTTAGGAGTGCAGCCGCAGGGCAGTGATGGATGACCAGGAGGGAGCAAACCTGTATCTTGAAGAGGACATGTATAAACAGTCCAGCACTACTCTGGCACTATTTTCCTCAGACACAGTAACTTTCAGTTTCCCACTGTGAGGGATCTCTCTTTGTGGGCTGCAAGCATGAACAAAGGGAAGGCACTTGAACAGGACAGTCACAGGACACACACCATTTCTCACATCACTGAAATCAAAAAAAGGGACCCAGCAGAATCACAGGGGCTCCTACATCTTTGTTGAATTTTCTTAGGTTAAAGGCAGAGCTGTTGCCTCCTTCTTCCTTTCCTGCTGGTTACAAAGTAATGCCTGAAAGAAATGCACTGTCTAACCCAAACCTAAACTCCTCTACTCTACAGTTAGATCAACATATTGAAAGTCAATTATTTGCTCGGGTCTACTTAGTGGGACAGGGGCACATGACACAGACTACTGCCCAAGGGAAATTTTTCTCCATTAATTTTATTTGATGAGTATTATCCAGGCATAGTTTACTGCACAGCATCAGCATTTTATTCTTTCTGTAACAGTGCAGCTATGCTCAAGATTAGATTAACAGTGAAACCTTCTGATTCAGCTTTTAACTCGAGTGCTCTTCTGGAGCAAATACAGCAGTTTTCTTAGAGACTAAACCTCATTAGTACAATTACTATAGCAGCTGAAAGTACTGACACTAGAAAATAAAAGGGAGCTTTGTGTGCATTCAAAGAAACCAACAGTAAACACTGTCTGAACTCTGCATTGACTAAATTAGGACAAAGTATTACAGTAGTGACCCCAAAGGATATCTGTGAGGGTTTTAATTCACATGAAAGTACTAAACTCACTGAAAGAACTAAATATAACATATGTATAGTTAAATGCACAGGTACCTATATGTAACAACCTATACAGCTGCCATCATATGCTTTATCTGATCTCAGTGAGCCACAATCAGTGGAATAATTGTTCACTGCCATGCTCAGTTCAAGAGTTGCCCAGATCAGGGTTTGCTCACTAGGTCCTGTGCAGCCTGGAGGTCCCTTGGTCTGCACAAAGCACAGCTGAAGGCAGCACAAGACACTCTGAATATACGAGGGCAGCAGATCAGCTGAGGAAGCTGATGCGTGATTTTGCCAGGGATCTTTACAGAGTGAAGAAAGCAACATGCCCAAATCCTGAATTCTTTAATGCCAAAAGTCCTAGAAGGATGTTCAGAAAAGGGTGTGCTGGTTGAAATACACATGGCAAATGAAAAAGGAAAACAGCGAGGACAAAAACGCACTTTCAGCAAATCTCTGGCCAAGACTAAATTAAGAGGAGCGGCTGACAGGATGAACAGCAGAGTATCATCCACAGGGACCTTGATGAACTTGAATAGAAGCCTCATGAAGTTTGGTAAAGAGCAGGGCAAAGGTCTGCACCAGGGCAGAATAACACCATGCTCAGCACAGGCTCTTTTGTGAAGCGCCTGGGCTTGTAGAAGCAGCCATGCTGACCATGTGCCACAACGTGCTCACACTGAGAGCCTGGCCGGCAGATACTGGACTCGTTCAGGAGTGTGGTCAGCAGACTGAGGGAAATTACTCTCCTCTTTTTCAGGCAGCAGCTGAAATACTTCAATCTGCCATAAGAGCTGAGCCCTGGGAGCTCAGGAGGAGTTGAACAAAAGAAGCCTGTTAAAAATCAAATTTCTGGTGAGAGGAGGTGCAACAAGCACAAAGGGGAAATACAGAGGGACCTCCCTGCCTGGGCAGTGGTGAATCCTTAGGTCAGCTTGAGCTGTCCTCTTAAACCTCACACAAGAGGCTTTGGAAACTCCTCTGGTTTCAATACACCCATGCCAGGGGAGGTTGAAAGACCTGGACTTGGAGTTGGGCTTGGCTCTTCTTCATGGTGGAGAGGGATACATGTAAATAACTATTTAAATGCTGGCAAAACCCACAAGCTTGCCTGTGTGTCCTCTCCCAAGTCCTCTACCTGCTTCTCCAAATCCTATCATCCTGGTTCCTAACTCCACCTCCACAAAGTAGGGACTCTCCCCCACCAAACACCCCCCCCACCTCCCACCCCCTGCCATCCCCAAAGACTTCGAGTCCACAGTCCATGCTCCTGCCTCAGAGTCAGCCAATACATGCTAACAACATGCAGGATATAGAGGGCAAACACTCCATAAGCTGCACTTACCAAGCCCCAAGCAACTGTGATGTTATGTCTGCATTAAACTGTTTGTGCAGCTGGTACAACTTTTTCCTTTCTTTTCTTTTCTTTTTTTTTTTTTTATTTTTGGTTCTTGATGTTAGTTAACACTACATAGAAACAATAGGGACTTTTGTCTTAAAAAGACCATCTGAAAACAACTCATCCTCTCAGGAAGAAAAGCAAGGAGGGGAAACACTTTTTTTAAAAATCCCCTAAATGAGAACTGAAGAGAAAATGAGACCAGGCTTTTCTGGGATTCCCAGGTAAATGACAGAGCTGTATTGCTGCACACAGCGAGCCTTTCCAAAGTGTTTAATCACATTCAAATCACTGAGTCAGGAACAAAGTCCAGGACTAGCATCTGGACTTCATCTCCCCTCCAAAATGAGCAGGAATGCTCAATCAGAGAACAAACAGAGCCAAACAGATCCCACTCTCCTCTGGAGACAGCAGGCCCCTTCTCTGCCTATCCCTGCAGCTCTTTCTGAGAAACAAGAGCACACACACAAGCATTCTCACTGGAGTTTTGCAGTTTCTTAACCATCTCATTGGAATCCAGTGACATCCACCAGCATCAGAGCTGGTGCTGAAACAGGGAGGGAGGAGGAACATGTGCAGCTGGTGTAGAAAG
Source organism: Phaethon aethereus (assembly GCF_964289735.1). Lineage (NCBI taxonomy): Eukaryota > Metazoa > Chordata > Aves > Phaethontiformes > Phaethontidae > Phaethon > Phaethon aethereus. Next base: position 10,948,993 of record NC_138593.1, on the reverse strand, counting down.
GATAGGAAGGGACCAGGACACACCTCTGGGAAGCCACAAGCTGCTGGAGAGACTCACTCACACTTGCCATAGACTCCCCTCATGAGTCCCAGCTTAAACACAGCCTAAGCACTCAGTACTGCTGCCCTCTGTCCCTGCTGCACTTCCAGCTCTTTGGGAAGGATAAGTGCTGGAAACACAAGCCAGACATGTGAGCGCTGCAAGTCAACAAGGATCTCACAAGAACCAGCACATAAGCAAACACAGCACAAGATGAGTTTCTCTGCATGGGAAGAGCGGATTCTTAACTGCCCTTATGATCCTCATGTACTTCATAAGCAAAGCAATGGAGAGGCTGACAGAAGGAGAAAAAGCAGCTCCGCAAACAGCTCTTGCCACGTCCTTGTGCAAAAAAAGAAGGTTATCATTGATTGTGCAACTACAGATGTAGGCTCCTAGTTCTGTCTTGGTCCCAGGGATAACAGCATTGCTTCATAATGACTTCCCTTCCTTCTGAATGGCCCTGGGAGCTTGTGTGAAACAACCCTTTTCCTGTGCAAGAATACAAGAAAGCGTTTGCTTTCTTCACCAGAAAGTGGAGGAGCAGCATGCAGGAAGGGAGAAATTCAATCTTCTGGAGTTTATTTTCTGTCCTTTTCTTTTTCCTTGCTCATCTTTCAATGCTGTTTTACTTTGGAAATTCCCCAGTGTTCAAATCCTTTCAAGAAATGGTGTTTCCAGGCTCTTGCACAATTCCCTTTGGAGCTGTTGTATTATTTACCCTTAACCACTTTCCCACACAGTGATCACCGTAAATGGCTCCCTTCTTCCTTCAAAATTTTACACCCTTTCCTCTAGGGACACACTGATATCACAGTCCCAGAATTTACTCATCTGGAACGTGGGGTAGAAATTGCAAAAATTCAACGGTTGCTCATTCTCATGAATGGAATGGAAAAAAAACACAGCTTCCCTGTATTCAGAATTGGAATATTAATCTTTGTTGATGTTAAATATGTACCATAAGAATACCTAAGCTGAACTGGATGAGTGCTACATATTTTTATTTCAATAGAGAACAAGCTGCTTGCGGAATTTAATGCATATCCTTCCCTTCTTTTCTACATTGTGTATTTAGTTTTAAGACCTACCTTTGCACAACAGCTGGTTAGGTTTCCTGCCATACTGGACTAAGACATTTTCAGCTTATCAAATTGGAAAATGAAAGTAAGTTATTGTCAGCAATAAATTCTATACAGTTACAGTTTTTATAAGTAAGGTTGTTTTTTTTTCCCCCCTCCTCTTTTTTATATCCAAAATTTGGATTGGCTACTCAGACCAACACTTAGGCTGGTGAATACTGTATGGGATGCTATGCATAGTACTACAGGATTGCCAAGACAATGTTGGAACATGTCCCAACATATCTGAGCTGATAAATAGGTGTTGAGTATTCTTTCAGAGACAACAAGAACCTATACACCTGTTAACTTCAGGTGGTACAAATTGAAAAAGCAGAGATATGGAAAACAGAAATATTTAGAGCAGCAAAATAATATAGCTCAGTGCCAGCCACCTCCTGCAAATCCTGTGAGAAAGCTCTTGGGAAGTGGGAAAGTGCAACAAAAAAACATTAAAAAACACAGTCTTGAGCAAGGCTCCTGCTGGGTAAAGAAATCAAAGTTCCCAGCAATGCCATAGTCCCATTCCAAATCATTTGGCAGTAGCTGTACCAGCACAATACATTTAATCTCTTTGCTTTAATTTACTTCTCTTTTATTTACCACAAGCCTCCCCTGGATTCAAACCCTAAGCTAGTAATGCACAGACTTCCACAGAAGTCATCAAAAGAAAGGTAGTGGCATGAGGGAAAAAGACCTTGAAAAAAGGTCTCTCATGACCTTGAGATGTGTTTTTTGTTTGTTTGTTTGTTTTTTTTGCATAAGAAGCAGAGCTACTGGCCTCCTTATCAAAGGGCATATGGAAGCAGCAGCATCTAACTAATTACAACAGACCAGTTTCTACACGGTGCACCAGGGTCAGTCTAGAAAGGACATAAAGTAAATAACACACAGAAACATCTGGGTTTTGTCTGCTACAGATTAAAGGACTTCCAGCAGTGACTGGTTAGGGTGTCCTATTTTAATGAAAATTAAATTAATTTGAAAGCTTTTGGAGGACAGAAAGAGGATCTCAGAGTGCATCTCTGGAGCTTCATGCTCTGCCAGCTTCAGAGCTTCAGCCAGAATGGCACTGAATCAAAAAGGAAATGGTCTTGGTCATTCAGCCTCACACATCATCCTCTCTGGAAATCAAGAAGCCAAAACCCAACTCCAGATGCCACAGTCATAGAGCTAATTGCATCTTGGCTTCCTTTCTGGCCCTCTTCTCCTTCCCCGTCTGCACCAGCATCTTTTGCAATACTTCCACTTTTAGTACTTGGTTCAAGCAGAGTGTTTTGGATTTTGTACACCAGTAGTGACCAACCTTTCTGTCACTTCAGACCCCAGGATTAATTAGAGAGGGTTGAGATCCACAGCTCTCCCATCAGGTGACTGCAGGTGTTCCCAGAACCTATCCTCCTCTGTGCTACTTTCTTGAGATCCACATAATGTACACACAACCTTCCCAGATGGCAATCCCTGATGCAGCCTCTTGAGTGCTGCATAGCACTAACACCACCATAAAGCATGCAGTCCCCAAACCATGTAGAATCCATAATTGGTTACAGACAACCTCTGGTTGCATGGGCAGTGCCTTATTATTAAAACTTCCACCTCTGTTCTCTCTTGGCCAGGTGGTGCCTGGGGCCACTCTCTCCCTGGTAACTCCCTCCTGGCATGGCAGAGCCTGGCCATGCCTTTGCCACAAGGGGCATTTCCTTTCTTTCAGCAGCTCTGCCCAGCATCTATAACCTCCTGGAATGAGGAAACTTAGTCCTTCAAACCCAGGTAGCCATCACCAAGGGGTACCCCAAGTCCAAAAGAAACACTTTTTCTGGACTCAAGTCTTAGCAGGCCCTTTGCTCCTGCCAAAAGACAATTACTACTATTCTTTCCTTCCTTTGCCTGTTCCCACTCCCCACAGCCTGGGGTAATGAAGAAGAGACAAGTGATACTAAGTTCCTGGATGTTAGTCTCTATTTTCAGAGTGACTCTATTAGTCAAGTGCTAAAAAGGTGCTGCTTACCAGTCTCGGAGCCAAGTCAGACCTCCCCTCTTCTGCTTCCTGCTCAAGGTCTGACACTTGTGTAGAGTCAAGGGCAGATCTGTGCTGGACTCCAGAAGCCTGCCAAGCCCAGACTCTCAGCAGACTGTAAACGTTTTAGATTTCCTTGCCTGACACTGACATTCAGTCAGTCTGAACAGAGTTGGACACACACCTAAACACATACATCACACACATTAGTGGCCAAGATTGCCCAACACAGTGTTTTAGAGGCTTATTTATTCAAGGCCAAACAAATAGCCATTTTGAAAATATAAACTCAGTAAAAGCAAAAGTGTTTATATTCAGAAAACTTCTCTGTTCTCCAGACACAGCTTAGAAAAATTTTAATAAAGCCAACCCTGAAATAGTTCAACGTTCAAATGTAGACATTTAGTGTGGCCCTGTCCTGGTTTCCTGGTCATATATACTGTTTCATCTGAAGAGTATTTGTCTCATTTGCTTCCATTCAGTTTCCACCTTTTCTATACAATAGGCTTAGGTGTTGACTCTATTTACATAGGAACACAGAAACAGGCAGGAGGGTCAAACTGAGCCCCATAGCTCAGTATCCTGCCTCTGACAGCAGCCAGCAGTGGATGCCCAAGGAAGACTATAGCACGAAGAGTATAGCAATAAATGTGTAGTGATTTTTCCTCTATATGCTTTCCCAGCCTCCAAATACTTGCAACTCCGAAACTTCCTAAGTCCCACGTGCGGTCTTTACATCTGGTAGCCTTTAACAATTTAGTTTCCTTAATTTCTCTAATTTTACCCAGCTTCTGATTTACTGGATGCTGAAGGTTTTCAGAGCAGAACACTGAATACACACAAACTCATTGTTTATTGAAAAACTAAGGAAGCTGCCTGTTTTTTATCTGCTTTTTAATGCTGTTACAATTCCAAAAGCCATAGCACCACAATAAAAGAGATTAAGTATTACACAGCAATGAACTATCCCTTAACAATTAGCTATTGCCTTAGTATCTGCAAAACTGTATTTTAAATGCCTTCTTTCGCAAGCCTCAAAGACAATTTCGTGATTCCTCTAGGTCCTATTAGAAGACCAGCTTCTGGATCTGGAAATGAGGAAAGAGTGGGAGTGACCCACTTAAAAGACCCAAAGACTATTGCTCCCTCAACATCAAGCTCTCCTTTAACATGAGTTGAGACTTCATTCATTCTGGGCTCTATGGCAACATCTATAGTAGAACACAAACTGGGCACATGGAGATGAGCTGGTACAGAGCAGCCATGTCCAGGCTAGTAAATTGGTTAGTCCTAAAACTGGATGGCTGCAGCAATCTGCCTTTGAGAGTAGTTCCTTGACTTCCCTAACTGCCAACCCACACCCAGGAGCTGTTTGAGGAAATTGCTGGTTGAAACAGGCCAAACTCACTATTTGGAATGTGCTGGTAAGTTTGCCAGCACCAATGGTCACATTTCAGTGCCTGGTGTCCTTGAATTTATAGAGAAGCAGTCCACATCTTCCCTGTGCTGCATCCATTCCGGCTGCTTACCCAGGGCCCCTAGATTGGTGTTTTGATCCATTCCCCCCAGCAGTGGAATAACAGTGGCGAGTCTCCACTTTAGAAAAATAGGACTTGTCAAAGTAGCTGTATTTGACCTGAAAGAAACACTGTCTCTTCACCAGTTCAGAGGACTCTGCAGTCAGGCCTGTCACCTACTGCTGCACCTCCTGTGAGCTCAGGGCAATAAGGTGATTATTGGGAAAGAGCCACTCTAAATGCAGGCAGAACTAATACTTCTACTGAAACCCACTGCTAATCATCTCCCCTTTAACACTCTCATGTTTGCAGCATCTTGATCCCTAAGTCCCAGGGAGGAGCCCATGCAAGGACCTGGAATCAAGGCTTTGGGAATGTTACTCTAAATGAACAATCAAAGAGAAAGAAACCCGCTGAGACTGAAAGAGCTGCCTGTCCTGTGAAGGACCCTTTAGGCAACTGAGCCAACTTTTAGGGGCTTTTCTGAAAAACAAGTTGAAGTACAGTCACAGCCCGGCAGGAGTCCTGGAATATGAACTGAAAAAGGATTTATAACAAGAAAGAAAAAGGGAGATTTGAGTAATCGTTTACTCCTACCCAAAAACACAGGCTTTGTCCATTCAACCATAACCCTCTACCTACAGCCAATGTTTAGCTTGTGCCTCGTGGATGTGTTGGCCAGCTAAATGGGATCTTCTGATAAATGCAAATATGCTGCGGCAGAAGAGTTCAGCAGAAACACAGAGCCATCTCAAATCACAGCTTATGAATGATAAACTTCTTTTCCCATGACCCCCTAGAAACCCAAAAGCAAATTCCTATCCCAGTTATATTTATGTTGACACTTGAAGTCAACTGAGATTAAAGGTGTTAACTGCTGAACTGACAATCACAACAGAAGCAGTGACAACATATGTGTCTTACTGAAAACACATGATGGACTGAAAATAATTTCCAACAGAGAACATAACAGAGAATAATATTTAGGTCGGACTATAGTTAAGAGCTACTATCCATAATAGCCAGCTTCCACATGAAATTAAAGATGAAACTTGCCTTTGATTCCAAGCAGTTCCATTGGTGGTTCTTCAGTGATTCAGCAAAGTGAGGATTAACGGTGACTACCTGCTGCAGAGGACAGGTGTCAACATTTTTAAAACTACTGTCACAGTAGTATCCTCAATAACAAGGCCAACAGTTGGAACTAGCCCTCAGTCTCCTCCTGGCTCCAAGCTGATGCCTGTTCATTTGCAACAGCGCAGCATGAATTCTCATCCTGCAAATATTGTTCTTGCAAGAAAACAGAAGTTTTCTTTTTCTTGGGGTTGTAATTTGGCATCTCTGATCAGTCATAAAGTGTCAGTAATAGTCAAGTAATGCAAAAGAAATGGAAATATTTAAAAGAGAACTAGTGAACTTGTGATTTGCTTCAAGCCTGACTTAACTCTGCTCCAGCCAGAATGTTGACAAAGCAAAGGTATTCTTGTCAAGAGGATGGCTTTTCAAGACACTGCCAGGAACTCCTTAACAAGAAGAAATGCATATGACCACAGCTTTACATATGCTGAAGAACTAGCACTCCAGCAGCTCTGCACTCTCTATTAATACACGGCAACATTCATGCAATCTGACGCCAGTCACCCCTTCTTTGTTCCTTGGTGTTTAGTCACTTCCTTTTACTAGAAGTTAACAGGAATGTCAAATACAAATACTCTGAGAATAGCAGAGAACAATATGAAATGGCTAGCAATAGGCAAGAAATCACAAACTACAGCTCAAGGATGGTGGTGAAGTAATGTGAATGCCTAGAGGTTAAACTATCAGGGACAGGAAGTAAAGCAGCATGGAGCTGAAATCTCTCAGCATGCTAGAGATATGAGATATGAATACTAAAGCTTGAAAAGCAGAACACATTTCTGGGAAATAGAGAAGAGTTTAAAAAAAAAAAAAAGATACAGGCTTGAAAACAAAGTTCACTAGTGAAACTGGGAACTCTGCCCTCTTCCCGGACCTCTGTGCAATTCTAAACACAATTTGATAGCAGAGTCCTTTATAAGTATGCAATGAACTTAATCTCTGTTTACATAAGGAGAGTAGCTCTGTCCCAAGAAAAATGAGTGGGTGTTGAGATTGTATTGTGTTAACCCCAGTTGTGCTAGGGAAAATAGTCATGGCATGTTCTTTTCCTCTCTAGCAGCGACAGCCCTAATCCTTTTAGCTTGGGTGGTTCCCCACCAAGGGCATTGGGGGCTGCTGTGCAGGCACAGCATCTCTCTGATTCTGGTTACTTCCAGTGTACTATAGTGCCAGGCTTGGTGCTGGCACTTGCACCATCCACACTTAGCACAGGAAATACAACTCAGGAGGAGCTAGAGAGGTATAAAGCTCTGGTTGAGAAGGATTAGGAAAAATTTCTTTACTGAAAGGGTGGTCAAGCACTGGAAGTAGTGGGGTCACCATCACTGGAGGTGTTCAAAAAACGTGTAGATGTGGCACTTCAGGACATGGTTTAGTGGGCATGGTGGTCTTGGGTTGACGGTTGGACTTGAAGATCTTCAAGGTCTTTTCCAACCTTAATGATTCTATGATTCTAAGAGCCACTCGGGCCTATCCCTCACCTAGCTCTAGGCTGGCATTTATCCATGGGGCATTCCAGTCCCCTAGGCAAAGGATCACTCAGGGGAGAGCCCTAGTAGAAGCCCGCGCTCTACTCCGGCACCCCCTTTGAACTCCACTCTTACTATATGGCTTGAATTTCTCATTCTCAGATCCCTAATCTTGACTCTAAACTTAGACTGGGCTCTAAGCCAGGATCTCAGCCACATCCCCAGGTCACACAGTGTTGAAGGAGCCCTATCAACAGCCTTCCAATTATTTTGGCAACCGCTTTTTAGCATCCCTCTCTCACTGGAATCTCTTCTTAGATTACTAACCCTAACTCTGTGCTTGCCACAAGTCAATGGGATAGACTGTAAAACTTGGTAAAGTTTAGGTGGGGATGGTGCCAACAGTCCCCAATGGCATAGGTACTGCTGTTCTCTAGTACTGCTTTGATGAGTACTCTGCCCTATCAGGTGGGATGTATTCTGAGAAATATCTATGCACCATCCATCAGTGCCTTGGTGCATTTAGAAACTAATATTCAATTCAGTTAATAGATTGGGAGATGAGGACACCTACAGGAAGAGGGCTCAGGGCTCTTCCCCAGGCTGTTACTTATTAAGCATCACTTCAGCAACACTGTTGACATTATATCATCCTGTCCCTGTGCTGCACAGAACAGCTGGTAGGTCTAGAGAAGCTGACTGATACTAATCTAGGTCCAGCCATAGCTCTTCTGGCATTGATGGTGTTGATTTTTTAACCCCTGCAGTTGATCAACACTCAGAAAACTGTGGGTTGTTCTGCTTATGCCCTTTTGTGTACAAAGAATTGCACAAAGCAAGTTATCGTGGACACTGCACCCATCAAACAAGAGCTAATATTTTCCTTGATCTCAGTCTTAACATTCTTCTAGACAATTCTAGCCCCAAAACTGATCTAATACCTGGACTGAATCAGGCTATCAGACTTCCTCATCTGTGTGTCTCTACTTGTGTCTTAAATCAGTCTGTTTCACTTACCTCTGTTTCTCATGCACAACAGCACTAAGAAAAGTCTCTCCTACCCAAACACCATAAATGCTGTCCTCTGTTTTTTCAAATATATACAAAGGTACAGCAGTGTCTGGTGCTCAGGTGAAGGCAGCAGAATGCAGCCACTCAGTAGTAGAATCACAGTTTGCCTCTATGTACACAGGACAGTCACATAAACCTTGCTATCCTTCTTAGCAAAGCAGAGCCTGAGATAGAAGTGACTTATCCACAGAAAGATACCAGTGATCACTTATGGCTACACAGCAAGTCAGTGGCAGAATTAAGAATAAAACCAAGGAGGAAGTCTTCCTCACGCCACCTGACAAACAATACTTACACAGCTCTCTTTCCACAGTCAAAAAGCTAACACAACTAAGAGTTCCAAGATTAAAATGCCATGTGCATATCAAAAAGGCACTGCATTCCTCTCTGTAGTGGTCTCAGAAAGACATACCACAGTTTTACAGCCAGGCAGGCAACAAAATTCAAATACACTTTTAAAAGTCAGACAATCAAAAAAAGTTTTGTCTTTACCTACACAAAACTCTGGTTTTCTATATCTGTGAACTTTTTACACTTTCTTTTACGATTATTTCCAAAACTAAGACAAAACAAAGATATCATACATCAAGCATGTACTTGTATCTAAGAAAATGAGCAAGCACTGATTTCGAGATAGTTTATTGACTAACCTTACTTTTGATTCCTCAAAGCCTAAGTATGGCTTGCTGTTTAATCAGCTGCAGAAGAATTTATGTAAGTAACATTTAGAGGTTGATGGAAATTGTCTATTTAGAAAAACGGAAGTCTAGAAGAGCTCTTTTGAAGGTGTTTATGATGTACAGTCACCTGAATGCCAAAGCAATCTTCCAGTGTTTAACATTTGTCCTGCACTCCTGTGAAGTAGGAAAGCCCTCATTACAGAAAGAAGAAATTGAGGCTCTAAAAAACTACATGACTAGTGGCAATCCAACAAAGCATTTAAATACATGCTTACTGCCTTCTGTGAGATTTCGTTATATACTTAAGCACTCTGTGATTCACTCTGTGAATCCCTTGTTCACAGAAAGCTGACATGCCCTTGGAAATGTTCAGATAAGGTGCAAAGTGTAAGGCAGTCAGAAGAAGCAGATTTGGTTCAGCTACTTTTCCATGCGAACTAGAGAGCATAAACATTGTCAGGATGAAATGGAGCTGGCCATTTTGTCTACAAGTCCTCTCATAGTTTTGGGGAATAGCATTTCAATAACTTTAAGCTACCACCACCTTAGACACCTAAGGTTGCCAGTGTCTTTTTCTCCTCTATTATGGCTTGTTCAGGAATTCCTAGACTTCTGAATATGAAGGATACAAGAACAGGATCTGAAGACATGAGGTACCTGCCCACACAACCTGAACTCTATCCTCCTTGAATGATAGCCCAGGCTAGATACAATTCCTGCTCTCACTCTGTCTCTGAGCTTCCTAGAACAGGAGCTGTTGATAGCTAGCAGCCATGTATTTATACTGCACAACAGAAATAACACTGCACATGTCATTCATCTGAATCCCTTCATCTTTATGCAATAAACTATATTTTATTTTAACCAACAGTAATCCTACAAATCACATTCATTTCCCAGCAAAGTGGGAATAAAAATTTATGTTTCCCCTCAGCCAAACATTTTACTTATTCTCCAAACTTGAATGATTTTAAGGCACCTTTTGAGATACTCACTATTCAATATTTCATATTCGGATGCAAAGTTATAAAGTTTTTTTATTTTGGAGAACAGAACAACATGATGTTCCATTTTTATAATATTCCTGTAAGCCTTTAGATACCATCCTGCACCTGATATGATCCCACTGACATCCCTTCCCTACATTTAGTACAGCTTGATACTCAATGAAGAATTGCAGGGTTTATTTTCAATACAGTCTCATATACATTCTCAATACGGTACAAAATAAACTTCAACCTGGGCAATCTGGCAATTGAGAACTTCACGTGCATCAGATGAATTATTGCTTGGTAATTTATCTGCTCCAGCTAGCTCTGTGTCACTGCTTTCACATACAGCAGGCATGAGCCTGGTGTTCCTGGCAGACAGTTTACTTTAGATTGGCTCTAACAGCAAAGGGAGTAGAGCAATAGAAGAACATGTCATGTCCTACTGGGTCCCAAATTTTTCAGCTGGGTCCCATTTCACAATTATGTTCAGTACTTCTGGAAATACACCAAGAAATTTGATTCAGGATAAGAACAGCCTGTTCCGAGACAGTTTCTCTCATCTCAACATTTCAAATGCTCTTGAATGCTTGGCTCTGCATCCAAAGCAGAAACTCTTACTTCCATTCTAACATTATGCAAGTACCAGTCTCATATGACTATGAAATTTTATCGTGATAATTTTGCTTACAGACTTGGGCACTTGAAATGGAAAAGAAAAGAAAAGCAGCAAATAATGGATAATAGGAAATCTGATGCATTCAAAATGGTGTTATGTGACCACCGTTAGAAAAGCAGCTTCAAAATGTCATTTCTCTTGTACTGCAAGGAAACGTGTCCCCTTTCTAAAGCTGCTCAATAGCAGATGCTTTTACTTAAGGAAACTTCTGTCAGAGAATACTTCATTTCCTTAGTCCTTATCTTAAAAGGTCCACAGGCAAATAGTTTTGAAGACAAAGATCTCCCAGAATTGAGGTCAACCCAGGTTCTTCCACTGGTTTCTGCAGACCCAGACCCCATCTGGTATTCTCAGAAGCTTCTTACAAGAGTCTCAAGAAATAATTCCTTTCTACCTCAGGGATCTTCTTTATTTCCTCTTTTTTATATTATTTTTGAGGTCCTGTAGCTGATCTTCCTTCACAAGCCCTATGCAGTTTCCCAGTCATGCATACTTTATCTTGCTTGTCAGGCTGAAGCACCCAATATCCAAGGCTTTTGATTGTCACCTCCTGGTCACTCACCCCAGCAATTTTACATTGAATTCTCTCATCTTGACTGCCAGGAGCTAAAAATTGCATGTTCTAAGAGCAAATGCTTCACATGGATAAATGACTGCAGAATCAGAATGGATAAAGATGAAAGCCAGTTGGCAGACAGCCATTAGTGGGAGAAACATTCTGCTTCCCAAATACTGCTTTCAAAAGGAAAGAGGAGATTATTAAAGGTATCATTAAATAAATTCACTGCTCTTTAAGAATGGCAGTATCTGATTTTAACTAGAAGGACAAAAATAACATTAAATACTGTATCAGTCACAAAATGAACCAGCTACAGCTTACTGCATCCATATTATGGCTCTGAACTGCCTGCCTTCCTAAAGCTATTATTTATTCTTTATTATATTTAATTTATTAATCAGCTTAGAGCTGCATTTACTTGTTTAGGTTTTTTTGGAGTACTGAGGTTATAAAAGGACCCGGATGCTAAACTAATCCAAGGACATCTTGCCACAGTGATGGCTATATAGAATTCTTGCGAAACCTCACCTACAACAAATCCTGTAGCTAGAGAAGCTCCCTTTCAGGCACACAGCAAGAGCAATCACATTTGTAGGTACCCAGCACAGCCTAGCAAGGAATATCACTGTCTCCTCTGTTGAGAGACAGATGCTTCTCCACCACACTGCTGAATATCATGGAGTTATAGAAGACACTAGGAAATGTGTGGGAACACAAAGAGACATTTGTTCTAAGTGAGAACAATGACTACCTGACACACATCAGATTGTCTCTGGAAGGCCCACACTCTAGAGCTGGAAATGCACAGAATTTACAGGCCAATTTGGAGTTCTGTTGCAAAGTCCACAGTCAGAGGAGCATTTCATAGGGAGCCCACTCCTCCCCTTAATGCTATATGGTGCAGTATGCACATCCAGTTGTACGATGGAGGTGCAGCCAAAGGCAATCCCCCTTCTTCACAGTGCCCATGTCTAGCCCTGAGTATAGCACTGTAACTCGACTAAGAAAAGGTGACATTGTGATCAATGGCATTTTGCAGAAACCTAGTGAACTGAGATATAGGAATATCAATTTGGCAAAGTATAAATGGCAAGCAGAGCTCTAACTGCACACTTCAGGTATTAGTCAATGCTGAGCAATTCATGCTTATCTTACTGCATCAAGATCTTGTTTTAGAAATATGGGGAAACAAAATGAAACCATAATTTATCATCTTGAAGTGCCATTTCTTTCAAAATCAACAGGAAAAGCTTCTGGCAAATGGAACAAAGTGGTTTTCCTCCCAGGCTAACCTTGCTAAATTAAAAATCAGAATAAGGATCACCAACAACTAGAATGGAAAATGGTATATTAAATGTTGCTTTACTTCTGGAAGCCCAAACCCCGAACCTCAATCCCTATATTAATAAAGCAAAACTCAGGAAGTAATTTCAGTAGTAATGCTCATTGTGTTCAAACTTCCTCCGACTCTGGATCCAAGAGTTGCTTTAGCGCCCTGCATAATGCATTACGTTTATACACTGTGCCACCAGCACTCATATTTTATCCCAAGTGTTGAAATATTGAGATTACTTATGCCTCAAGATCCTGAATTCATGTGATTATGCAAGAAATCCCGTTCCAATTAAAAACTAATTTCTAGCACTTTGTATTGAGAAGACCATCTTTAAAATGGGACTGCTAAAGTTGCAAAACTCAAAGTACAGATAAAAAGGCACAAAATACACTGCTTATTAAATCAGACTATTCTTAAGGTACTCTCAAGACTGTTGGGAAGCAAGCTGGATTTGGGACTACTGATTGTTTTACTGAGTGTTGGGACTACTGTTGCTGTCATGCAACATCTTAAGCAACCTCTGTTTGCAGAAGCTAGGCAAAAATGTAACAAATTTGCATAAACCATTGGGAGAAATTAATGCATAGACCCCAATAGCAATTAACTGATATGTAAAAAAACTGTGTCTTTTTTCTCTCCCTCTTGTATATGATGCAAGACTTCAAAGAATGCTTCTCCCTGTCAAGCTGTCCTGTTGCTTTCCATCAATCCCTGGAGATTATGCATTTCAGCAGGTACCCATTCCAATGCGCCACTGTCCCCTACTTCTGGGTCTTTTCAAACCAAGAGTTACTGCGATTTTTACCTTGTATTAAAAGACAATGTTCTCTAATCTAATAAAAGAGCTGCAACATGAGAGATAAGCTAGAGCAACATTTCTATAAAGCTTTCCATTTCTGCCCAAGAATGTCCTGGCACCAGTAGTGCACAAGTGCAATAGTCTCGTATTTCTTAAGGATGAATTTTTATAATCCGAAGAGGAGTCCTCAGAAAGTCCTATCCTTTGAGAATCTAGTTTTCTGTAAGATCTTGCTACTAGATATGTATTTATTTACTCTGAGAAGTTTAATCTTTTAAATTTTTGTCCTGACTAAATAAATTAAACGTACAATACACTGCTCAAAGAGCTATAAACCTAAAGCAGGCAGACATGCGCATACATTGCCCTGCAATGGTTAAACATATCCTGAGAGCCTGCTGACAGTTCATTCAGAAGAGAAGTAATTACATGCAATGAGTGGGTTAATGTTTTCTCAGACTACAAAGGAAGTCTCATCTTTATCCATGTGAAACTTTTGCTTACAGCCTTAGCAGGTCTGTGCATGTTAGGGACAGTATAATGTTGACGTCTACATGAGCTGAACAGCTTTGGAAAGAGAAGTTGCTTCAGCTGGACCAGAAACATTACCACAGTTCTGAAAATTCCCCTTTTCTCCTCACCTGTATGACTCCAGGCTCTGTTCCAGCTGAATTCTCATTAATTGGTAGTCTGGTTTTGCTCCCATCACAGCTGAGCAGACTACATGTTTTCTAATCATTTCACCCATCCCTGACATATCAACATCCAAACAATTCTCTAGCCAAAAGGACACATTTGACGGAGTTCTTCACTGTTATGACACTCTAACCTGTCCTTACAGGAAGAAATTAAATTAATCCTGCACAAGTAACAAGGTCTGTCTAAATTATCAGAAATGTATGCTGTTTCTTTAAATTAGATTCTCTCTAATTTATCCTTTTCCCTCAGATTCACTGATTAACATAATCAGGTTAAAGCTGCTGTAACTTGTTCCCAGTTTGGACTTAATTGCTGCATCTGAGTCAGACTTCAAAAGAAGCTAGAATGCCCAAAAGTTTGTCTCTTTCTCCCTCCGATACCCACTAGCTTTACCAAAGATGGCATTTTTCACTACAAACACTGCTTCATTTTAAAGTGGGTAAGCCACTTACTACAGCAGTGATGTAACACTCCTTCTGTACCCACACTTCCTGGTGAAGTCTGCAAAACGCAGTGGAGGCCCATATGATTTAATTTGAAGTTTTTTAGTACCGCTTTCAGAAAAAGTGGCTGTATGAACTCCAAAGACAGTATTGTGAGCACCTGAACCACACAAGTCTGTTTTCTTACATATCCCAAATGTTTAACCTGAGCATCAGTAACGGTGCAAGCTGCCATTGAAGGATTTAGAGTCTCTTTTCCTAGTGGATTTTCTGGTACTGAGCGTTGTATTAGCTCACTCTATTATGCACAAATTGCTTGTGCTCTACTGTGTCATTCATTTTTATGGTTAATTGTATGGACTTAATTACCTCTGTAGAATTTGATTGAAACTGTAATCCTGTGGTGATTAGGTAACAAAATGCTGGCTTACCTTTGAAGCTACTTAGAAGTGTTAGTATGGCTGAAGTTAATCACTTCAGCTGTGTACTACTTTGCCTAACAGAAACCTCTACAACAATGAATGATAAAAACACAGAGCAAACACCAAAGCAGATTACTGAATGGAATTCATACTTTCAGAACACAGTTCAACCTCCAACTACCTCTCAGGAAAAACATAACATCAACAACAAAAAAAAGCCCTTCCTGCTGCCATAGCTTAAAGACAGTTGTAATTTGGGAGAAAGGGAAAAAGGAAACCTAGATAAAGTGGCATATCAGCAGGTGACATTACTTTTCTGGGCCTCTGCCTCTGCATCTGCAAAACGGGAAAAAATGCATATACAATCCTGACACACACATTTGAAATTGCTGTATGTAAGAGTGATAAGGGACCTATACAACTACTTTCAGTAAGCTCCAGAATAGACTTGTAAATATAGACTGTCATTCCACCATTCCCCTAGTTCTGAAAATAACTTGATCAATTTCTCCCATGCAGCTATTTTATTAACTTGCTCAAGTATTACTGAGCCATTCCTACCAAGCACCACCACTGTTCTGTTTCCACTTACTCACCCAATCATTCATTTCTCGTTGTTTTCTTTCTCCAATTCTATCACCCACCGAAAATACAGCAAGTCTACTGTTTCCTTCTGGCAATCATACCCGTAACTTTTATAGCTAAATAAACACACTGCAGCAAACTTTGCCATCAAGTCCTAATAGCTTTTTCTGGAGCTAAAACAGCTCTTTATCCCCACCTGGAGGAGGAACCGACCCTTCAAAGAAAAGTGTTCACTCACAGCCAGCGAGTCTCCATCTGAAAATGCACTTTTAAAACATGGCCAGCATCCCACCCAGGACAGACATTTCAAATACTTATATGCATCACGGCAAATATAGCTCAAACAGTTCTATTCAATCACACTTTTGTATGTGTCAAAGAACTCTTCGTCATCTGTTACCAGCTTGCTACATTCAAAATACTGGAAATTTGTTTGGAAAACAAAATTATAGATAATATAAAAAAGGAAAGGAATAAGGATATTAATTGCCTGGCAGAATTCCAAATGGGGTTGTCTGAAAAGCTGTTAGTTTGTTTTTTCAGTAGTCAGGAACTGGATTACTCTACTGCTACTGGAGCTGCTGCCTTCCCTCCTCTTATTCACCGCCAAGATCAAAAGGCCATTTTGAGATCCAGTTTGGGAAAAGCAGATTGGATTGGAAGCACGTGTCAATACCAAGAAATAATTTACCATTTTTAATTCTGATCCTTAAACATTTATGTAAATACTGAATCATTTTACACTGGTAAATAATCCTATTAAACTGGATGAATAAAGTCACTTCTCTCTAACACAATTTTTATGCTTTTTTTCAATGTTAATGACAGCAGTGGAGTATGAGGCCACATAATTTTGTTTGACCTCCTCATGACCTAAACCAGACCATTTCACTCAACTATTCCTGCACCTCCTCGCATAAAATGATCAAAATGATCAAGAAAATCTACCTTTTACCCACACTGATCTTTTCTGAGAAAACCTGTAAATCTTGTCACAAACAAAACCAAACTTGTCAGAGCAAGGATTATTTTCTGTAATCACGTTTACTGGTGTTTATACAGCTGTCTTTGGTATTTTATAAAATTAATTATTCTTTTCTAGACCTCTGAGTGGAATTCTCTCTCTGAATACTGACACAACACGAGCATTCCTCTGCTTTTATGGGATTTCCCAAAAATTCCCAATTTTATAAAAAATTAGCAGCACATACTTTTTGTGCCCATCTATTTTTCTTGCACACAAATTACTGGGGTTTTGCAATCAAACGTATCATCTTGCTTCCTTGTAAATATCAATCATAAGCATATACCAAACACTCTTCTGCATTATTAGCAATTTTAATTTTATTTTGTCTATCTACTAGTGGGATATTACCATCACAAGGCTTTTTTTTCGTTCTCCTTATGGACTGAGAAGTGATTATCCTTACCTCTATGACCATGTATTTTTCCTGGTGACTTCAGCTTCCCTTATCAATTCTCTGAGCTTGAAATGTGTAATTACTGTTTCCCATTGCTCAACTGATGTATGCAGCTCTCATTTCTAACAGAATCTCATGTCATAGCTACTTCATTTTCTGACCATTTAATACACTTCTATTTAAAAACTCCTACTTTTCCTCCACAGTATCGTGACGTTCTTCTAATACAGTTTTTAAACTCGCCCGTAGCTTGGACAAAAACTATCCTTTTGAAAAGTCAGGAAGTATGTATTATCAATGAGGTCTGTCTTTGTTCACACTGCTTTTAACTTGCTCACAAAATGCTCTCTCCAAGCACCAATATCCGAGCAAATGATGGCTTCAGCTTCACCACCACCAAACCCCACACCGCTATGGACTTGCCTGACCGCGGTCCCTTTTGTCTTGCGATACCGTTCATTTTTAACCGCTCTCCAGATATGGCGGCAAAAGAAATCCCCTAAGGCCCCCACAAAGCACACAGGTTCTCGGGGAGGGGCTGGGAGCCACTCGGGCCGCGGCCACCACACAGGCCAGGGCAAGGCCCTCCCTCAACGCCGCCATGTTGGAGAGGGAACCGCTCGGGGCCTGACACCATGGCAACAGCGGCACGCACCCCTCCGCGAGGCGCAGTGGCCGCAAGAGGCACGTCACCGCGCAGCGCCGCGCGAGACTGATGACGCAGAAGGGCCGCGCCGGCGCCGAGCGCGGGAGCCGGCGGCCGGGAGGGAGCCGGCCCCGCGGTCCTGCCGGGAAGCGTTAACGGCCGTTTCCGCTCCTCTTCCTGCAGCGCAGCCCGGAAGCACGCGGCCCGCCGGTCGTGGGGAGAGGCGGCATGGCCGGCCCGCACCTGCAGCAGCCCAGCTTCCTGCTGGTGGGTGGGAGCGGCGGGGTCGCCGGGGAGGCGCCACACCGAGCGGGGGGGCCGTCCCGTTTCGGTTGGACTTGCCGTTTCTGGTTAACTGTCGGCTTTGTTATGTGCCCGTGAAGTTTTAAGGTCGGTCAGTGTAACTTCAGCCATAGCAATAGAATTGCTGTACCGGAGGAGTGGCATTAATTAGGGGATTTTTACGTCATGGCCGTGATAAATATTGTCCTTTCTGGCAACGGTGATCTGATTTACCTTATGATTTGTAACAGGCCACTTTGAAGGCAGACTGCATAAACAAACCGTTTGTTCAGAGGTGCCACGACCTGGAGACGGTCATTGAGGAGTTTCCCACCAAGGTGAGCAGTCACTGCCTTTTCAGAAACTTACTGCCCGGCATATTTCAGGGGAATTTGCCTTTTTCATATTGCTATTTTTTTTGTTCCTATCTCTCATATGAAGAATTTTGAGGACTCCAAGTGGGTCCTCAGACAGTGGGAATCCAGTGTTTGCCAAGAGTCAAAAACCTTTTCTAATTATTAAAAGATTGTTTCAGTTGGCTGCACTTCATTAATACCTTTCAGCCTCAATTTATGAGGAAAACTAGTATTTAAAATATGACAAGTAATTGCATGCAATGCTGATGAACATCGTTGGAACTTCAGTGGGATCAGAAATCGGGATAGATTTCCTGTAATTGCCATATTATAATACAATCTTTTGAATGGAAGCTCTGCCCAGTAATAAGCTGGAAACAGTCTTAACTAGTTGGCAGGCAGTATCTTTGTGCATTCTAGTACATGAAGTAGAGATTGTTCAACTGAGGAATTGCACACATTAACTATTTGTGTCTGTTTTCCTTAAAGGAACTACATGGCATCTTCCCGTGGCTGGTGGAGAGCATTTTTGGTAGCCTGGATGGCGTCATTGTAGGCTGGAATCTTCGTTGTTTGCAAGGAAGAACAAATCCTACCGAATATTCTGTGGCTTTGGATTTCCTGGATCCCAGGTAAATTCATTCATTTTGGGACAGATTAAAAAATGTATGGTGAACAAATAACCAGTGTTTGACCTTTTTGCGTTGTGAAAACATTAAGTTCACAAAAGTGAGAGAGGAGAGGGTACTTACCATGGATTTTTTCTGATGCTTGTTTGTAGTGGCCCAATGATGAAGCTGGTTTACAAACTCCAAGCAGAAGAGTACAGATATGATTTCCCAGTCTCATATCTTCCAGTGAGTAACTGAAAAATCTGTAAGAATAGAATGTAATTGTTGTTGCAGCTATTGGAACTTTGCATGCACTTTATATGCATGGTTCAGTACAGGCCATGGTATAGCCTCAGTGCTCTGGAGTGCTTAGAGTATACCCGTTTCTTTAAACGGTTGCTAGAGCAGGAGAGTTCCCAGCCATAAACTTGGTAGGAGATGGCGGTTGTCAGCAGCTAGATATTTGTGCTGTCCAGCCAAAAAAGCTGTATTGTGATTCCTGTCCTGTCCCCAGAGAAAGCTGTGTGCATTATCTTGGTTACCAATAGTTGCAGGATTGAAAATAGTTTTCCAAGCTTGTTACAGAGCACTGCCTTCCCTCGCTGTGCGTTGTGCCCAATATGTTTGAAGACTTAACTGCTATCCTGGATATGAAGAATGACACTTCAAACAAAAAAAAAAAGTTTTATCTGCAGAATTGTTTCACTGTTCCTTCCATGGTTACCAGCTACCTGCTATCTAGAAATTGATTCAGATAAGTTCTACAGTCCTTAACAAGAGGACACATAATTTAAGTATATAGTAATTGCTAGTCCACAGCTCAGTTACCCTGACAAAACCATCAGGCAAACAGCAGTCTTCTGCTGCTCCCACTCCAACTGGAAAAGTCTTGGTGAAGGCTCTTTTTTTTTTTTTTCTTACACTGAATACTCATTTTCAGTGAGAAAGTTGGCAGTTATCTAAAGAGTAATCATTTGCCCAAGGAACTACTGCAATGCAGTAAAATCCCCCTGAGCTGAATGTAGATATCATCCCAGAATGTTGGAATGCAGCAGAACTTCATTATCTGCAAGTATGCTGAGTAGCCAGATTAATATTTTATTACTCTGTCTTTCAGGGCCCTGTGAAGGCTTCAATACAAGAACAAGTCCTACCAGAATGCTCTTTATACCACAACAAAGTCCAGTTTCCTTCATCTGGTGGTTTAGGTTTGAATTTGGCCCTTAGTATCCTTTTAACAGTTGGATATTTAATTCCTTTTAAATATGTAAAACTGAGAGATTATGAGCATTTCTGTTGTATATTTATTATGTGTCGATGGTAAATCATGGTCATACTAGAGTTTGGGCTGACTAGAACTGTTTAGATTCCAGTGAAAAATAAACTTGTCCTCTTCCTATAAACCCTTGTGGGGGAATTTCTGGCCTTATTCAAGTCAACAACAAAATTCCCAGTGATTTCAGCACAGCCTGCATTTCACAATTTTTGTTTTCTTAACTACTGATGTTTATGTAATATGATAGAAAAAGGGTATGTTAACTTTGCAGCTAGTGTACTTGTTGGAAGCAGTTTAGCTGCAGCTGCACTGGTTTCATTTTGAGATGGTCAAATGTGCTAGGAGTAGTAATGCAAACACACCTTGCTACACAGAGAAAACCTCAGTTACCAATGTTTGAGTCAGTTGGAAAGCAAGAAAACAAAGCTGAATTTGCTGCTAAACTCTAGCAAGTTAACTTAGTGTTGACAAAATAAAAATGTAATGTCTAGTTAGCATCCCCAGATACTAACAGCTGTACCTGTTTTTTGTTATCTGATCCTTGACTGTTATTCCAGATCCATTTGAATATTACATGTTTTACTTTGCAATTAGTTTGATTACACAGAAGGTAAGTACCTTTCTCAATTTTTCCCTTAAAATAGTATTAGCCATTCTTCACAATGCTTTAAGAGCCTGCCGAGATGCTGTCCAGCTAAATTAACAGCAGTTTCATCTGTCCTTTTAGAATTTATTACTGCTTTAGTTCAGTTGATGATGTAAGACTGGATAATAAACAAAATACCCACCTTAGCTGTACCACTAAGCAGTCTGTCCAACAACATGCCAATACAGAGCAGGCAATGGATTCCAGATGGGTTTCCTACCCCTCTATCAAATAACACCATTTATACAGTCGTAACCACAGCTTTGTACTATGGTGTCTGATTATTTGGATCCTCTTCCTGTTGTTACCTGTGCTATATAACACTGCACTCCTCTCATAATTGGTTACATTCACTACTACAGCAACAGTTCTCTTAGTTAGTTACTTTACCTTTGCTTCAGAGTGTCTTTGTTGTCAGTTCACCCTTTATAACCACTGCGCTTCTGCTTATTTATATTAAATGGGTCTGGCTGTGTAGCAGCCAACACCCTAGCAGTGGCTTAAAGTAACAGTATGTAACTCCAGTTATATCCTGTGTGCCTGTTTCAGAACTCACCCATCACCCATCATGTCAGCCCTTCCAATACTGCTTATTTCATCTTGGTGGACACATACCTGAAGTGTTTCCTACCCACAGAAGGAAGTGTCCTTCCTCCACCTTCTTCAAATCCTGGGGGAACCATCCCTTCCCCACCTCCCAGGTAATGACTACAGTGCCAGGGGCAAATTGTGGGAACAGTGCTTACAAAATACAGCTTGTGGGAAAGAAATCTCTTAACAGGTAGAAAACACCTCTGCTCTTTATGATCTGTATGGACTTATTATATAATCACAAAATTTAATAGATTTATGTTCACTTAATTTTACCATAAAGGTTTCATGTGAAAGTCTGAAAGGTAGCTGTTATTGGAGCAGAAAAGGCATGTACAAGCAATAAAAATTCATCAGTTCAGCAACTCCAGTTGTGTTTTGTGCCCTGCAGCTGGCGTAGGACAGATCTGACTGTACTTGACCATCTTCAGATACATAGGGTATGTGGTAAAGATGGCACTGGTGATAACCACTGTTACAAGGAAACTTGCATCTTTCATTAATGTTGCTGTAAAGACAGACAACTTGGCAGTTGGTCATTTTGTTTCAGGTCTGAGGTTGCCATCCTTAATTGTTTAATGCTCTCATTACCTATTTTGCAGTTGTTTGAAATTGCTGTGTCAGGACTATGTCTGTGGCTTTGTTGCAGACTGATAGTGCTCATAGGTTTTTTTGTTCATAACTTCCTGATATAAAAAGCTAAGACACATGATAGTAATCAAATCGTATAATGAGTGACTGCCTTTCAGGTGACTTTTTGCATGGTAATAGATCAAGCTATTTAGCCTCAACTGGAAGGAAGAGGATGAAAGATTTTTGACCACTTACTGAAGTGCGTTATGTCTACGTCATAATGGCATAAAACCAAACAAAGTTGAAGTGAAAATTCTCCAATCTAACCACCCAGTCTCTTGTTCTTTGTAATGGCTAAGTGTGTGAAAGTCCACATTTTCAAAATATGTTTTGCTACTCAAATCTATAAAATGTTATCAATACTAGTAAATTTATACAAATGTAAAAATAGACATTATATTTTATATAGCTGCATTTTAAATATAATTTCAAATATCAATTTCTATAGTCTGCTGAGCCTTAGCACATACCTAGGAAAATACAAATCAGGTGAATTACGAATATGGAAGGCAGAGTGAAAGGAAACAAACTGAACAGGAGAAAGAAAAAAAAACATGTATTCTTGAACATAACATCATGTCTGTGTAAAGCTTGTTCAGTGCAGTACGAATAGTGATGTAGTGTTTGTTTATAGTTAAAGTGATGTCCTAGTAATCATAACATGTTGCAGAAGTTTGAAATGTGTTATCAATTGCGAAGTTTTACTTCTTAAAGACTGTTTTCCAGTTTATAAACTGGTGATTAAAAGCAATGATATATTTCCCTGTACGGAGGCTTACTGATTTCAGTACTTTCATTTATTTGCCTTTAAAGGTCTCCAGCAGTGCCTTTCACTTCCTATGGCATGCATCACACCAGCTTGCTGAAACGGCACATTGCCCATCAGCCTTCTGTGAATGCTGACCCAGCTTCTCAGGAGATCTGGAGATCAGAAACACTGCTTCAGGTAGGTTGGATTTAAGGAAGAGAACACCCCACAACATTTCTTGCTGCTAACTGAGGAATGTCTTCTTGCTAAACCAGGGACAGTTATGCAGTTTTGCTTTAGCTTGTTTTTGGAATTGAGCAGTGCAGCTGTTGTTTTCTATTAGTGAAACAAAGAACCACTGTGAAACCACTGTGTTAAGTTGTAATTTAGAAAGGCACTGAATACCTTTTTTAGACTGCATATCTAACAACTGATCTCAAGCATTTGAGTAATTTTTTCCAGAAAAATTTCTAAGCCTGATTTTCTTTTTTTCTTTTTTCTTTCAATCTTAACATCTATCCTATGCTCTAAGCAAAAGTTGAGCACAGAGAAGCTTCAAGGGAAGGGAAAGGAGAATCTGGATTTAACACCTGTTCTGAAACAAGTTCCTACCATGTTGCTGAACTGCATTACTGATGCTTAGCAAGTGCTAACAGTATGCCAACTCTAGTCATTTGCATTGACATGATGATCACCTGAAACATGTCTGAATAACTGCCTGTCTATTTACAAGTACAGCTTAATTTTCAAATTACATACTATGGTCTTCCCTCACACCTAGCTTGTAGCTGACAAGTCCTGGATTATTTCTCTTTCCTTAGCTAAGAAAATATTTGTTTTGCAGATCTTTGTTGAAATGTGGCTTCATCATTATTCACTGGAAATGTATCAGAAAATGCAATCCCCTCATGTCAAGGTAATAGTTTGTACTTCATTCATGAGCGTCATTTGATGGTTGACCTCCTATCTTGGGATAAATCTCCCATTCTGTGGAGAATTTTTTTTGTATATTCGTCCAAAGGGAAGAAATAACTTATCAGAGTATCTACATGAGTGTGTCAGAATTGCTAATCCAGTTATGAAGAATGTTGTGATTAAGTGTATCATCCAGATTGCCTCCATTGCAGAAGTTGTGTTGGTTTTGTTTTGTTTTTTGTGAAAGACAAGTTTGTGGGATGGTCACAACAAACTGAACACCAATAATCAAACTACTAATGATGGGGAAGGTGCCATTATAAAACCATAGTGTTAAAGCCCACTAGGGCAACATGACTGTTTAAAATAGCTAAAATTGACTTCCAGCAGTGATAGCAACTGTCACCAAAACAGTAGTTAGTAATTTCTAAGGTCTGTAACCATTTTTTAGTATAAATCCAAATTAAAAGAGGAAATCTTACAAAATTGTCCTTCAGTGTTAAGTTAATAAGCCATTTTTGTTGTTTCATAGTCCAAAATATGCTTTTCACCATGTTGTCAGCAGCAGTTCTGTAGCTACAGCGTTCAGAATATTTTACAAGCTCTTGCTCAGATTATACACTGTTTTAAGCAGTTTGTGGTGGCCTGTTCAGTAACAAACTACTGCATGTAAAAACTAAGTAAGTGTTGGGGAGGCTAAGATGAAAGGCATTATAAATGTAAAGGGAATTTGAAGGAGAAAATGTTAATCCTCTGAATTCCCTCTGGGTCACAGTGGGACTTTCATAGAAGGGGAGAGAAATAGAAAAGCTATTCAGGATTTATTCCTGTGTAAAGAGCAATCTGAGAGTTGATTGACTGAGAAACTCTGATCCTTCACTCCACAGGCTATAAAACAACAAACTACTATTTTGTTAGGGAAAAATATTGGAAAGCTGAAGTGTGATGGGTTTTGTCTTTTATTCTTAAAGTTGAGGTGAAAATGCAAACTCACTAATGTTGCAAAGTCTCCACTTGGGACTCCCAGCAGCATGGCTGTGCACCTGTGATGAAAAGGCTTTGCTTGAAGTACCTTTTGTCTGTCCGTCTGTCCAGTCTGTGCATCAAGGGCTGTGCTTAGGCCAGAAATGATGATTGCTTTAAACTTCTCTCCTCTGTTCACCCTCTGTATTTCAGATGCTCTCTTCTAACACTAGGGAGCAGCAGTTATAGACAATGACTGTCAGTGGTGGAATAGGGCCTAGGTAGAGCTTAAAGTTCTCTGAAATCATCACTTCAGGATCTTCCACAAGGTGTGTTGAGCCACAACTTGAGGCCATAACTCCCTGATGGTATTCCAGTTTCATCTTTGATGGGAATAATCATGTGCATGTAAAAAAGGAAGTCTTCGCTCTTTGGGGGTTAGAACACCTGGATAGGGGACTGGAATTCCCCATGACATCCATAAATGGATGAAGGATCCCTCGTGCAGGACTGAGGAAAGGTTCCAGATCAGTTGGGAACAGGACTGTTCATAATCCTGTGATGCTTAAACTAAGTTTTGTACACTGGTCTCAGGGTGGGCTAAAGGAGAATAGTCTGCTTCATAGTTCCTCAAATGAGGAAGTAAAATATGCAGAAATGCAAGTTTTGTTTTAACATAAGCATTAAAGGGCCTGACTGGAAACCCAAGATCACCCTAAACCTTATTCTTAAAATTATTAATAATTATGCAGGTTTACTTGATTCCATTTAGCCTTCTGTGTGTTTGGAAGGAGGGGTAATTAGTGACCATTCATCCCGGTATCTAGACCTGTTTGACCATCAGTGACTTGAAATGGCTACGTACCTGCATTGGAAGGTGGGATGAGACTCCACAGAACTTGCTCTTTCTCTGTCCAGCCACCAGACTTGTTTGCTTTGATGGGCCATGCTAGATCCCAGATAGGTAACTTTCCTGTGAAGTGCCTCAAGGAATAATAGATTTACCTTAAACCTTGTTAATGTCATCACAGACTTCTCTTTACAAGTAGAAGGTGCTGGAATAGGAATGAATAGTAAATAATTTCTTTTGAGATGTACTTCTTTTCTACTTTACTGCTTTGAGTTTTTTTGGGTTCTGGCACGAACCTGAGGTTGACATTATTTGCTATGCTGAGTTTTACTGTTTTCCCCATTAATTCAACTATTTTCTCATTCTTTTACATTGTCTGTTTGCTTTTTCTTTCTTGGATGATCCACAGCCCAAGCGTGCAGCATCTCTTTTCCTATTTCCTTCGGCTGTAATCTCAATGAACACTTAAAAAGAAGCTGTTTGATAAAGTTTTATGTAATGCTTCCTGACCTTCCACTGCCAGGTGCCACAGACCCCAGCACTGCATGTGGAACAGCCATTAGGCTACAGGGTCTCAGTCACTCCCGTGTCAGGGGAGTCAGTTACGAAGCAGGTGATGTGTTTGAGCTGTTGGGGAGCTCGCAGTAACAATCCTACTGCTCTAAGAGTGTAAAACCAAAAGATACTGTCAGTAGAGGAGATTGAACAGCCCCTACCCAAAGGCAGCAGAGGTGTGATCTGGAGAGTTAGTTTAGATGCCTGACAATAGTAATTGGGATCTGTGTAGTGTACATTTTTTGTTTCATGTTTTTTCATTAATTTCATACATGTGTGTCACTGTTGCTACAGTATCCTCTTCACAATCCCACTGTCAAAAAATCTTCTTTACCATATTCATCCACGAAGGGATCTGGCTGAGGCTGGCAGAGATTTCAGTGTTAAGGCAAGATGCCTTTTGCATCAGCATGTAACACAGTAGGTTAGGTATGTCTTTTGCGTTTTTTATATACGTGATGTTTCCCCAATAGTAAAAGTAATTTCCTCTTTTGAGGAAGTTCACAAGACCTGCAGCCTTCCAAATGGCCTTTAACTAGAAAGAGAAGACAGAGGATTTCTCCAAACTGGAAACTTACAGGACAGGCTCTCAGTGATTATAAAAAGCCAAACTTTTTTCTTCCTGTTCCTTGGGAAGAAGAAAATACCAATCTGAGTTTCCTCTCAGTATCCAAAACCCTCCTTCTCCAGCAGCACAAGAAGAAATGATGAAGTCGTCAAAATAGTATTAAAAAAGCTTGCAGAATATTGAATACTTTTACTTCATTATTTAATAAAACCCTGTAACAGTGTGTAAATTCTTGTCACTGCATTTTGGTTAACTTCTGAGATGAGTTTATTTAGCAAAGGTCCATATCCCCTACCAGTACTTGCTCTGAAGGTAGCAAAGAGAACAGCCACAGCCACTTACAGCTGTAATTTTTGACACCTGCTCCCAGTTGTATTTACAAGTTGATAAAGGATATGAAGTACTGTGGAATCAGTCTACTGAACACCAGAAAGAAGAGGATACTGTAGCTGCAGTTGTTGTTGTGATATGTTGTCCCTGACTGTATTTGTGATGTTCATTCCCCGCCTCCCCCGCCCCCTTCTTCCTTGGGCTCATTCTCACTTTTTTTTCTCTTGCTCTCTTCTCTCCTTTTTCCCTCCCCCCCTTCCTTTTTGTTTCTGTTGTCTCAGCTGGAGGTTCTCCACTACCGACTCAGTATCTCCAGTAAACACCACGGTAGTCCTGCCCAATCCAGCTACCAGGCCCTCCACGCATACCAAGTATTATCATCTTTTCATTTTGTTTCCTTTTTAAAAATCTTGTTCCATCATATAATCTGCAAAGTGTATTGGTGCTAGCTGTACAGCAGCTTTTTGTGCTAAGGTGGGGTTTTAAAATATGATTGAGAACACTGTATTAGGATTTACAACATTTTCAGTGAAAACAGGTACTGAAAGGTATTAGCAAAGGCTATGGAGAAAATAGTTAAAGTCTAGCATATTATGAGGACTAATTTGGAACTCCATTTTTAGAGATGCATTGTAGAAAGAGGCTTGTCAGCTATGCTGACACTTTTTGACACCAAAGCTGGCTTCAGCGATAGCAGATTTCTGCCCCTCACGCATTAGTCATTTAAACAAACCTTGCATGGAAGAGAAAATCTGAGTTTGCATGGCTGTGCCCTAAAATTAAGGTAGGTAACATTTAGGGGTTTTTATCCAGTGAAATGTCATTGGATGGTACTAAATTTGTAGTGGCAATGTGAACTTGACTGTCCAGTTTTACAAAAGCACATGAATGGTACATTTGCAGATTGTTCAGGAAATGTGCATGCAAAAACATTCCTGTTGGAACAGATTGCTGATTCCTCTTTTCCTACTTCAGCCCTTTATTCACTGGGTCTTCATTTTGGGAAAGGAGAGGGCTGAGCATATGGACTGTAAAGCTCTTATTATACTATGGAGCTCTTTAGCACTACATGGAATTTTCCTCCTGCTTAATCCTTTATTTTTTTAATAAAGTGCTATGATATTTCAAGGTACTGCTTAGAAAGGAAAACAGGAACTACTACTTCAAGTCTTTTTTACTATTATGTTTATCTAATTATTGTGTTAAGAATGGCATACATCCATCCTGTAAGCTCAGATTTTACAACAAAAATGCTTGTGAGGAAAAAAATTTTTAAGCCAGTAATGCTCGTAATGGTGCTGATCCAGGCTAAAAGGAAATTACAAGAATTGCCAAGTGGAAAAGCTACTAGCATCACCTGACACAATGTATTGAAATAGCGGTTCTGGTGGTTTTGTAAGTTCAAAGGGTACCTTCAAGGGGAGCTTAGAATTTTTTCTAAATTACACCCTTTTCAAGGCCTATAGCAGAGTACTCAACCTCTCTAATTACTTTTGGAAATCCTGATTTAAACTCCTAGGACCATGTAACTTCTCAGAGTTCTACCCTCTTATATAAACTCTCCTTAGGACTGTAGAAAACATGCTCATTTACCAGGAGGTGTCAAGAACATGAGACCAGCCTTCATTAGAACTGGTAACAGGTTATCCTCTCTCTTAGAAGAGTCTCAGATCTGGCTCTACTACATGACTCTGTAGTCATGAAGCCTTAAATCTTTCCCTGGTGTGAACTTTACAGTGTATTAAAAATCTTAAGAGATTGTAAAAACACATCTGCTTTGCCTCGGGCATTGCAGAGAAAGGACACACAGACACAAAACCCCCCCCGCCACCCAGTACTGGAAATACTGTTGAGTGGTTTTAAGAAGTGGAAGCTTTTCGTATAAAAATGCCTGCCAGTTCCCTAGAATCATATTCAGCATCTTACTTCATTTGGCATCCTGGAAAGATCTTGAGGCTATTGTCCAATACACTCTTCCAGTATCTTCCATTATACTTGCAGCTGTAACTTTTGTTTCACATACATTCTTCACAACTTTTGAGAAACATGAGAGCTGTGAAACTTAGAATACAAATGATATCTTAAAATCTGCCTTCAGTAGTGGATTGAGATTAGTTCACGGATTACAGTAGCAAAGGAGTTGGTGCTTTGTCCTCCGATTCTGCAGCAGACCAGCTCTGGTGCTGGGCACCCAGAAGAACTTGCTCTTTTTTACACCATTCATCTCCCTGCTATATCATAGTCACTCATTTATTAGTAACATCACTGGCTCACCATTACTCCTTGTGCTACTCCTGCCCACGCTAATACTTACCCGTAATGATGCTAGAAGCAACAGGATCACAAAGGACTTGAAGCAGTTCTTACTCTTATCATAACTCTTTCTAGAATTATTCTTTCTTATAAGGAACATGAGTACCAGCATAGGAAGGAGAACTCAGTAAAGCCAGCCAAGAGCACAAACAAAGGATCTGTTGTGCTGTCCACAGCAATGAACTTATAACCATAATGAAAGGCTGAATTTTCTTTTTCCAAGAGGGGGTAAGTCAAAATCTCCAACCTATCCTGTTCTTTAATGCTAGCCTGAAATTCAGTGCATTAGAGTACTGTAGATACTTTTTCTTACAATCACATTATCAAAAATACACTACTGTTTCTTAGTGAACTGATGGCAGAAGATCACAGAATCATTAAGGATGGAAAAGACCTTTAAGATCATCAATTGATGCAGCTTGTCCCAGGGAAGCAAGTCTACCTAAAATCAGGTGGCACCAAACTATGGTGAAGAACTGAGAAGAGAACATTTCTTGTATTTTGATTTCTGATCTGAGAATAAAATTTTCCTGAATTATGTCCTGGAAATTTAGCATATGATACTATCTTCCTGTCTTTTGCTTTGAATCTAGGAGTCATTTAAGCCCACTGAAGAGCATGTGCTAGTGGTAAGATTGCTTGTGAAACATCTGCATGCTTTCAGCAACAGCCTGAAACCAGAGCCTCTCTCTCCTTCAGCCCACTCCCACACAGCCAGCCCACTAGAGGAGTTTAAAAGGTAGGTACATTAGCAGCCTGTCTGTGAAACATACAGAGCTTCTTCCTGAAAAGCTGTGGGTTGACTGAGAGGTTGAATTAGGTTGTTTTGATGGCTAAATACAAAAGTACATTATTAAAAGTACATGAGAGCTAATGGATTATGTTTCTCACATCCACTAGATGACGGCAGGGGGCAGCTGCAGGAGGGGGTATGTCTTGCTATTACACTACTCTGTATCTTGGCACAAGTCAGAGAGAAGAAAATGCTACCGGAGGATTCTGGCCAAGATTAGTGGAGAATTTTATATTTATGTATTCAAGTTGAAATTCAACGGCCAGAAGTAGTCTCAGTTAAAAAAGAACAAGTTTGGGTCAGTCCTTTCTGTATTTGTGTTTGTGGAAGCGTGTTGAGTTCTTGGTTGGTTGGGAGTTCTTTGGCTTTTAAAATTTGCTGCTTGTTTATACTTGTCTTTGAATCTTACAGGGTTGTAATTCCTCGGTTTGTCCAGGAGAAACTTTACATTTTTCTGCAACACTGTTTTGGCCACTGGCCTTTGGATGCCTCTTTCAGAGCAGTATGTACCTGCTTCTCTTTCTAAGTCCGTACTTGACAGAACTAATAATTAGTTATTGCTGTTTAGCAGCTCTTTCTTGGTCTTTAAATCTTTTTTTTTTCCTAGAGCAGTGAAATTCTTTATATAACATGTACATTTAATGTTAGAGAGTGCCAATTAGACATAAGAAGGAAGTTGGATCTTGATGATAATTACTACAGGTTGTTGGCTGATTTTCCAGACACTGAAGATGGCTGTTGACTGAAAAGAAGTAGGTGTTACTCTCAAAAAAGACACATTCTTATAGGTCCTAATTTCTTAATATCTTAGCTGATAGGTCATAAACAAAAGTAATACAGTATTAATTTATGATAGAAAGATACTGCAAATATTACCTCCTGCAAGCAGGAGAAGAAATACACCAGACCATGACTCTTGGTAAATAATGTAGGAGTTTAAAAATGCAGAATGTAACAGGGCTAGATTTTGCTCACTAGACCTATAGTTAGCTATATCACAGTGTTGGAGGTACATATGTAAGGCAGAACGTCAGAAGAAATGTTCACAGAGGCCATGGCAAACCTATTCTTGGCTTCAGTGCAATCAGGACTCCACTGTGTTTGCTCAGAGTGGTGGGTCCATGCAGAAGACAAGAACTGAAATTACATTAATGTGGCACCTTGTTTACTTACTTCAGTAGGGATTCAGTGAACACTATCAGAGCTCTTAAATGCACCTTAAATGTAGCCACCAACTAAGTTCTCGTTTTTTTTTTTTTTGCAGTAACTGAGTGCCATCTCATTTGACTATTACCAAAAATCCAGATTGGTCCTAACAAACATGCACTTAGTTTTTTCAGTTCTTTTTCAAAGATACTCAGATTGCTAGAGGGAGCTTTATTCCTAAAAACTTCTAGGTGTCATTGAGATAATATCCACTAGGTTTAAAAGAAACAAACAAAAAACCCTTTCTGTCTTCCTTTCCAAAATGTATTGATACTCACAGGTTTTTATGTGTGATTCTGCTTAGGTTCTTGAGATGTGGCTAAGTTACTTGCAGCCTTGGAGGTATGCTCCAGAAAAGCCGCCACAAAGTGCAGAGCCTTTGCCTCGCAATGTGTCAGAGAAATGGTAAGGAGGAAAGCAACTGTGAGTAATCTGACCGAAGCCTCAAGTTTCTGTAGATCCTGAATAAAACAGCATAATTTCAGGAAGCATCTACCAACCTGAATTAGCTTCCCGTACACAATCAGAGATGACTTGTTGCAACACAAGCTTTTTTGAGAGGAGTATTCTTTCGTCTCGGTGCAAATGGACATCTTTCCAGAGACAGTATAAAACAGTCCCTTTAATGACTTGTTTGTCAGAAGACAAAATAACAACTATTTAAATAGGTGTACTCACAAATCCTGTACTCACTTTGACAGGGCTGCCTTCATTCAAGAAAACCTACTCATGTATACTAAGCTGTTTGTAGGATTTCTGAACAGAGCTCTTCGAACAGACTTGGTCAGTCCAAAGAATGCTCTCATGGTGTTCCGAGTAGCCAAGGTCTTTGCTCAGCCCAATCTGGCTGAAATGATCCTGAAAGGTAAATGGGTATTTTGACATCTTACATGGTCTTGTCTCAATCTTTCTTCACAATGGCTACATCTTGCCTCAGAAGCACTGAGCCAAATAGACTTACTCTCCCATTTTGTATGCTATTTTGCTAATCAGAAATCTGTGTGTCTTCACTAATGTTTGTCATATTGGTTTAATATGCCTATAGTTCTTTTCTAACCACCATCATTTAGATATCATTCTGCAGTTATTCTTTAAAGAATAAATAGCACAATATTGGATGTTTACAATAAAGTCAGTTTTTCTTACACTTGACTTACTTGATTATTTGCCACAGGATTAAAACTTCTTAATCTCTAAACGTATCTGTACTTAGCACAATGACTAGTCAGCTAGTCATGTATGCACTTTAGGATAATTAGGATCCAGTAAATTTGGAAGAGGCAAGTTTTGACAGTATTAATGTCTTAAGTGTCATGATTCTCCACTGCCTTTGTTGAAAAAAGGTTACAGGCTTAAAGTACTGTCTTTTAAATGTGCTCTGATATTTTCTGCTGTGGGCAGAGACAATTAAATGAAAAAAGGTAATTAAGGCCTCTTTCCCCCTAGAACTATGTACCTATCTAAAAGCAAGTTGCCCATCAGACTTAAAATGCTTTGTAACTAGACATTCCTCAGTATTAAGTAACCATCTTCACTACTTTTTTCAAACTCTAGGAGAACAGTTATTCCTGGAGCCAGAACTTGTTATTCCCCATCGTCAACACCGACTTTTTATGACCCCCACACTTGGTGGGAGCTTCTTCTCATCGTGGCCTCCAACTATTACAGATGCCTCATTTAAGGTGAAGAGTCATGTTTACAGCCTAGAAGGACAGGACTTCCAATATAAACAGATGTTTGGCACAGAAGTCAGAAATTTGGTAAGCAACAAGTTTCTTGTCACCTGTCTTTCTACTTTGACAGGTGTTTTCTCAGTGCTGATCATCTATAATATGAAAATTTAAGAGTGGAAAACTTCTCACTATTGTATAGTTAAGTCTACTGATAGTGACTTCTGGAACATGAGGGGAGTCAAGCCAGCACAGTTGTAAAAATCTGCTTGCTCTTTGCTAAATAAGAAGTTAATGTAACAGCTTGCTGCATTGTAATAGTATATTGCAAGTATTTCCTCTCAAAACATGCTTACCGTGAACTTCTGATTCTGTATTGATTAATACTCATCAGCAAGACAGATAAAAATAGCAGGAGGAAAAAAAAAAAAGCATCTGAAAAACCTAAGAAGCACTCAAGTTTCTTAAATGCTTCAACTGCAAAGAACTACCTTTGCCCTATTGGAAACACAACTAACAGTCTTAGCGCAAGTCCATGGGAGCTAAGAGAGAGTTTGCTGGGTTTGCTCTCACTGCCAGGTATCAAGACAGTTTTATCCATGTATTGATGCTTAGTGGTCCTTTATCTCTGTCCCACACAATTAATTTTTTTTGTTTTAGGTGTTAAAACTGGCTCAGTTAATTTGTCAGGCGCAGCAGACTGCAAAATCCATATCAGACCATTCTGCGGAGACAATGGCTAGCCAGTCCTTCTTTTCATGGTTTAGATTTACACCATCTGAGATGAATGGTTCCTACACAGGCAATGACCTTGATGAAACTGGACAAGATAGCATCAAAAAAACAGATGAATATTTAGAGAAGGCACTGGAATACTTGTGCCAAATCTTTAAGGTACGTGACATCTTTCTAAGATCTTCCCCTATGGGGCAGTGTGAACAAGAGTCAGGATTCCTCAAACATACTTTCGTCAGTCTTGTACTTTGTGGGGTCACAAAGCCATCCAGAGACCGTGCTAGCAAATTTTGTTGTAAATGTCTTTTAGGCTTGACTTTACATGACCACTTCAAAACTGCTTTCAATATAGAAAGAAGTAGATGCTCTTAATTTGTAAATATTAAGCCCACTTTGTTTCACTCTTTTGGACTGTATAGTTTATACCAAACCTGTCTCTTTACTTGTGCCTGTTCTCATGTTTACAAACAGATAAGACATGGCTTAAATTTTAAAAACAGTCCAGTATCTTCTAAATGTACAGAGCTATAAAAATACAACGTATAATTGCAGCTATAGATGAATGAACTAGAAGTAGGCTGTTTCTTTGGTTAAACTTAAAAGAACAGATTAATTTGTCAGCCACACTCCCTTACACAGAATTGACCTAGGGGAAGACAGCTCTCAAGGAGTAAGGGACATATAAAACAGAACACCTCTCTTGGGTTTGACGAGCACAGACAAGAAATCTGGAGACTTACCGCCTTTAAATGTCTAACCAAGGTGCTATTAAGCAGTTCTTGGTATCTGTGCTGGCTGTCAAAGGCTTCTACTTCTAAGGAGTTTGTGAAGGGAGAAAAAAATGAAATAGAGAAAGAGGGTAGAATAAACACATGCTTTAGAATGGTTTTATTTTTGAGTAGCTGAATGAAGCCCAGCTGACCCAGATGATGATGAAGTGTGGGACAGCTCAAGACGAAAATGGAAAAAAACAGCTTCCAGACTGCATTGAAAGTGAAGATGGCCTCATTCTTACACCCCTTGGCAGGTACCAGGTGAGAGAAGAAAGATTCCATATAGCTAGCCTAGATTGTTCGTGAAAAAACAAGTTGTCCTTCTACAGCAAGAGAAATGCAATTTATCTGGGGCTAACGAAATGTGCCTGTATAGAGGCATTTCAGATGTGAGCTACATGATAAGGAGCTTATTTTCCTGTTTCTAGATCATAAATGGCTTACGTAGATTTGAGGTGCAGTATCAAGGAGATACTGAGCTTCAGCCCATCCGAAGCTATGAAAATGCCACTCTTGTCCGCTTTCTATTTCGTTTATCCTCAGCACTAAATGAAAGGGTAAGTACAGCATTGCTCCTTTTTATATTTTCCATTGCAAATTCCTGTTCTTCACTGCACCTGCACATACATGACATTTGGTGTGTTCTTATTCTGTCTCCTTTATTGTGGTCTAGATGGGTATTTCCTAATAGTATCATCAGGCCTGCTTCCCTACCTGTAGTTCTGCTTTTCCTACACAAAACATTAAGAGAAAACATTTTAAGTGTATTTTGTATGATTGATGAACAAAGGGAATATAATTCAGAATTAATGTTTCAAAAACAGGAAAAGCAAATCCTTTTCTTCCTATAGGTATGACAGGTAAAAGGCAAGTCTGCACTGAAGCAGTTCTACTATTTAAAAGCACATTTTGATAATTTTTTCCACTATTTCCTATAATCATCATCCTATAAATGAAGAAAACTGTAAAATAAGTTACACTTACATTATGACAGTAGTTGCAGTAGCATACTAATGTTTAAACTTCTCTTACCTCAGTTTGCTGATCAGATGGATGTGCTTTGCTCCAGGGAAGATTTTGTTGGCAGACTTTGTCGCTATCATCTTACCAACCCCCACCTTGTACAGAAAATCAGGTATAGTCCCGTGGTGAAGGACAGAACAAGCCAGAACTGGGGACCAAGAATCAGTCTGAGGTTTCTGGCTAGCTACAGGACTCTCATTTCTTTGTTGACAATCTACTTCCTTGCATCCTGGTTTTACATTGGGCCAGTGGCCTGCACATTCATAATCCTGATTGGATATTTTCTTTATGCTGTAATAATGACTTTTTTCTGTGAAGGATGGAAACCACATGAACAATAATTTCCTTCTCCCACCTTACATTTGTAAAAATAAATGTTTTAAGGATGAGCCTGGGATTTAATGACTAAAATGTCTGAATTATCATATCGGATCTTCCTAAACTATTTTTTAAATATTAAAGTTAATTGAGTTTTATAAACTGTGGTGGTGTGGCGATAATCAATGTAAATTTTGTTTTTATAAAAGCATTCCTGTGGACTCTAGTGAATGATTTTGATGGGGGAAGAATGACCCATCAGTATTTATAGTACTGAAATGAAGCATGCCATATATAGAAACATTTTTGATTTGGCAATAACTGTGTTGCAGCCTCTTACGCTGTTCTAAAGGAAGACTCACACATTATGCTTCCAGGCAGAGCAGTGAGTTACAAAGGCAACAGAAATAGCAGTGCACCAAGAAATTTATAGGAAGTTGCACTGATAAAAAGAAACAGAACATGGGACAAGGCAGTTATAGTGGCATCTCATAGCCCAGTTTCAGGCTTAAACCGTGTCTTCCCTGCCTGAGGCCTCCTCACCCCAGGCAGACTCATGTCTTCTACCTCCATAAACCACTTCTCCATGTGTTTGCACTTTTTGTGGAGCCACTGTGCTCAATGGGGTGTTAACAAACACTTGATTGTAAAAACAGAATTTCCCCTATAACCTTATTATAACTCTAACCTGGCAGTTTTGGCAAGCAGATAGGAGCATTCCTCTCTTGGAGTTCAACAAATACTTTGTTGTCCTCTCCCCTGACATGAAAAGGGCAAGAAATCCTTTTTTGTCCCATCAATGCTTACAGAATCCATCAGTTCCCATCTCAAGCAGCTGTGCTGCAGCAGCAATACTCCTGTAAAGCATTAAGGACTGTGCACAGCAGTGAGACAAGGGAAAAATCAGTTACTAGACAAATCTGAGAGCACACGCATGTGCATTTAATGCACATAGAAATACATTCATTGCAGCATCTGACTTGGGACCAGTTAAAACACTGCACAGCTCAGCTCCATTGCTGGCAATGCTAATACTGGGTGAGGGAGCTGCCCAGTGCCCCTGCACCCCCCTCCCCGCAGCCACTGTAAAGGCCCTGGGGCAAGCCAAAGGGGCACGGCAGAGGTGGGTGTGCAGCCTGCGAAGCAGAGCTTTGCTTCCCTGCAAGGGACCACAACAGGAACATAGTGGTGGTGCTGGGGAGCGGGACAGCAACAGCTGCTCCTCAGCAGCAGCTGTCACACTCTGTGCTGCCTTAAACGACACTTAAAAAAAACCTATATATTTTCCCACTTCATTACAGATCTTCATTAATCTCATTATTCATTAAACTCATAATGAATCAGGGATTGCTTCTAAACAGTATACCATATTTTCCTGTTGGCTGCAGTCAGAATGAATTAAAAGCTGTGACAGATCGCGCATTATCTTGTCAGTGCTCACAACTAGAAGACTGAGCTGCAATGAAGTCTTGAAAACCTGTCACCTTTTCTTGCAGTGTGTCTTGACCCCAGGGCCATTGATGACCTACAGTAAGTAACTCAGAGCCATACTTTAATCAAGAGCACTCTGGTCAGCTTATACAGGAAAATGGAATAGCTGAGGGTCACTTAGTTTGATCTAGAAATACAGTTTCTTCTAAGCCACCACCCAAACAGCAACAGCAGGTGAAGCAAAGTTGGAGGCATGTTGCTAGCAATGTAATGCACCCATATTCTCAGCACTAACTTGAGCTACGTTTTAACAAACCAGATCTGCACACAGAATTCATGCGCTTTACCTATACTGGTTGAAAGCACAGGGAAAAGGGAAGGAATGCAGTATTTCTGTACTGCCTGCTGCTGCAGTACAGCACTTTTAGCAAGACATTTTATTCCTCACACCAAGCTGCTGTGAGATGTGCTGCCAGGCACTTTACTCAGTATAAGCTATGATTAGGAGAATTTTGTTCACACACAAGGCAAAGAATGAGGCTTGCTTTTTTTTTTTTCGCCAAAGTTCTAGAGCATAATGGAGTCCCCTTCTAGGTTACGACCCACATTATGGGTTTTTGTTTGGTTGGTTTTTTATTGCAAGCAATGCCGTTGGCTAATATGAGAATCTGAAGTTCTGAAACAAACCAAATACAGTGCTGAGAATGTTAAATAAAATCCACCCCCCAACGTTACAGTGATAGAAATATTTAGTGCTGTCCTCTAGAAGGAAGTCTATATGCTGTCTATCAACTTCCATGATACTACTATATAAAAAAAGGTTGACTTTTTGGTTAAATGAAGTCATGTGCATCTCCATGTTAGATACCTTCATGTTATATCCCCAGCTTATCACCACCATACTTACCCCCCATGATGACACAGGAGTCAAACATTTGACTAAAAACAGAGTTCCTCAGTAAAAGGTATATCAGGTTTCTGGAGGGAACACATTCAGCAATTGAAAAAAATCCATCCCTCAAAATATGTCTATTCAAGGGTGAGAATCTCAGTCAAGTGTCTTATTAATAAAACAGCACAACCTAGGGTACTAAACAATAAAAAGCAGATGTTTTCAGTCTATTTTGTGATTTCAAAACATCCTTATTTCCCTGGGACTAAGGGGCTTTGTTTCCCCACCAGCCTGTTTCTGCCCTCAGAGTATGGGAAACCAGCAAACAGCAGGCATGTATATGCTGCGTGTGTATTTCTGTCCCAGTGCTCACTCTCACCCCTGCCTGCAATTTCCATTCTGAGCTACTTTTTTTATTAACACCAAATGTTCTTTGGGACAATATACCAAGAAATGCAACAAAAAGGAATCCTGATCAGATCAGCTTCCAAAGGCAACTCAGTCAGGAAAATAACCACCATTTTGTGCTCACTAAAAATACGCCACGGTAGTACACGTCGGAGAGAACTAATCGAAGTGAACCAAGTTTCAGTAAGAACACAGCTATAAGCTAAATGTAAATAAACATCCAAAACTATGCTGTAGGAACCAAAGCATTCAGTATCATGAAAGTAACCCTGCAATAACCAGTTTTTGCTAACAAATCCACCAATTTGCTTGAGCCTTAGAGCTCCACAAGGGCTGCATCTTGCCATGTTCCACACAAGTGTAAGAGAAGGTATTTCCTACCTTACTAGTCATTGTCCTGCTGTGATGCTGTAGGTAATTGTCCTGCTGCAAGTTTGATTTGAGCAATTTGATACTTGAGGGCCTTGGCTTTGCAAACTTGTTTGCTTGAACTGCCACTCCAGCCTACTCGCATAATCAGCTCTGCAGTCACAGGACGTAGGTCATTGTTTCTGTCTCTCATTTTCTGCAGATCTTGTCTTCTGCACTGATCAGTTCAAATCACTGTTCAGCATGTAAGACTGATTAAAAAAGCCACAACTTACCTTTGAGGTAGCAGAAATACTAGCAATCAGTCATCAGACAAGACACTGCACCATTTTGTTATATGGCCATATTACAATTTCTGTTAGTTTTATCATGCACATTTTACCAATCGTACTCATGTCAAAGTGAACCATTTAGAAACACATACAAAGCTAAATTTGGACTGCTACTAATTCATGGAGCCTACAAAACCCATATTGTTTATGGTGAGTAACAAGTTTTCCAGAAAAACAGCAGAAAGGGAAGTTCCCGCTCTTCCTCAGTGCATCTGAAATAATGCTTGGAAGACATCCACAAGAACAAAATGTTCCAGGAGACTACTAACCAGTTAAATCAGGTAAGGAAAAGCCTCTAGAAATCTGTCTACTAGTCTTAAACCAACTTAGAATAGCTTAAGTCGTACTCTACTCTGACAATCTTCCTTTTTAAAGATTTTTTTAACTAGTTTTCCTCCCAGTAAGTTTGCAGGATATTAAGCAGAAGTCAGAGGTGCAAGTCCTATAGGTAAAGGCCACCCGGAACATCTGAATCTAGAAAATGCTTCTGTAAAGCATGGCATTGGGACAGGACAGGGGAGAGAAATACAACACAACACAAAAACTATGGTCTGAGTATCCTGTCATTCACACTTTCCAGCATGCAACAGTATTACTGCCATTTCAGGTTTCAAGGATTTTTATACCTTAATTTTACATACATTATATACCTATGCACACACAGAGCAAGTTTTGAACACAAACCATTCTTCTGTGGTTAGATAATTTTTAAGGCTACTGCAGTTAGAAAACAACGCATTAAGGAACAGAAGTCTAAAAGAAAGATTGATCAGGTTCAACTTGCAGGTCAGTCCCCTCAACTGGAAAGCATTTCCAAGAGAATCAGAAAGTTGTTTATTTTAGTAAGTACACTCTTTAGTATGACAGAGCCCATATCCAAGTGCTAATTGATACGACAATCTGCAAGATAGGAGACTGCTGCCAAAACAGACATGGCAGTAAATAAGACAGAACAAAAGAAAATAGCCAATAAGATTTAGTTAGGGCCTTTCATTCTTACTCTCTCTCTCCTCCAGCCAGAAAGGACTTGCTTGTCTCAACC
The DNA here is from genome assembly GCF_964289735.1 of Phaethon aethereus. NCBI lineage: Eukaryota > Metazoa > Chordata > Aves > Phaethontiformes > Phaethontidae > Phaethon > Phaethon aethereus. The sequence goes on along the minus strand of NC_138593.1, from coordinate 10,908,735 downwards.
AATTTCAGCAATAGATCTGCAGTTCTCTTACAGGTGCAATTAGAGTAAGGAATGCATTCTACCAGTTCTTTAAGTGGGTTGTTCCAAAGATTGAATCACACTGGCTATTTAGAGCTTGACTGGCTCTTTCTCAAATATTTATATAGAAGACTCAAATGACAGGAACTGCACTGCTTCCTATAGCCCCTCAAATATTTGGTGCTTTAAGGTGCCATCCATATGAGATGATACTCCCAAAAAGACTCACGGGTCTCATGCAGGTGAGAAACAGAGAGGAGATATGGTAATACAAGTCTCTTCAGAAGGTAGTACTTACCAGAATGGAATCAAAGAAATCTTTTAATTTAGTCCACTGATACGCAAATCGGTTATATTAGCTCACATTGTCAATATTAGCTGTATTGGCTCTCTAATACATTTCGTGCCTTTTATGGCCAAATTTGGCCCACAAAAATGATCTACAAGTGAAAATGCCTCTTCCTTTGCACAGAATGAAGCAGGTCAGAGCAGTTTTAACATTACATTCTAGTGGGAGTCAATAGTTTTGGAAGATGGAGAAAAACGTACTTTCCTAAATTTAAGAATCACCATATCCTGTAAGATAACTATAGTACATGAAATGGATGCCTGCAAGAACATTCTGCCCACGTTATGCCCTGAAGCATCCAGTCTTGAGAGCCTAGCAAGAGTGAGCAGCCCTGGGGAGCCAAAAAGCAGGATGTATTATGCTAGTCTCAGCAGCTACTGATGTACCTGCTGCCTGGCCGTGCTAGATGATGTCAGGGTAGCTCATATCGCACAGATACATAGCTAGACTTTAGCACATAAAAGCTATGCCTCAGATAACAAGTTAAAACAAGGAAAAACAGAGGAACAGCCATTCCCACAATATCCTTGTTCCATAAAGAAAAACAGTAATTCATTCAAAATACCAAAACTTTGGGGGAGTAAGTTCTCACTGAAGATTAAAATCTGATCAGCCAGACAGGACAGTCCACCACACAATCACGGAGCTCACCAGTAGGGCAGTAAAACTAATCCAATATCTGCAACAAATTCTCTTTCAATTAGGAAAAGTAATCACAGTAACATTGATTTGCTGCATTCCTCTCTGCAGTCTGATTGCCACACCAGTGCCTGTTATAAAAAAAAAAAGGCAGTTTTGCCACCACTGAAACAAACACTAGTGAAGAACACTTTCATTTAACACCCTTCATTCTCGTTTCCTTATTACTGCTTTGAACATTCACACTGAAGTTTCATGATAGATTCTTCAGCTGCTATTGTCACCTCATTTCAAGTAAAAGCTGATTATGAATTAATTTTGTATGCCATTTGTTCAAGAAAGGAAAGGATCAGACTTGCGTGTTTCTGATTTCGTAACGGATTTGTGTATTTCTGAAAGACACAAAAGCCCTGAACTTTACATAATGGGGGCATTTTCTGAATTCACTTTTAATGCCCCAAAAGGTAGTAAAGTACCCAAACATTAATATTAATTTACTCCTATTTTGGTGCAACTTTTCAAGGATTTGGGAATAAGCTGCTAGTTTTTATTTTAGCAAGATCTATAAGCAGCTTATGACAGTTTGCCCACCAACAGAGAAGGAAGGCAGCTACGTGATACACAGCTATTAACGTGACATGTTGTGGGTACATGACCCACTTCCAGTTTTCATCATTTATTTCCCAACTGAGAAGCTGCTTTATGTCAGGATGCCTACCCCGCCCTCTTAGTCTAACATCTCATTTGAAGGAAAACTGAGAGGTACTGCAGTGACAGCTCTGAAAACTGCACTAGAAAAGGTATTTTAAATTTGAGGGACATCCATGTTTTGCATCTATTTCCAGATATGTTTTAACCAAATTGTTAAGAAATAAGTGCTGTAAGTGTCTCAGTGTTAGACCCTAGCAATATCTTTAAACACACACACACCCTGCCCCCATTTCTATACTAATTAAGCCATAACCTAATACATGATGTATTACAAACTGTATTGGTGCCACTGGTTCTTTTGCCCTAAGGAAAGAGTCAGCCATGTAACAGTACCAGTTAGGAATCCACATCTTTCATTTATAGATACCATTACTAATCTCTTGACCAGGTCTTCCCATTCACTATAAGGACAGTAGAGATAGTGTTGCATGGGATAAAGAACCATTTCTGATTTCCTCCCCTAACCTTCAAAGCCTGTGAGTTTTCACTTACCATAGAACAAAGTAACCATCATCCAATGGACCCAACAGAACAGGTGTCTAAGGTTCAACATGGGAAGAGCAGTATAGTGTTAGCATCCAACACAGGAATAAGAATAAATTTATTACAATAGAAACAAACAGATAATGCATTAATTAATGTACAAAATACTGATAGCATTCTGTCACCTCGGTCAGTGCTTACTAAGTACCCACATTTAAAAACATCCTAAAACTGATGATACCACACAGATTTACGAAGGTCATAGCAATTTCTTGACACTACTGTAAGACAGCCCAGCTACTCTTTAAGGTTTGCTGCACAATACAGGAAGATGGAGCAGGATATAACAGGAACATCCGAAATTTGAAATCATTCTGCACCAGGAAATTAAGAGTGAGCAACTTATAAGCACAGGGAAAATAAAACGCTCACACTATGCATGAAGTCAGAGTTACTTGTGGCAAATGTTTTCATTAGAGTGCCCAACAATAAGGACTTGAGTGCCCACCACTGCTCAAGGCACAAAATATTAGTTGCAGTTCCACACCTGAGCTACTTTTTTTTTTCCTTTTGTTTTTTAAACAAACTGATGTAGCATAGAAGCATTGTCACTGAACTGCATCAATTCCCAAAGGAAGCGAAGAAATGTAGCTACAAGCCTGCTGGATTGATTTGTGTTACTAGGGCTTTATACTGTTGGGTTCCCCCCACACACCTTTACGTACACATTTACTGCATTTATAGAGGAAGTCAGTGTGCACATTAATATCTCTTATTTCTAATCACCTCACTCTTTTGGAGTGAGAAAGATGTGGTCCATGCTAACCAAAAACCATTAATACAAAGTAGCGTTTAAAATAAGCTATAAAATAATTTTTTTGCTCTATTTGGTTCTGCCCCCAAGTATAATTATGCAGATTTATTTCACATATTTGAGGGATGCCTTAAAAGGCTGTAATTTATCCTATCTCTGGACAAAGCCAACAGGGAAAAAGGATTCCTGCAACCACTGAGAAGTTTGCAAGCACATTCTAGTTGCAGCTAATTTATTTCTGGGACAGTATCAGGTCACAAAACATGTGTGAAAGGAATACTGGCACTGAGCAAACTTTGAAGCAAATTAGGACAGTCTTTCCCCACTCTCTCTTATACCAGACTCCCTGATGGAAGTCCACAAATAATTTCTTCTCTAAGAAGACAATAAAAAACTCATCCTAGTACAGTCTCAAGAACCATATATACACATTTTGTATATTTGAAAATGCTGGCAAAAGTCCACAGAGGCAGAAGATAAAAAGCATGAAAGCTAAATCTAACATCAGGTTCTCTACTGAACCTGACACCTAGAAACAAAACAACATAAGGCTTCTTTCTTCTGAAGTACCCTCCCCAAAATGTGATTTTTCCAGTGGCATGTGGAAAAGGCCAGCTGTTGAGACTTTCTTGCTTGCTTCATGACTTAGAAAGTGAGATGTTATGCAGCAGAGAGGCAGGCCTGACGAATACTTTGTGCCCAGGTGTTTAAGAGTGCCGTGACCGAATGCTTGTCTGGAAGTTGCAATAGTTTTGAAGTCATGTACCGATACACTGACTGCAAAAAGGGATTGGCTGCTGGAAAAAAAAAGGTAACAGATAAATGGAGTTATAATAAAAATTAAAAAATAAAGAGTATCATTAGGTATTCATATTTCCCCACTATTACCACATACACATGCCCAAAAAATGTCATGCTAGCATCCTCGTACCATACTGTCTAGGATTTTTTATCCACAGAGGGCTCTGGTCTGGATAGTCCGCTGGAACGCTCAGCTGCAGTGGTGGGACATTTGGAAGATTCTTGTCATCTAGAACACAAACACACTTCCATCAGAACAAAGCATTCCTTGCTGGATGGAGAGGGTTTTCTGTGCATAATTCAGCTTGGTTTCTAGCCTCTGAACCCCAAGGAGGAACCAGGCTGTTCATCTCCATTTTTCTTGGAAGGCAATCTCATTGTTTACTATAACACCACACTTAAATTTTCGGAAGAAAAGCCTGGCAAACATAGGTCAATCTCTTACACATTTCTGCACTTTGCCAATCTCACCATTTTATCAGCTGACCTTCACATCTAGTTAGACATCTCATTTTTGAAAATTAAGTGCTTTACATACTAATATTCAGGACAAAAAGAGTTCAGATTTCTCACATAGAGGGAGAAAGAATCTATTTTCCCCATTGGAATTCAAGAGCAAAACAAGTTGATAGACTATAATACTTTATGCTTATTTAGCTGAGACAAAAAAGATGCAATCTGAATTTTCTTTCCTGAACATACACCACTGTCAGTGATCATTAGTACAAATTGAAATTGACCCTCCCAAAAATTAACTCAATGTTTCTCTAGCTCTGTCCTAGTTGTTGGAGGTAGAACAATTCTCACGTATCAGTACAGGTCAAATCAGGCATCACGACTGTTGCTCGCAACAACTAATGCTCTAGACACTAAATGAGATTACCAATTGCAACTCCAGCACAAAGAAAGGATCAATCAGTGTGAATGATCCAGGTGTACCCTGAAGCAGCTTGTGCAGAATGTCATGATTAAGCAGTGCTATGAATCTGCATGAAGTCTGTGGTTACCAGAAGTCACAGGTTGGCAAGAGCAAAGACTGTTAGCAAAAACCTCTTCAAATTTCTACAGTCAAGCTCAGCACTTCTTTCTGAATTCAGCCCTTAGTTTCTTCTTGCTTACCTAGCTTGCATATGAGATGAACTGTGCCATTATTACTGCAGTGGGAAGGGTCCAGGTTCACCAGGAATTTAGGATTTAATCTTGCAACTTCCCCTTGTAAGACATTTGGTATGGTCTGTCTTTCATCCTCTTCATATTTCCGCTTTCGAGGTGAAGCAACTGGGGCCCTATGTAAAATACAGTCCACAGAAGGACTAGATGAAAACGTTATGCCAACATCACGTGTCAAATATTTTACAGCTGTAAAAAGGAAAGGTATAACTCACACCATCCACAAACCCATCTGTTCTTTTAATAGTTTCTATAAATAAGTATTTTTTTCCTTAAATAATGAACATTTAAGACAGACAGCAGGTCAATGATACATACGTGATTGGTGGTCCATGTATTGCAGTCATAGCTGGCATAAAGGTACGGTAAAGGGAATGGTTGAAGACTGGTGAACGGATGTTGGCCAAAACAGCATCCAAAAGTGGCTGACACAAGTACTGCTGTTTGGTGGGTGGCACTGGGGGAGGCGGTGGAGTCGGCTAAAACACAAGATAAGCCCCTTTTTTTTTTTTGTGATGATTAAAAGAAAAGATCTCTCTACTATTGATTCTGCAAAATTTTATAGCAGTAAACTTCCAATGCATGGAATGCAAAGGATTCTCAAGACTGCATAGAGTAATATTAAAAAAAAAAAAAAAAAAGGCAGTCAGCAGCTTTCATTTAGGAAGTCCTGAAATCATTTCCAAAATTCATAGAAATAATTATTCAAGTCTCTGCTCAAAGCACAAGAGTTTTAAAGTTCAGTTAAAAGATACGTACAGGTGACTTACATGAATTAAATGCTTGCACATTTTTTCCTGTTTTCTTACTTTGTCCAACCTTACTTGAAGTCTTAACAGCACAAGCAACAAGAAATGCAAAAAATTATCTTTCCAAATCATAAGACCTTTTGGAATTAATTGCTTATCTCTTGCTAGTGCAAAGCATCACGTACCACAGCCATATCATTTTTAAGCTTCTCCAGAGCAATTTCGCACTTCTGCAGTGTCTTCAGAGGGCACCTGCAGAAGAAGAGAAATTTCATCACCACAAAATGGTCACCTCAGATGAAGTGTTTCTGCTGTCTGAGCCCCACAAGACAGCTTCAGTGCCAACATGGCTGGATGTTAAGTGACAAATTTCAGAAAAAGCTGGGGAATCTGATGTCCAGCCAAAACAAAAAAGAGTTACCGTTTTGAAGGGTCAGTCAGGATATCTAAGAGACTCTTCATTTTACTCAGGTCCTTCTTCCTGTCTGAAATAATATCAGAGACACAAACACTGAGTACAAGAATAGCCTCCATACTTGCAGACAGAAATACAGTGTACAGTTAAAAGTGAAAAAATGACCCAACATTGAAGAAAGGAGTGAGGATCAAAGAACTTCCATTTAATCGTAAGTATATACATTGCATAAGTTCTACATGTCTCAAAAACATCAGAAGTAAAGGAAAACTGACAGGAATTTAAGGATGAGGATTTTACCCACTCTTCACAGTAAAATCTTTTCAGTCATAGGAAAGAAAGAGCAACTAACTTTCACTGTCATTTTTAGTCCCTGGAATAGAACCCATCACGTAAGGCAAGGTACTTGTCCTTTCATCAGAAGAGACAGCTGACAGAGAGAAATGTGTGACGAAATATAGGGAACATCACCTTCATTTTTATCTATTTTATTGATCATCCTCCGGAGGGGCTCAATGTATTTTGATAGCTGTTTGAGTTTCTCCAGATACTGTTGCTCCTCTGACTGGCTAGAACTGGCTGGACTCATGACAGAATTTGGATTTCCTGGCAAGAAAGTAAAGACTGCATGTCACAGGGATGACAAAAGATACTGCAGAACAGCATTTTCACATTTCAGAACCTAGATCTGAAATGTGGCACTCTCAAAGTGTAGCTCATGTCAAATATCCAAATCCACACGCGGATGCCCTCCACAGTTTACGTGCTTGTCCAACTCTCTAATCTTTGTGTAGAAATAATGTGTTCTGTGGACAGAACAGCAATTCCCATGTAATACAATTTTTTTCTGAAAAGGTCCAAAGATTCATATACCCACTTTCTAGGTCCTCATTTTGCCTTCACTCTGGTGCATTAAACACTAAATCAATACACTGAATTTGCTGCAGTTTTCCTTAAGTCGGTGCTTTCCAAACTGCAGAACACACAAACACTGGTATAAGGAGGAAGCCAGTATGTTACTTCCATTCACAGTATCAGAAACTGCTTATTGCATCTGGGAGAGAGAAGAGCACATGTGTCAGAGTACACCTAGGAAGGAGTTATGAAGCAAAGCAGCCTGCCACCTGTGATTAAGTGGGTACGTCCTTTACAATTGCATGCTGTCGCTAAGGGTTCCTTCCTGCATGGAACTAAGGAATCATGATGCCTCTATAAACTTGCTCCATTAAATTAAGTATCATTCTTTTTTTCAAAAGATTGGGGAAAAACCTCATTACGTAGTTCAGTGATGAGAAAAAAGGTTTTAATTGATTTTGATTTGGGATATACATGTTGTTGTGTTATGTGGTGCATGTGACATTCACTACTTGCAATGCTGCTTTCTAGAGCTCTTTAAAAGTTTACGTTGTGCCAAACAATAACAGGTTTCCTGGAAACTGTTACAGTTACCAAAACATACCCCAACTCACAGTCTGCAGTACAGTTCTCAGATCATTTACCTGGAGTGTTTAAAGGACCTGGGGATGGGACACTAAAGTTCTGAGGTGTTCGTGCAGCTGCTGGGCTCTGGGATGGTTGTGGAGATGGACTGGGGAGAAAGCTGCTGGGTGATGGAGCTGGGCCAGAGCTGAAAAATAAGCATAAAATCAAACCTGCCAGGATCTGACAAGGAAGCACGATCAACCTGCAAGCAGATATGCTTTTAGTAAGCATTGCTATGGCACTCTAACTCTGCCAGTAGTCTCAGTGAGGATTTCGTACACAGCTTCTTTATTTAAAATGGGGGTTTTCAGAGTGTATTCGGCACAATGCCACCTGTGCTCTCACTGAAGTTCATGTTAAAATTCATTCACTTCAATTGAAACAGAGCAAAATATATTGAATGCTTCTGAAAACCTCACCCTTAGAGCACTGATAAAGGTCCTCAAAAGTTGCAGTCTCACTCACCTGACATTTGAATTTGGCTGAGAAGTTGGCTGGCCTGGCTGAGGAGATGGCTGCGGCTGTGGTGGTGGAGGCATTGATTGGGGTGTTTGAGCTTGTTGGACAGGAGATGGGGATGACATCATGGTAATATTGTTCTGGCTGACCTGAAATATGGAAAAAGGTAAGATCAGTAACAACAGGATGGGAACCTAACTAAAAGTCTTTACCTATGGAGAGAAGCGTATCCTCAGGCCTACAAGAAATGAACGTGTTAGTTTTCTGTTCTCCCCCATAATGACAGTCCCACCTGTATCAATCTTGAGGCTCTCAGGGCAGTACTTCATAACAACTTTATTAGAAATAACCATTAAAACTGTACATAATTTGAGTAACTGTATAATAATTGTTTTCCATTTCCCAAACCATCATGTTGCAATTAAGATGTCAGAAATGCCATGTGAAAAACCTGTACTTTATTAGAATTAGAATAAAGAAGAGCAGAAAGAAAAGACAGTTCTAACTTGAGAATTAAGAGCCATAAAAACCCCTCCTTATTTTGACATTTTAATTACAATCTTCAAGGGTCTGCCAAACTTGACTGTAGCTTCCCAACTGATTAGGAGGAAGGAAATAAAAAAAAAATTAAATTAAGCCAAATCACCAACATCTTGTTTAAATATTCAACTTTGAAAATCTGGGCAGAGATAGAAACAGTCCAAACCGAATGGCTGGGTGGAAAAAAATAAAGTAGCTTTCTGACTTTTGGATAATGATGAGGTGTGCCTAAAGGAGAAAAAGATGAATAAAAGCATTTCCAGAACAGCACCAAACTCTGTGTAACAACTAAGTTTATTCTGTACAATATAAAGTGCCAGAGCCAGATGATGCTCAAATTAGAGCAACTTCTCACATTTGTTCTAATGGACATTTTTCCCCTTGACCACTTAAACCCAAACAAAAATCCCCGTATCATGGCCAGGAGCGTGATATAGTAATACATATATTAAGTGATCATGTCTGTTTACGGCACATGCAGAGTTCTTATGACCTGAGGCTATAAATAAGTACATACAAAGATAAACCAAATTAGCCTGCAGAGGCCACAGTTTGTGACTCAGTAACCCATGCAACCATTCTGTAAGTCATTGATTAGCATCTTTATGAATTAACAACTGTTCTCCTCAGTCTAAATGATTTTTAAGCAAAGGTCCCAGTAAATCCACAAGTCCCAGACACTTCATGGGCACTGCAGTTTGGTGTCGTCCTTCACTCACTTAAATACCCATCTAAATCATCCAACTGTTTCCAGAGGACAAGAAAATTCAGCACATTAAAAAGTAAATATTGCATGGTCTACTTTTGCCTGTACGTACTAAATATGACTGCAAATGCTTTGCTTGGAATATCACATTACAGCTATGCAAAAGGTCACATTCCACCACAAAAAAAAAAAAAAAAAGGGCCCAAACAATCCCCACCTAGGTGAAAATGTAAAACTACTAAACTTGAAGATACTAGTTTATGACCCATTAAAGCATAGTTTAAAATCAAATGCAGCCTGACATACTACAATTTTCTTTTAAATCTTCAATTAACCCCATTGGCTTCACAATATCGCCTACAAAGATAATATCCAGAACAAGTAGGGCTGAAATGATGTTTTAAATCAGCTATATCTTCATTTTCTCCATAATCAACAAATACTGAGACTGTGCTTACTGTTTTTTATAGGAGGTGGATTCTTTAACAGTATGTGTCTGCTCAACAGTTGGAAAAGCACATCTGAGACTGAAAAGCATAGTCTGCCTGCCACAGAAAACAAGCATCTCACCACTGTGCAGAAGGAAGCTATGGTGAACACTACAAAAAGCACTCCCTGATTTTTTTTTTTACAATTCTATTTAACACTCTGTTAAACAGCAAGTGATTTAGAACTTACCCATATGGATGCTGCAACCATTTTTCATCAAGTCAAACTAAGACTATTTTTGAGTGGTTCATCACTTCCTAAAAATCAGGCCCCCTTTAAGTGTCTCAAGTTGGTTACATAAAATTACTTCTGAAAACTTAAATCCTTGTGTTTTGGGAAGGAACGAGAAAGATTTCATTAGGTATTTTCCAGATTTAAGCTACTGTACCTATTTCAACACCAAGGTCCCTTCACATTAATTTACAAATGTTGCAGAAAAGCAAACAGAAGAACATGCAGCATCTACTGTGCACATAAACATAGAATTAGATTTTTTTTTTTTTACATTACTCCTCCTTTATGTACATGCATAGGCAAACCACTTTCCTTCTTGCAACAAGTTTGCCCTCTGTCAGCTTCATTTCAGAATACAAAGGCTAATGTCTAATATTAAGCAAAATTGTGGCATTTTCAAAAACATGCACTCAGAAATATGCAATTCTGAACTTACTTCCTTACTTTTCATTGAAAGCAGTTAATTTTCTACATAATAATTTCAGGTGTCTTCTAAGATCTAAAGATGCTTTCAGCTTTAGATTTCTACATTGTTTGCAGGATATGGATTAAGATTATAACAATTTAATGAAATTTCAGCTTCTAGGGAATGCTCTTTCCAACTGACTCCCACTAAGAGGCGGCTAAAAAAACAAACAAACAAACAAACAATAAGTCCAAAAGACAAAAAACCTCCCTCTGGAACTTCAACTCCATTAAACTCATTTAGCTCTTCATTCAACTCCACAGTTAAGCCATGATTACTGACCATTTGCATACCCTTCATCTTCAACATATATAATTGTACTGGGTTTGTGTGGCAAGGTTTTGGTAGTGGTGGGGGTTACAGGGGTGGTTTCTGTAAGAAGTTGCTAGAAGCTTCCCCTGTGTCTGATAGAGACCATGCCAGTCGGCTCCAAGACAGACCTGCCCCTGGCCAAGGCCAAGCCCATCAGCGACAGTAGCAGCGCCTCTGTGATAACATATTTAAAAAGTGGGGGGGAAAACACAGCACGCAGCGTTTGCAGCCGGAGGAGTGAGAGTATGTGAAAACAACTCTGCAGACACTAAGGTCAGTCTCAAGCAATGAATAGCACTCAGTAGATAAGGCTAGCGAAAGTTTTTCAGGAGCTCCCGGTACCAAGAGTGTACAATATGCAGAAGCTAATGGCAAGGAAAAGGAGACTGCAAGAAGGAAGTGATGGTTATAAACGAGGAACAGTAGAAACACTTTTAGTCAAAAGGAAAACTCTAGAAAGCATTTACACTACTGTACTTACAGTTTCAATGTTAAGCCAGTAAGCACAGCCTTGCCTTCTCTGTTGCAAACTGGGTTTGAAGTTCACCATTATGCTGCTTTACATGACAAATGGAAACTCTGCAGAGCTTCAAATAAGTTCAGATACAGGTCTCCATATTTCCAGTCAGGCCAGTATCCCTTGCTTTGTTTTAAAATTAACTCAGTTTTACTGTTTTCCTAAATTTTCAGTTTGCTGAAGATTTCTGTGTCAACAAAAAATTGGAAGTTCATACTATTGCAGACTGTAATAAATTTGTAGATGGGACTCGAAGGTTTTGACACTAGAAATACAAGAGAATGATTGGTATCAGCACATTAGTTACCTAACTGCTAAAGCAAAAGCTAAGTATTAGATCAGTTTAATCTTTTAAAATTTCAAGATCAGCAGGTTTCTTCAGCCAATCCAAATATAGTATATGAAACTTCTCCTAGCTGTTCAAAAAGTGCCACTATCATTAATTGTAGGTTCATGTTTGGTAACTATTCAGGCACAAAACCAAAACTTCAGCTAGCAAAATGTCAGTTCTAATTCTCTAGCAATTCAAAAGAAGAGGAGATTGTGGAACATAATGCCATATCAGTTAACACAGTCTTTAGATTGAAAAGACTGTAATAGTAAAAAAAAAAAAACCACAACCCAAACGCACAAACACTCAAACAAAAAAACCCACTGCAGAATCAACTGAACCTTGTGATAAAAAGAGACAGACTGACATTTGTGTCATACGGGGTAAAAATAAATAGCCCCATGGTATTGATATCACATCTGGTGCTTTTGTTGAAAGGGATTCTTCAGTGCAATACCAAGATTCTTTTCTAAAGACAACAGACACTCTGAACTACCTATCATCAAGTCTAAATAACTTTTGATACTGTAGTCAAGGAGATAACAGACTCTTAAATGAGTAATTAATAACCAGATATATGCTAAAGACCTTTACTCCTATTGTGAACAGCTGCAGGGGCTCTGATGACAAGGAAGTTACAACATATCCAACAGACAATACCATTTAAGCATTTTACAAAATTAAGAGGCATAAATGACAATATTTCTCATTTCTAATCCACCTAGAACCTGAACAAAATGTTTTGGCAGACAGCACTAGACATTAGTGCTGATCCAGAGCCGTCAAGTATAAGGCATGTCACACTGGCTTTAAAAACATGCTTCCTACCACTGTTAAACCATGACTCACTCACTCATCCTACCACCTGCTTCGGAGCCATTTTCACTCCAAATCATAGTTCATAAAGAAATTTCCTTTCTTCTTCTGCCTTCTCTAGTTGTTCAGTCTTCTAAATAATTTTCACAATCCTTGGCATGCTACTGAGATACTCCTTGATGACCAATTCACTTGGTGTCAGAAATCAAAGCTCCTCAATAACCACAGACATGACAGTACTACAAGATCAGCCTATGGCACTGAATGCTTAAACTAGAGGTCTTTTGTTATGACTCAAATATTAAATATAAGCCAATGTAATACTTAAATATGTATTGGAAGTTGTCAAACCTCATCATCAAGCCACACATGGGAGATGATTGTCTCGGTATATATAAACTGCTACAGCCAATAAAGCTCAAAGTAAATTCTCCTTTGACTCAACAGCTATGCCTGGGTTTTATTTCAGTTAACATATAAACAATGACCTAGACTGAAATGACCCTCCATCTTAAACCAGAAACAACAAATGTGTTTGCCTAGGTCTGAAGAATCTTTCTGGTCACTGGATCTACCTTAGCAAGCTCCTGAGAAGAAAAGGCTGTGCCTACTAAACTTGATGCAGAAGTACTAGGAAGCGGAGTTTCAGACATTCCACAGCCCCACGACAAGCTTGCAAAGAAAACAAAAATGCAAAGAGTGAAGAAACTTTTATTAAGCTAAAACTGCACCTGGTATTAAATTTGAAGATTAGCATCTAGAAGAACATGACATGAGGTTCATGAATAACAGAAAAATGCATTTGAACGCTACTCCACCATCATCATATGATACACATTTAAACCAACACCAATCACATAGGCCTCAGCAAACTTCTGCAAAGCAGTGCCTCATTTTGTGACCTACTGACAAGAATTCAGTTCTATTTCATTCTAGTTCTCCCCATTCCTGCTCCCCCAAAATAACACATTTTGCTTACAAAACATGACTTTGAGGTCTTTAGCAGATCTGGACCTGCACCAGGCAGATGTAGTACTCTGACCTCACACATCTTCCAGCAACAGCTGGATAGGTACTGCCTGCCTGCCTACACAGGTTCTTCTCTGAGGCAGGCACAAGTGGAATCCTTCTGGCAGTTCCTCCTACACAACCATGAAAGAACGGCTCCATTTTTCTTGGTCCCTGATACCATGCCAAGAAGCTACTCAAACTGAAATGAGTCAAGTTTAGTATTAACGAAAGAAGCACTTGTACAGAGCACAAACACGTGGTAAGGTCCCAGCCACCACTCAGCCAGTACACTGCAGTACTAACTTGCAACACTCTCAAAGGCACACTCATGGATTATGGACAAAGACTAAACAGAAACCACAAAGTTGTAATTTGAGACTTCAGTCAGTTATGGACATGGAAATCTTAAAATAAAAATGTATGCCGTTTTAAAAATGCTTTATTTGACGTCCCAAGCTCCCAGAAAACCTATTATTTAAAATAAAAAAGGATCCATAAAAAACCTGAACAGCCCAGTACCCTGAGTAACACCAGCAAGTTAGTTGTTTGATGAAAAAGTGAACTTCCTCTTGCTTGAAAGCAAGTGCTATACAATCACGTATTGAATGCTTTGCACAATTCCTGACACAATGTGCTTTGACTCAGTAAATACCTGTGGCATTTGCTGTCCGCCCAAAGGAATGGAGCTTGGCGGTGTAGCAGACACAGCGGTGGTAGGCGGGAACCGTGGTCTTATTTGCATCCCACCTCGGGCCATAGGTGCGGTGATCATCTTTGAGGACAGAGGGACAACAGACAAAAGTAATCGCAAAACAAGAAATGCAGTGCACTGGCAGGATGAGAAGCACATGCAACCTCCAGGAATTAGGGGGAGGGGGAGCATGAGGGGAAGGTTAGTGAGCTTTTCTCTAAAGATTAACCTAACATGCTAGCTTATAAATCAAACTCCTTTTTTATACCCTTTCTATCCATTTTTAGAAAGCATCTAATGAATTCTAGGTATCTTGAGAGAGCTGTTCATGGGTCAAGGGTTGACCATGCTATCATCTGCATGAAGGGCTTTTCCTAAATTTTGCCTGACATCTTGAACTTCTAGAATTCTTGGAAATAAGTACTCTAAGATTGTTGCCAAGAATGCTCCATATAAGAAGCTACATAATGCCATAAGTTTCTGATGTGCTTTCCCCCTTGCTGTGAACTCAAAAGATTTAGCAGTATTTGCACATGCCACCACATCTTCATTATAAAAGAATTTGGCAGACAGTTCAACAGCAACTGTCAGTAGGAATGCTTCACAGTGAGCAAAATTTCAGACCAACCTAACCTATGACAGTATAATAATGCCAAAGACAACAAAAAGGACTTCTGTGTTTGAAAAAGTTATTTCTTTCCTTTTATAACCTGCAAAATAAGTCAAATATATCCTTGTAATTTCCATCATTTATACAAATACTCATTCTTGGATTACTAAGCTGTGCTAAAATACTCTGTTACAAGTCTACAATCTGCCTCAAGCTTATTCATGTACTATTTGACTCTCCAGATGTATAGACTGAGCACCCTAAAGTACAATCATTCAGGACAAATGATGAAGGTTAGCATTAGAATGGGTATGAATTTTAAAATAGTATTAGGACTATGCTACTCTGTAGTGTCTAGGAGTGCCTTTCAGAACCAGTCTGCATGAGCCACACAGATTTAATCATATATATCTGCATAGCCCTCTGTTACTTAAAATTTGATATTGCACCATATATGCTGAGAATTTACAGCAAATACAGCATATTTTTGAGGCAGTATCCAGGTAACTTTGGGAGATTCACTTATCAGTAAAAGAACTTCTGTTTGGTACTTCAAAGATCTAGAGTAAAGCTCTGGGCTACTTTTTTTTCTCCTGCATACATATTACCAATGAACCTACACAAGCCCAAACTAACCTACAAGTTAGTTAAAGTCTCCTTTCAGTAAATGGTTTGGGGCATTCTTGCTTAGTGTTTTATGTAAATGGACTGAAGCAGCCAGCAACATGTCTGTAGAAAGTCAGAGAATGCATGTGCTTACAATTGTTAAAAATCAAAAAAATTAAATACAACATAGCAAGACTGAAAAAGGAAAGCAATAACTGATAAAGAAAACAGTGTCAAATTCAGCACAACTGTTAGTTCACAACATCAGTGCAATGCAGTCCCTTTCCATCCAGGCAAAGAGGGATGGTCAGAGACAGGATTTCAAAAGGGAAACAAATGAGAGTGCTTCAGACATCACACACACATGCACATTTACACACACAGCATGCAACAGCCACCACAAGCAAACACAACCACCCAGCACTGCCACAAAGCACGTGTGGATGCTACAAAGTGCAGTGAAGAGCTACAGTATCAACATGAGAGCTGGTGAAGCAACACAACCCTACCAAAAAGAAACCAAAAAAGGGAAATTGCTAGGAAAAAAAGTAACATATCCTTCCAGGCACAATCACCCCATCTTAGACCCTCGTGAATGCACATGGATCTCTGGAGCATGTGAAATCCCAGGGATGTTATGGTGACCCATATGTCCCATCTTGGTCCTGTTTCTCATGCCACACCACCACAGTGTGAAGATTTAGATTACTTCCTCCGAGGTCAAGGAAATTAGAAGCATATTCACAGTTTAAGTGTCTGGCAAACCACCTGACACCAGCATGACAACTCTGATTCAAAGGCTTTCAGCTGTTTGTTGTATTGTGGTTGGTCAAATATGGATGCACACACACACAACCTTGTTTTCAATTTTTCATATTTTTTGCTTTTTGAAACGTGTGCTTTGGAAAGCAAGTGTGTATATAAAATGACACCAATTCCAGTCTCTTAAAAAATGTAAACTATTTTCCCATTCTCCACCTGATTTACATGTATGAAACCTGTGACCCTTTGATAAAGGATTCAGGAAAGGGGGTTCCAAAGATTGCATCCGTTTTAAGCAAAGCAATATATCCATGAAGGAGTTTTTCTTGTCAGTCTAAGAACAGAAGACAACAAGAAGTGTTCAAGTATTTTTGACAAAGATTTAAACTGAAGGCAAATCCTCCTCCACAAGTGAAATTGATTTATCTTGATTTATAGAATCGAGAATTTCACTCACAAAAAACAGAGAGCAAGCAGAGGAAGAGTGTCCCTCCACTGTAAGATACAAAACCTATTATATGATAAAAATTAACTGGAATGAAACAATTAGAATCCTGAACCTGTGATTTTCTTTCATTCAAAATCCAAAGATTCAGAATTCTGTAAATATGCAGCTTCTGGTGAGCATATGTAAGTATTGTGCCACTGTCACTCCACTAAAGGCAGCTCTGATTTTTCAAAGAGCAACTGCCAATCTGCATTTTGAGCACCTGAAGGAGTTGCACCAGAACAGTGATTTAAACTTTATTAATACTTAACTCCAGTTGATTACAGATTTTCTCTCAGTGATGCAAACTCTTGTGTAGCACTTAGTGGTCACTAGGACACTACTTACTTTATTTAGTGGCTTCACCTGAGAGTTACGTGCTCACAAGGACTAGACACCCAAGCAAGGTAACATTGACCTGCATGGTGTCTTTATGACTGCAGAGAAGAACTTAAAAAAAAAAAAATCACATGGATCCATGTTTAAACCTGGGATTGCTTTTACTTTTATGTAGGAAGGATGAACAGAAACTTTATGGAAAAGGAAAAACGCAGCCATATCAACCAAAATTCCCAGTTTGAAAGCCACTACAGACTAAGTTTAAATGTAACAAGCAAAGATTAGGATAGAGTTTGTTTATAACAAAAGCTTCCCTGAACCAAATGAAGAAATCAAGGCAGATTTATTAAAAATGTTGGTGCTAGTGAAAAGTGTACTAAACACAAAGCAAAATCTACTCTTAAAAGAAACTTCTTATAAATTAAAGAAAATCCATACACACTCTCAACACCGAAGCTGCATTGTAATACTGTACACAGCCACAATCTTAAAACTATTATATACAGATAACATTTACAGGAGCACAATAAACCCATTTAATTATTGGACTTCACAGGTTAAGTGAATTTTAGTCTACTCATATTGCAATGGCATCACCATAAATGGAGTAAAGCCTGTATGTGGAATTTTCTAAACTCCATCCGTGACAGATAATGAGCAGTCCTTGAGTTTACTACACACCTGAATAAAGCTGCAATACAAGACCCGCTGTCAACCATCTTATCACCTGAAATTTTTCAAATGCACCGTGCTGTTAAGCCACTGGCATATAAATTCACTAAATGGGGCAAGAATTAAGCTGACCCTACATGAGCAAAATCCATCTGCTTCGGAGTTGAAAAGAGCACCATTAAGTTAGTAGAAAGAAAAAAAGTCAGAGTGTCCCTCCAGTCAGCCTAAGTCCCTGCAGCTCCCACCTGGAAATTATTTAAGAAACAAACAGAAGCTTTAATTCACATTTCAACTGTAGAAAGAGAATTCTGCATTGCTGCCAGTACTGTACCAACTGTACTTACCACCGCTCAGCTTTTACATCCTGTGTTATGCTGACACAAGCAAAAGGACCAATACAGAAATGGAACTTAGCCACCAACAAGGATGTGGGCCACATGAGAGTTATGATGGTACAAGACACTGTTCCTGATACAAGTCTGGGAGATGTATGTTGAAGAAACAATTTTTATCACAGTCCATGTAAAAAGCTTCCAAATGTCTTATTGAATCTATAATATTACTTGTGTGCTGAAAGGGAAAATGGTGCATGCAGACATGGAATGTCTGCATATACGAAACGTACTCTGACATCAATCCTTGTCAGCCAAGGATTTCACCTGTCTGCCTCAGTCTCTTCATCTACAAAGTGGTGATAATTGTACTTACCCACATCTGTAAAATGCCTCAATATGTAACAGCACACAGGTAAGCCACAAAAGACTATTTCACATTCTTGTGGAAAATGGGATGAGAGGTTCAGCTCAAGCCATTCCCAATTTTTTTCCCCCATGTCTCCTTCATACCAGACCCACATCAAGGAACAATCACTGGGGCTACAAGTGTATTGCAGGATAAGAAAACTTTGTTAGACAGTAAGCTTTCACCCAGCACTTTTTTTTTTTTTAATGTAACTCTGCACTTGTGACACATGCCATTTTTTCTTCACAATTCACAACTGGAACAAGAGTAATATAGATCTACCGCCCATTTCACTCAGAAAAAGAATGAAAGATGAAAGGAACAAGAGGGGAGTGCAGAGAGATTTCATTGTCTATATCATTTTTTTATGGTAGATACATGGAGATGGAAGGTAAATCATGTGTGAGTAAAGACAGCAGGCAAAGATTCACAGTACAGAAATCAGTTAACACAACAAAGGAGTCACCTAAGAAAGTTTAACTAAAGAAGAGGTGATACCCTCCAAGTACCAACAGTCAGACTTGTAGTGTGACCACAGTAGGCCATCTTACGGATGTGCATTCCAGTGTCAGTATAGGCAACAATCTTACCTACTTGGGACAGAGAGCATGCACAGAGAGGCTGTCAACGAAATCCTGCCTCTGACTCCAGGCAAAGGAGAGACAGCATAAAAGCCCATATCCTCTTTGTAAAGGCAATGACCAATGTCAGACCCCTCATCAGAAAGCCAGAAACCCCTCTCCATGCTCATCTGTATCATGCACTTGCTACAGACAGGCCTATAACTACTGATAGTGGCTCCTGGGCCCTTACCTGCCCTGAAGCTCCCATCTGAGCAGCTTGGGCCTGAGCTGCTTGCACTGCTGCTGCTGCCTGCTGCTGCTGGACCAGCTGAGCTCTTACCTTGAGTATGAAAAGAAAGAATGAAGTAAGCATACTTAACTGATTACGATGTGACGCTTCTGTTTCAACTATATTGACTATATTCATAAAAAGGGTGCGGAGACAAGATCAGCCTCACATACATAGTCTTCCTAGAGTTTTGAGCTTGCTTTATGAAAAGAAGTTCCCATGTTTCTAACCTTTAGAACAGCCTTCCCATAGACTGTGCACCCAAGATTTGATTTCTTCTTGCAACTTCTTTCTGTACTATCAGGTCTTCCTATGACAATACTAGATTCTTCAATTTACTGGCAAACATAGTTAACCACGTATGTGTTGATTTCCCTCAAGCACACTTAAGCACCAAGCAATGACCAGTATTTCAAATGTTTACACATTCATACATTCATTACGACTGTCAGTGTGACGTACCTGACACCGAACTACTCCTAGCTTACCTGTTAGGAGCACAAAGTGGATGTATCAATTTGCCCATGTGGGGTCAATAATTTCTCAAGTGTGGCTGACACTTCACTCCTCCCAGCAAGGCCCAAAGAAAAGCAGGCCTTGGGATTATGTCTGAGCTTTTGCTCAATAGCACATATGGAGCGCAGAAAAAAAAAAGACTGTAATGCAACAGTTCAAAAAGCTGCACCATTAAGAGGATGGCCCAGCAAGAGGTTCAACAGAGTAAAACTATTGTCTTGTCCTCATTCTTTTCAAGGCAGGAATTACTGGTATCTTAAACTTTGACAAACATGGCAGCAAAAGCAAAGCCAGCATGCTAGAGAGCCAACAGTGGCCCCAGCCACATGCACTAGGCACTTCAAAGCACTTGCTCATGTTTTAGAGCACCAAACATCATGGAGGTGATTTTCTTCAACCAGACTTTGTTTCTTTTTCTTTTTTTTACTTGCCCATTCAAGAATAAGACAATAAATTATCTTAAAATATTAGCTTCATAAATTGTTTTCACAGATTTCCATAAGTCCTACTTTTTGACACAAAAACTGTTCTCTACTGGGAGGCCCAGACAAACGTTTAAAAACTCCGTACTCATAACATGCTAACTACAGACCTCTTAATAAGCTATGGGTTTTTTGTACTTCATTATTAGTCAAAGAATTTATTTTTTTATTTCTCCAGAGGATCATAATGAACCAACAATCAGCTGGTCACTAGCCCTTACCTGCATTGCTTTTAACTGCTGGGGTGTAAGAGTAACAGGCATAACCTGACTAGGAATTTGTCCTGAGATTGCCTGTGGCTGAGATACCATGGGCTGGGGTTGAGGCTGGGATTGTGGTGGAAGCTGAGATTGCTGTGCCTGAGCAACCTGTTGTTGTTGCTGTTGCTGCTGTTGCTGCTGCTGCTGTTGTTGCTGCATCTGTTGCATCTGCTGTTGCATTACTTGAGGTGGCTGCTGCTGTATCTGTTGTTGTGGTATTTGTTGCTGTTGCTGCTGCTGCTGTTGCTGCTGCTGTTGAGCTTGCATAGCCTGTGCTGCCTGCAGCTGCTGCATTTGGGCAATTCGCTGTAGTTGCTGCTGCTGCTGTTGCTGCTGCATCTGAAAACAGGAAAAACCAAGATGCTAAAGCTTCCAGCAACGTGATAGCAGCCTTATTTTTATAGCATAAACAAAGAGAAAACAGAATCCTAA
Organism: Phaethon aethereus; assembly: GCF_964289735.1. Taxonomy (NCBI): domain Eukaryota; kingdom Metazoa; phylum Chordata; class Aves; order Phaethontiformes; family Phaethontidae; genus Phaethon; species Phaethon aethereus. The sequence goes on along the minus strand of NC_138593.1, from coordinate 10,887,773 downwards.
TACATCAGGCTGAGGTTTCAAGCCCAGAGGGAAACACAACCTTTTTAACTACTCACTTGTCATGTATCTCAATTCTACATACCACATATCCCGTGGTTTCAATATGACAAGCTTATCTTGCTACTAAAACAGTTTTCAAAAGCAAAGATGAAATCCATCAGCTTCTGTGGTACAAATGGGCTCAGAAGCACTTCTTCAAATGTAAACAGCCTGCATTGGCACCACTATTTACCAGAAACTGCACAAGAGCATGACAGCTCAAGTTTCCTCTTCTGCTTTTGTGCCTAAGGATGATACATACATGTGATGTGCTCAGCACCCATTTTTTAAAGTGGCAATGTGTAATACACACAATCATAAAACAGCCACTATTTCTAGAGTAATACAAGTGCTTTAATTCTTTCACACATCCCTGTTCTTGTCAGAATGAAAGACTATCCTGATGTTTATAAAGGGAAAGAGACAAAGGCTTAAATTCTCTACTGGTATAACAGAAGAAAGCAACAAAGCAACTGTTAAGCCTTTCCTCTAGGATGCAATGTATCCTTGCCAATTAACTTGCAACTTCTAAACTGAAGTCCTGCCCCAAAGTGGAAATGTGTTAGTAATAGGCAGAGCTGATATTCAGTACCTCCATGCAAGCCAAGCCTCCCTGGACAAGTAACTGAACACAGATCACCTCAATTGCCATTGTAATTGTCATCACCTGCTGTTGGTTTTGCTGTTGCTGCATCTGCAGTTTCAGCATGTGCTGTTGCTGCTGCTGGACGGCTTGCAACTGCTGTTGCTGCTGCTGCTGGGCTGCTGCAGCTGCTGCTGCCTGCTGCTGCTGGACCTGAAACTGTTGTTGCATGGCTGACTGCTGGGCCTGGAATTGTTGCTGCTGCAAAGCCACCTGCTGCTGCTGGAATTGCTGCTGCTGCTGCTGTTGCTGCTGAGCTATCTGCTGAAGCTGAAGTTGAGCTAAGAAGAAGGTAGACTTACTTAAAACAAACAGTGTGAGAGACAGTTACCCAGTATAACTCATCATAGTTGAGGATAATCCCTAATGAAAATTAACATTCTTTGTTAGCAGCGTATACTTTTGCTTCCTCAAACGGATGAGGCACATTAACAGCAGAATTAATGACACTTCCTACTACCAGCCTCTAATTCTCACTGCCTATATTGAGTCAGCAACCTAGGTAAAGAATGTAAAAACGTGCAGGAGGAAATATGCACAGAGGTCAGCATCAGGAAGAACCATACCCATAGAACATATAGGTGAGCTCTACAAAAACAAAAGTTCTGAAGTTGACAACTTGTAGGACAAAAGAAGCATTTGTTCATACAACAGCTAGACTGTTCCTCACTATATTATGGAAGACATTTATCCCATTAGATAGCAGTATTTGAAACCAATTCTTCCTGCAGTTCACTTGGCCGATTTAGCCAGAAGTATGAAATCTCTTCAGCACCCTTTCCTTATGGAAAAGAGTTATGCACTGAAAAGCTGATCTAACAATTTCAATGGTTGAAGCAAACTGAACACTTACTCTGCTGAGTAGCTGTAGAGACACCAGGCATACCGTGAGGGGCCATTCCTGAGGTTCCAGGAGGCTGCTGCTGCCCTGGGAGACTCATCTGTTGTCCCATTGGACCAAGGCCACTCATCCCACTCATTGGTGCTCCTTGAGCTCGGGAAGCCATGCCCATTCCAGGTGCCCCTGCTGGGGGACCCCCAGTTAGATTCTGCAGGGCATTCATCGGATCTACAAGGAAAATAGTTACCAATATGCAGACAGCCATGCAATTGCCTCCCCAAAGTCCACTCTGCTCTCCATCATCCACTCTGATCTGTCAGCTTCAGACCATGACTAGATCCAATAGCCTGAAAAATCTAACATTCACTGCTTTGCCTGTGAGACCACCAGAGGCTTCTGGCATGTCATTGCCTCTCTGTAAATAGTGTGGAGATTATTTGAAGTGCTTCAGATTTGCATAGTTCCAAATAGATTCCAAATACATTAGAGAAAAGGAACTTATTAGCCACCTCTGAATTTATATGCAAGTCAAAACAGGCTGCCAACAAAACCCCATGAGGATATACAGCTTGTAACCTCAGAAACCACGAAGAGAATCCCACTGTGGATCCAGTTAGCCTCTTCCTCCTGAGGTCAACACAGAGCAGCAGTGCTCAGACCAGAGAAGTACTTTGTTATACAGTGCCCCTTGTAACATTACATTTATTACACAGTGGGTAAATTCAGTGCCTTTCAAGACAATTGTCATAATCTGAATCCTGGGCACACAGAAAAGCAAAATCAAAGAGGAAATGGTAATTCAAGGGGGCCAAAACACAACATGGGGTGCAGAAGCAATATTAATCAGGTACAGAACACAACACCCCCCTCTTTCTTAAGAATACTTATAAAATAATTTTCAACTGTCTAGGCTGGATGTTAATCAATGGCAGACACTGCATATTTAGCATACAGAGTGATAAAAATAGAGGATCATACCATGTTCCTAACAGATGCTGCTGTAAGAATTAGCAGAGAGGCAGAAGTCATGATCAGATCTAACCTCAGTCAAACAGCAGAATGGGTAAGCCCCACAAACACATTTGCCTCTGATGCAACACACTGAGGAACTCAAAGATGGTAACAGGAAGAAACCTGGACTGCTCAGCAGGAGATTATTTTCAATCGCTCAGTTCTTTCAAGAATCTTAGTGTTGTGAGCTAACAAAAGTACAAACAAGGAAACAAACAAGTCTCCTGCATTACATCCAAAGCACTGCCCAAGCCTGTCACCCACATCACTGAACAACTCTAAGACTATCATGCCACCTTTCCTTTCATCCAGCAGCTAGGGAACCCACAGCTGCCTTATTCTTAGTACACCACAGCCCTGATTTCTAAGCTGTTCTATTTAGAAATGGGGGGAGGAGAGGAAGAAAAAAAAAAAAAAAAGGAGCTCTTACCACTGACTGAGGCTTGAGATTTCTTATTGTCTGCAAAGGAAGAACAATTAATTGCCTTTGTTACTCTTGTCACACATAAATTTGGCCTTTCAGATATACTCACTACAAGAAATATATTCATATAATAATTTTAAAAAAAAATTTAAACCATTGTCTACTGTAGTTCTAACAAAATACATTAACCTAAGCCAATTTGGTAACCAGAATGCTACATAAACAATGGAAAGAAAGCAAAAATACAGGAAAAATTAGAAATGTGGAAAAATTACTAAGTTTAAGTAATTTCTCAAAGACTTTTCAATTATAAATGGATGTGTAAAAGAAACAGTATTTAGGAATTAAGCATGTATATCACAGGAAAATTTTTAAAGCAACTTGTGAAGAGTCACAGGCAGAACCACACATACCAACACTAAAAAATTACTTTTTTTGGGACGATGGGACAAGCAATCCCATTACGGGGGGGGCGGGGGGGGGGGGGGCGGGCACGGGGAGAGAAACCCAACAACCAAAACCAAACAATTACTTACGAATATCTCGAAAATGGATAATAAGTCTGGCCACAAGAGAAAGATATTCCTCCTGCAGGTGCAAAATGAGTATTTTAGCATAGGAAAAAACCAGAGTAATCATGACTTTCTGGTTCTTCAGTACTCTTCCTCAATACAACAGATTTTACTTTACAAGGACTGTGGGCTTTTCAGAGCAGTTCACTTGCAAGGAACATTAACATATTTGTACTAATATGTCATTTACTAATAGATGGTTGATGGTACAAGGCAGCAAATAAACCACAAAATTCACTGGAAAGAACATCCGTGACAGTCGCACTAATAGCATCACAATATGAGAACATAATTATAAACCAATACATCTGTTTTCCACTTCTTACCCACTCTAATTCCTTTTTCTTAAGGATTGAACCTGCTTACTTGGTATACTGACTGACTTTAGTCCTCAGACTATGTCACACTTACACTACACGAACTTTTTTTAAGCTAAGTTAGTATTACAAATACAAGTAAGTTAACAACTTTAAAGACTAACATATAATAGAAGCGTCAGAAGTGAAAAGACAAAATATTCTTTGCAGCATTTTATTACTGTGTTTCATAATGTGTAAGAGAAGCTGCACAGGGCTGAGATAGCCTTCCTGCCCATGAAACTACCAACTCACCAGTGAGGATGCCATCAGGAGGCATAAATTTGTAACACCAGCATTATAAAATTTTCACCAAGGCAAGTTCTATCTCAAACATGGCTTGTTTGGAGACAGCAACAGTATCCAATTTCTCATAACACAGCTCCAAGAAGGAAGTTTACATTTTGTTAGAGTCTAGAATCGTACATGATAACCAGACTTCCACAGAGGCCACAGCGCTTCCCTTTGTCTTGCTCTTGACACAGCCTTTTCATCGATAGCTTAGTCTCTCCTGACCACCAAACTGGTCATAAGGAATGGTGCTACACTGTAGATAAAGGAAATTCTATGCAGTTCACTACAGGCAAGTCTTTGGATAAGAGTTAAGTACAGTTCCATATATGCATTAAGTGCTGCAGCATCGGAAAAGCTGTCTTAGACTGAAGTCCAGTTTGATGCATATATTAGATGTAAAACACCTCACCTCCCATCACAGTAAAAGCAGCACATACAAATAAAAAATTTTGCATAACTATGTACTCTAAGCAGAGACAGTTAACTAAGTGCATTGGGTTTGCTATTTCTGCAGGTTGCTCCAAACTTCTTTTGACATCCCAGTAACTTCTGGAAATAAATAGAGATGCTTTACCCTTGTTTTGGCCTTCATAAACACATGACTCTCCATATCTTTGCTGGATTTATTATGAGCAACACCAGCCTTCCTCATAGCGTCATCACTGAAAAAAAGAGGAAAAAACAAGGCTGGGTATTAATTGAGCACATCAGAAAATACTTTCTGTAGTTAGGAAGGTCTGTAAAACAGCTGTTTACCCCTCTCTCATTTATAGATTTAAAAACAAACACCACATACATTACTTAAAATTGACACCCTTTAAAATCTCTTCAAATAACGGAGAGAGGAAAAAGCCAACTAATTTCTAAAATACAACACAAATATTCTTTGCAGAAATTCAAGAACAACTGCTAAGCCAATCATTATTTTACCACATAATAAATTATTTTGACAAAATACCAGGACCTGTTCATTTGAGGAAAGCTGAATGACAGGTTTAATGTAATCCATGCTTGGTGAACAATGGGCTTGAGCCTGCCTAGCATCAGACCTTTTCAAAAGAATTCTCTAAACATAAGGTAGAAGAATAATAAAAAAAAAAAAAAAGATTGCCTAAAGGCATAGAGGTTTGACCAATGAGTGATAATAACAAGCAGGAGCATTGATCAGGGACAGACAAGAGCAGAGGTGCAGCGATGTACGGGGCAGGGAGGGAGACAATCAACATGAAAGCAGCAGGTGAAGCAATAAGATGAAGAGAAGTCCCTGTTGACAGAAAGTTGAGGGGAAGAAAAATAACAGGTTTGGTAATAAAAAGCTTTCAGCTGTCTTACGGTTCTTTCCCATTTACCAGCCAGAATCACAAGGATTTGCTGTCCCTTCTCCATCACACCTCTAGTAAGTTGGATCTAGACCTGCCCTCTGGATGGGTTATTGAGCATGCAAGATGAAAAGAAACCAAACCATACATTGCTAAGGACACAGGTGGCAAAGAAGGGGCATTCTCACTACACCAAAAAATAGCACACAATTCAACTGTGAAACATGCAACAAGATAAAGACGTCCTAAAGTGAGGAGTTCAGTCAGGTGAACAGCTCTACTCAAATCCTTCGGGCATTCTCATTCTTGGAAACATTTTACTTCAATGCAAAACCTATTCTGTTTTAAAGCAGCCTAAAAGCTGCACCCTAAATTCCACAAACAAGTTACTAGGAAATACTTTCACCTTGTAATTAACATCTCAGCAACTTATTTCTCAGTAACTGTTGCATGAGCAGCTACCCTACACTAAATGCGTGTCAGGGTAGTGATCCCTGAAAGTTTTAGCAAGTCTGAAGGGAGACTACTGTTCTCTTGCTTGCATGAGCAGTAAGCTGGTTCAGCCTCCTGAATTAACTCAATAACAGTGTCACAGAAGTGAGAAGAGAAGATGCTATAGCCTTAAAATGCAGGACCTTAGGCTGCCACAACTCACACCCTTACCTTGCAAACTAGTAGCCTGCTAGCATATAGCTAACCTGTTGTAGCCTACAAAGTAGAAGACAGTAGAACATAGCTACCTGCTGTAAGGCGCTCTCATGGTAACTTGTTCGTGTGGTCTGGCACACACCAAAAAAAATGCTGTTTATACATGAACGTTACTTAAACTGAAGCAGAATCTGAGCATAATGCAGAATAACCATTCCTCCATGTGCAAACAAGCCTTAAGGTAAGCTGCTCATAAAGGAGCCTCGTCGCCGAGGAAAAAGCTATAGCCAATTCTTTATTGACACCTCTTTTTTTAATGCTTTCCCTTTCAGAAAGGCCGTCTCTAAATCCACACTACTTTCTGAATCTTCCTTAACTTCTCAGTCGCATAGTACAATGACAATGCCTCTCAAAATGAGAGCACCAAGAACTGAGCAGGCAGAAAAACGTGAAAAAGATTATGCAGAGGCAAATAAAGGAAGTAACTTGTAGGTAGTACTAAGTGGCTATGATACAGACAGCAACCAATGTGCTATCAGGAACTTGGAAAAAAATCCACAGCAAAGATGTTATCTACCTTTATATGTACCTACCATTTCCTTTTGATGTTATGGAACATGAAAGACATTTTATAATGACTACATCTGCATTACCAATAATGCCACCCCAACTGCCATTATCTGTTAGCATTGCAATAAAGGTTTAGACTAGGATAAAGGAAAAAAACACACAACTTGTTCTTTGTTTACATATTCATCTTCAATCAACATAAAAATATTTACATTACAAGACTGGGAAAGTCACTAAAAAAAGCCATAGCTTTAGCATAGAGTTAAGGATACCAAATAATGTATTATATCCTTGCAGAACACCAAGCTCAACAAAACTCTGAAAACTAGATGGTGCCAGCCAATTCAACCTTCATCTGCCTCATAAGCACTTACTAAACACATTGTAAGATGTACACTAGAACTCTGCCTTTTTCATTTCATCCAGAACACTCCAAGTTGCAGTTTCACAAGATGAAGCATTCAACACCACCACCAGCTTCAGGAATTCCCCCTCCATTCCCAAGAAGCTTGTTTCCAGCCCAACAACATGCGAACTCTCACTCAGGCCAGCTGGTCTAGTTGAAAAATCTTGCAAAACACGTTCTTCAAAACTATACCAGCTCCCCTACCCAGTTCACACCATGACTGCATGAATCAGTTGTTCCAATGAAACAAAAGGGCCAACACCACATTAAGCCAAGTAACATGATCGAACATAAATTTCATCAACAGCAGTCCTCGCTGCAGGAATATCCACATAACAACACAGAGCAGCAGAAAACCCAAAAACAGGAATCACCCATATTATTCACATTTGCTTGACAGAGCACGTAAGGGCCTGAAGGGCTTCAGGCCCCAGAACACAGCCTTCAGCTACAGAAGGGAAAGCAAAGGATCATCCAGCCACCCTAAGGCCTTGTTCTGGCATCACCTTTCTTTCCAATTCTGCAGTGATGAAAAAAACCACCCTCTTCTCACTACACACAGAATCACCCCTTCATAGCTTCACAAGCATATCCTCCAGCAGAATTGATACCTCCAGCAGAGGTGACTAGGTAAGAAGCCACCCCATCCAAGTTATGCCAGTACAGCTGTCTGTGTGGCTGTGCCATCAGCAGCACTGAACAACCAAGGTTAAAAAGAATCACTTTTCCAGAGTTATTTTTAACTTTGAGAAATTTCCCTATCATGTTCACCGCATGGCAACCCAAACACTTGCAATGAAGAGGTATTGCAGAGGCAGTAGCTTCTTCAGTTCACAGTTGTGTCAGAATAAGCATTTGTAAAACTAATCCCTCACTTTCTAAAGTCCCAGGAAGGGAGAAACATCTGCCACTTTGGCCTTTTTTTTGCCTGAATTCTCAGCAGACAACCTAGGCTGGAATATAAAATTAAGGCTGCTTTATGAACTAGTTTTGTGAAGTGTTTCATAGGGAGTAGCAATGCAGATCATCTTCCTCTTCTCCCCACTTCCCCCCCCCCCAAAAAAACTTTAGCTGATCCACTCATCTCCTCCCTGCTTGTTTCTCAGTCTCCACCTCTACCTCCTTTCACATGCTTTCCATGTTCCCATCCTTATTTCTATTCACACATACTCTTTCTTCTCATCTAGCTGAACCATTAGCTAAACGCTATTCAATCTTAACTGAGAACATACATATCAAAACTTCAAGCAAAAAAAGGAGCACAAAATTAATGGACCATCACACAAGTTACATCCCTTTTCTACACTCAATCCAATTCCTTTTTAACATAGACTAGAAGTAGCTTGGGGCAGGAACTGTGCACAACTGCGTTCCGTTCACACAACCCTTTTCAGATTTGTCCTTCAGGCAATACCAACATTTAAAAACGTATTAAGGAAAGGCCTTTATAGAAAGACTCCCAAGGCACCAGTATGTAAGGGCCAGAATAAACGGGTGCCCTGCAAGCACAACTATATATCCACTCTCCTACATCACTGCTGTCTCCTGGAATAACCTAGGAGAAGCCAAAGCTGCTCCCTGGCCTCAGTCATCTGAGCTCAGGCTTTCCTCAATCTAGCAACAGTATGAAAGTCATGATTGAGACTGCAGTCACACAAGAACCTAATATGAAAGGGGCTTCTTAAGTCATCAAATGCAGTATTCTCTCAAATGATGATAACCAAATCATACACATTGACCACTGACACATTCACTAGGATACCTATTCTACATGGCATCTCTGAAATTTTCATCCACAAAACATCACACTCTCAAAAAAAACCAAAACAAAACACACCCAAAACAAATCCAGTGTTATAAGGGAAACCCAACTATGAAATAACAACAGACTTCCGTATCCAGAAGCTTTAAGAAGGCACTCAAAATTATTTTGCAAATGGTTGCATATGTTTAAGTTAACTTTCAAGAGCAAATGTTAACATTTTTCTTGATAAATAAATACCACTTGTTACCTGCAGGATGAACTGGATGTATACTATAAAAGTGGATGGAATATAAGGAAGAAACACCACTTACCATGCAATGTAAAAAGCGTGTTGATACATCTATAACAAAAAGCACAGGTCATACAGACATCTGTGCACATATGTAAAAGACAATAAATACAGAACACTATTTCTACTTTTTCACAACAAAAAATAAAAGTTTAAGATTACTGTCATCTCTTCACATGGCATTAACTTTAAAGATTTTACTGGTCAGTAGTAGTATTTTTTTAATCTCTTGCTGTATGTTTCCATTGAAACATTTAGTGGCATTACTTACTGCTCAGAGAAAAAACAGTTAAAGTTTGCAAGGCAAACACAAAAACAAAGGTTTACTGCATTAAGATTTGTATCTGCATACTCATATTTATTTCCTCAAAGTTAAACAGCATTTGAAGGCACTTTCGCTTGTTTTGATGAAGGAGTAGAAGAGGAGAAGAAGAAAAAGTAAGAGATTAATCTAACAAAATTAATAACTTAGAAGAAAGTTTAGAGAGTAAAAAATCAATTCTGAGCATCAAGAAACTTTGCATGGCTTTGAGAGAGACACATTATCCTATTTCTTTAATGAATACCATAACAGTTTAATTCTGAAACAGCACCTTAAGTAAATCCCACAGCTGGGTGGTAAAACCACATGCATTCAAACAGCATACTGTTTACACGTTGTAAAAAAAAAAAAAGACAGTCTGTTTTTAAATATTGGTTCTCATATGCAACACAGCAAGATCAAACTTTTCAAGCACACATAAATAAGGATTTCAATATTACTTTAGAGGCATTGAACAGTGCTTTCATTTCTGTAATATCCACCTTTCATAGGGTAAGAGAGCCTTCCATAAAATAGCAAAAGCATACCGAGCAGTAAAGAAATTAAGTGACTGTTTCACAAAGGACAACTGAAAAGGCAACAAGCTAAACTTTTTTTAACAGCCTTTTAAGCATCAGATACCAATTACGATGATCTTGCTCTAGAAGTGAGAAAGCAAATAAATGCCCGTCCAAAATAACCAAAACATTAAGTCACCAACATTTTTATTTCATTTTTTCCCCAAAAATGTCAGATGTAACATAATAACAGTGGTTTTCATAGGACAGAATACGTCAAACTTGGCAACACTATGGACACTGTCAAAATCAAAGCCCTACAGCAGATACTGTCAAGCGGGACAGGAAGTCAGTATTCCTGGGGAAGAGGAAAGCGAAAGGGAAGGAGGTTCGGAGAAATGAAGTCAACGAACAGGCCCGGCTACCCCCCGCACAGGGTCTAAGCAAATCCAGGTAACAAGGTCCCCTCTCAGAGGGACGGCGAAAGGGGCCAGGAGAGAGGAAACACCGGGGACCACGGACGAACCCACGCAGAAAGGGGAGGACCGGGAACGACTCGCAGCGGAGCGGAGACGGGTGGGACACAACCACCCGGGCGCGGGCGGCGCCGGGGGCAGCAAGGGCCGCTGAAGCCCCTCTGGCAGCGGCCGAGGCCCACCTTGCGGCCTACTCAGCGGTGAGACCGCGGCCCGCACTCACATCTGGCTGACGAGCTTCTGCCGGAAGTTGGTGCTGCGCCAGTCGGTCTCAGGTCCGGTCACGTCCATCCCCGCTGCTGCGAGCGCCGGGCGCTGCCGCTAACCGCCGCTACCGCTACCGCCCCGCCGCGCTCTCCGCCGTCGCTCGGCCAGACGCCACCGCGGAAGTTTCACGCACCCACTTCCGGCGCGCTGAAGGCTTGAGGGAAATGAAGTCCCATCCAACTCTCGCGAGAGCTGCGAGCTCGGCGCGAGGCTCGCTGGGAGCTGTAGTCCCGCCCCAGCACACTACTTGCGGTACGAACCGTGCACCGACACTGAGGGGGTGCGGTCGCCCGCAGCCCCAGGCCCCGCTGCAGGGGTGACAGGCCCGACGCACGACCAGGCACACCCGCGCCCAGGATCACCGCAGCGCCGTCAGCAGCCGGGGCCCCTGGGGCTGGCGGGTGCCTGGGTGACGCTGGGGGCTGTCGCCCCCGCCGCCCGCCCCGATTCCGGCCGCGGCCGCCCCTCCTTCTCCGGGCGGGCGCGTCACGCGCGGTCGCCGTAGTTTCCGGGTCGCACATGAAGGCGGAAGCCGCCGCCGCTCTCGGTAGGTGGCTGGGGAGGCGGCGGAGGGGGGAGGTGGAGCTCAGGTCCCCGCTTGGGCCGCCCGGTGCTCCCGGGGAGGCGGCGCCCCCCAGCCGGGCCCGGCAGCGGCGTAACTGGGGTCGCGTGCGGGACCCTGTCCCGGCTCGGTCCCCCGGGACGCGGTCCGAGGGTGTGAGACCGTGTCCTCCTTCCCCCTGCTCGCCGCAGGGTTGCCCGGGGCTGGGGGCTGCCAGGCGCAACGGCCGCCCTCGCCCCAGCGAGGCCAAGGCCCTGCCGCCCACATGAAGCCACCTCAGCCTGGCCACGGCTGAAGCCAAGGCCCTGCTGCCTGCATGAAGCCTCTGAGGAGGCCCAGACCCACGTCCCCGCGCAAAGCTGCCGAGGCTGCCGCACTTGGGCTGCCCGCACGGGAGGTGGGGTGAGCGAGCAGGAGGATAGTGGGTGTCAGGACCCGCAAAGGCGTTTTCAACAGGGGAAGGGAAAGTAAAACCAGAAGCATGCTTGAATTGTTTTTTACTTCTTTAACACAGCGTTAGTCTCAAGTCAGGCTGTCTCTTAACGATATGTAGCCTTCTCCTGCAGAGAAAACTGCTCATTCTGTCATCATGATGGAAAAGTGTAGTTACGGGGCGTGGGGGGGACACAAAACCAAACACCACCACCCCCCCACCCCCCCCCCAGATCCCTAGAGGAACTAAATTAATGTGGTGAATAATATGAATGAATTAATGTTTGATACAGAAATCAGAGCTGGAACATGCTGGAGGAGCCCTTTGCTCTCTTCCAGGTCACTTAATTGTTGTAGTTGGCACAGAATTAATTACTTCCTAATTTTTTTTCCTCCTTGTATTTTAGACTATTAAAAATTCATTATGTGGTTTAAACAGTTCAACAAAGCAGGTTCAAGGCTTGCCAACTAGCTGAGTCTCTCAAGATTCATTGAGAGTTTTGGCTAATTTATAAACTGTCAATTTTGGCATAGTTGTTACTTAGCTTGATACTGTAGAAGCTTCATTTAAAAAAAAAAGTTGTTCTTATTATGGAAAAGTCTTTAGGATTTTTGAGGGCCTTCTAAGAGGTCTTCGGAGAATTAAAACAATTCTGTCAAAAGAACATATTCCTTACAGATTTACCAGATCTATCTGGACATAGAACTAAACACTACCTCCTGATTCTGGAAAAAGCTGGAGCCTTAATGGCAGGGCACTTTCTTTTAGGGTAAGCGGGTACACCCTGCCTGGATATAGTTGGTTAACAAACATTCCTTCAAACACAAGCAGCCACTCAATCAAAACCAGAACATGACTGTTGAAAGACTCAGATGAAGAACAAATCTTATTTCAAGATTAGGAACATGAGGAAAAAAGGTCATAAAAGATAACCAAACTCTTTAAAGATTATGAAGCCATAAGAGAAAGCATTTTAGCACTGTATTGAATTTTTGTTTTCCTTATTACAATTTCTTGGTAGCACTTGGGCCACAGGCAACCTCCCCCAAAAAAATGCATCACAGAAAACTTTACAATTCTCTGAGTTTGGGTAAGTTGAAAATTACTCATGGATAAGATAAAAATATTCAAGTTAGAAAGCTCATACCTTTTAAGTTATGCTACTGTTCACAGGGGAAAATATTTTTGAATATTTATATATTTAAATAAAGATACATTTCATGGGAGTTTTGCCATCTACATATTAAATATGAGATGTCTTATTCTCCATGTCTTAGAAATAACATGTAATAAGCTTGAGGGGAAAAAAAACCACAGGTGTTTTCTTCTGAAAGGAAAGAATGCCAAAACTTGTGAGACAGGATGCAAAAGCTGTTTCTCAAACCATGCCTGTTGGTTTCCTCCCACACTTCAAGTATACTACTAATGCTAGAAATTGAAAATGGCTCAGAAATTCAGCCCAGAGTGATGTGCTTGCATATTTCCATGCAAGTAGAAATAGTGACTCAAAGAAAGGTGGTGTGTATAGACCTAGCAAAAGCTTCTCATCATTTGATGAGTGTTCAAAACTAATGTTGAGCTATTATATACTACCAGTTGTCTTTGTTTCTTTTTGTGGGGACCTCTGTCAAAAGGAGTTGTTAAGGTTGTTTCCCATATTTGTAGAAGGTTCTTAAAGTGAAGTGGGATTTCAGGAAGATTTTTTTTTTTGCACATTTCTGAATGCACAGGGTGATAATTCTGAAAGAAGCAACTGCTGAGCAAAGCTTCTGTTTTTCCTTCACCCCTTTTCTCATCCCTTTTTTTTTCTTCCCCAAAAAGCATGAAACTGGATTAAGTTTTATCTACACATTATGGTGCACTCAATTGTCTTCTATGTAGCAAATAGTCTTACAAGTGCCCATTACAAATTATTATATAGTTGGTGAATTATTCCAGTATTTGCACTCCAGTTAGAATGAACAATAGTTTTGCTTTTCAATTTACATTGTTTGTGGCGTCACATCTGTTTTCTGAACTATTTTGGCAGGCACCCAGCTGCGTCCCTGATTCTGCACACTCCCTGACTAGTTGATCTATTTGTGTGCCCTCTGCCCTCTTAAAATTCTGGTACATAGCCAGGATCTGCCTATTTGCATTTGCAACCCCCAAGAGTCAGCATAACTAGCATTTTGCTCTAGTCTTGTATATTGTCTTCTTGTCAGGCTTTCGGGTGAAGCTTGGCTTAGAACCTAATTCATGTTACTCCCTAGGGAGAGATGAAGGTGTGGGAAGCCTTAGGGCATGGATTTTAAACTTCCTTTAATGCACTAAGGCTTTTAAGGATCTAATCTATTTGGATCACAATCAGCACACCAGACTGGTTACTATGTATTAGAAAAAAAGCTATGAAGAAGATGGCCTGCAAGAAAGAGGACAGAGCTGCAAGTGCGGGGTGTCAGCAAGCTTTTAGAACGGTGCAAGAGGAACCACATAAATTTCACCAGAAAAAGAGAAGAAAGTCAGAGCAACTCCATATATCAGAGCAGGTTGGAGACAAACCTGGCTAGAAGTCTGCTTTGCAAGAAGAGACCTGGGGAGTCCTAATGAGCAGCAAGTTGAATAAGATTCCTACAACAGAGGCCAGCTACATACTGGCCTGTGTTAGCAAGAGTATTGCCAGTAGGTCATGGGAAATAATAATTTCCCACTCTATTCAGCACTTAGAAGCCCACAAAACCTGAATACCATGCCCAGCTTTGAGCTCCATGCTGATAGAAAAACCTGTGAGTTCAGCAGAGGACCACCATACAGGGAAGGAGCACATACAAGAAGATAGAAGCACATGCAAGGCAAGAAGGCTGGGTTTGTTCAATACAGAGATGAAAAGCCTAAGGGGAGAGCCAGTTGTCATTTTTTTTAAGCTATCTAATGGGTACAGGAAAACATAGAGCCAAACTCTTCTTTGTGGTGCCTTTCATCCTTGGCACTGTGTGTAAGTGTCACAAATTGCAGGAAGGGAAATTCAGACAGGATAAAGAAGAAAACAAGTTTGATGGTTAAGCATTCAGTTTTCTGATTATTGACAAGGATGGAGATGCTGCTCTTGACTAGACAAGGCTCTCTGCATCCTGGCCCGATTTTGAAGTTTTCCCTGCTTTGAGCGGGAGATTGGACTAGAGACGTCCCAAGTTTCTTTCCAGCCTAAATTATTCCACAATTCTAAGAAAGCATGGGACCCCCACCAAGCTTAAACCACCTGTCCATATGTCAGTAATTTAAACAGATTTGGATACCTGACACCAGCAAGCTCTAGTTTATTTTGGGCACAGCTGATGCACAAGAAAATATCACTATCTGCATAAAACACCTCTTTGTAGAGATGTAACTGACAGCCATGAGCTCTTCAATACAAAAATGTCTGCGTTTCCATAGAAACTAACTTGGATAATCCTTCCTATATCCAGCCATTTCTCTACAGTAGGGAATCAAGGCTGTCAGCACAACTGTACAAAGAAACCCCCCCCACACACACCACACTCTAGTAAGCATCACTGTGTGACATGGATGCTAGTCATAGAAGGGGTGAATACTTGTCCAGGTGTATATAATACCATGTAAGACCAATAGCAAACTTCAGCACTGTAAATTATATATACTATAAATACAGGGTCAGTGTACAGCATATCTCACCAGAGAATAAAGGCTGAGTGTATCTATAATGGCAGCAGGATGCATCCAGGACATACGCCCTGACCAAGCTGCTGGGAAGTGCTCCCAGGTACAACACAGGTATCTTCGTAGGGAAGCAGGAGACTGTTCTCAATCTCAAGAAGTGTATGCTGTAAGCCGTATGAATTCCCACTCCCCAGAATGTTCTTTACTGGGGCAGAACACAAACACCTTGGTGTAATAATTGCTCTGCACTTAGAAATTTAGGTAGGGCAGACACTGCATTCTCTTCTACCACATATATTTTACCATGCCTTTAACTTTTCCCATTCTAGTTGAGCTGCTCCATTCCTATACCCCATGTTCTTAAAAGGATGAGGATTTTCAGCAAGCACAAGGGCAAGCCAGCATACCAGTCTCTTGCCATTTTGACATTTGAATGATCAAGCCACAATCCATTCCCTCAGTTTCTCCTGACCCAGTGCCAACTTCCTCAGTCATAAACCACATACCTTTGCTGTGAGAGCAAGTATTCTGCCATTGATCAGAGGGGACTTTGTTAAAAAACTGAACCACAACTCTTCATGTACAGATAAGCAGTTATTTCAGCTGAATATTCAGAAGCCTCACTAAGACCTGTACTTCTTCATACAAGTAATCTGCAAAAGTGTGTTGTGGTAATGGAATTTGAATACGAGACAATCACACAGCCATCACCAAGCTACCGAGACACTGTAGCTTTCACTGTGGCCAAAGCTTATTACGAGAGACCACTAGCGATACAGGGAACTTCGAATATAGTACAGGAAATATAAGGAAATACTAGATTTCCTTCATGCTCCTTCCACGTCTACTGTTGCAAGGCATGGCTGCTTTCTGCTTGTTCCTAAATGGAATCCAGGCACAGAATATACAAAATTTCAGTCTATTGAAAAAGAGCAGTCATGCCTTTCTAGGTACATGTGAGAGTTTTGCCATTTATGGGGGGATATTTTGGTTGTGGTTGGTTTGGTTGTGGTTTGTGTACTTGATTTGAAGTGACAAAACAGTGCATGTCTTCCTACAATAGCATTGCCTATAAAAATACACATGCAATTACTGACCTCATAGACCTCCTTCCTCTTTATGTACTGGGCACTCAATCGTAATACCCTAAAATTAATCATTACATTAACCCATGTCCTCTAAAAGACAAATACAAACCAACATAACTGCAGTCTCAAATACTTTGTGCAGCCAGCTAAGAAAATATCTAGTCTGGTTTTCTCTGCAGTTTCAAAGTGTTTGGAAACAAGGACTTGCCTTCCCTAGTTTCTGTAGACAACATCCCACAGCATGTGAGACAATACTTTTTATCTTTGTCACTGTTAAAGCACAACAAACAGAAAGAGTTCCTCATCTCTTCCATCTTTGGATCAGTCTTGCAATACTCAGCCACTGAATCCCCCAGATTAAGAGCTGAGTAGCACTGAGAAACTTGCACAAAAGAAAAAAAAAGTAATTTATTACTCAAATTTCTAGGAACTTGGCACAGTCACAAAGCAAGTTTCTTAATAACAAAAGATAACAGAGAGGCCTCCAGAACATTCTCCAAGCCCCCTTCTGGTAGAGAGGCTCAGGATAGATGGAACTTAAACCCTAAAAGCCAGCAAAGTTCATGCATGGTCAGGAAGGAAAAACAGCAAATAGGAGGTTTTCTGCAGTGTGCAAGAAGCTGAGCAAACCTGTTCTATCTCTGTATTCAGAGTTGTACATCTTGTACTACATTTAGATTTTTTTAAAGGATAATAAAAATTAATCAAAATACAAGTTGGAAGAAATGGGGTTAAATTATTTTCAGCTAAAAATATACAGAGCTTATTCAGTAAAGTTCCTTGCTATTTTTAAGATTGATGGACACTTAAAAGGCAGAACAATTCCTAGCTATATTAACAGTCATTTCCCCCCGCCTAGCTGGTGCATCACACATGAAATAGCACACTTCCACTATTTGGGCTACCAGATCTTTAGACAGTAACAAAGGCACAAAGCACACAGGAGAAGGGCCATAGTTAGACCACACAGCCTGAGAAGCAAGGCGCTGTGTCAACACCAATACCCCTTCCCAGCAAATTTGTAGTCAGCATTTAGAACAGTATTCAGAGAAATACACTGACCTTTCAGCTCACCAAACATACTGCATTTAGTCCAGAAAACGTGAATGCCAAAACCACCCCACTTTTCTTTCAGTCTCGTCCACAACACAACCCCACTAATGCTACTTCAACAACCACTCTTTGTAACTTCCTACCCACCCAACCCCAGCTGCTCCTTGTACAGCTATTACAAAGGTGAGGGCACTCGGTAATCGGCTAAACAAATCTTGCTGGTCATCTTCCCCCCCGACATGCCTTCCTTGTCTTAAAGGTCTTGTCAACCAGCTCCTAAGACTACCTGGGTATGAGTTAAGAGGCTTTTGCTTCAAAGAAGCAGACTTAACCACCTAGATCAGTCAGACATCATGTATTAATACCATAAATGCTCACCTTTAATTTTAGAAGTAGGCAGTAATTCATAAAAATCATAGCAGTGAGAATTTTTCTAGAGTAGTCTGTTACCACTGGTTAAAACTATGACAACAGGCATTCATACATACTTATGAGCCTTGCCCCAATTTAGGATAGTAGGGAGATACAGATGACAGGATATAGGTTCTCTGAGTAGCCACAGTGTAATTAAGAAACTTCATGTATCCATGTACAAAATCAGCTTGTGAATGCTGGCAAGTTTTAGACCACATACACTGTACCTGCTCAGTATTATTCCACCCTTTTTCCACAGCAGCATCAATATTCAACCTACATACCCAAAATTCGTTAGCAGCAAATAACTGTGGATGACAAAATACTCACAGGTAGAGTGGTGCATTTCCATTATCATAGTGGCTCTGTGCTCCAGATGTACAAGGCAGCTTTTGTATTGGTGTACGTTTATGAGTGACTACCCTGAGGACAATCCAGCTCACCACTAACAGCCTAGATAAAATCCAAGGGCAAAAGTTGAGAACAAGAAGTAGAGACTGCCAAAATTCAGAAAATAGAGCTTAGCAAAATACTTGTAGGCTCAGCTGTTGAGTAGCCAAAAATCAGCTGTGGAGAATCGTTCAGCTACACTCCCAGCATCAATGTTTGACCACACTGGGCTTACCGCAGGTCAGGTAGAAGGGATAGTTTGTTCAGCTATTGCTAACAGTTGTGGGATAATTCAAGTCCATATCTAGTAGAACTAGCAGTGAGATAAAACTCCCTGCAGATCTCCAAGAAAGCCCCATTTGTCACTGAAAGCTCTGCAGATACTAATGCTTATACAGGCTTTAGAATCCCTGAGTTATTTCTAATATTTTTTTTAATTTGCTCTCTTTCATAATACCATTTGATCTTTCTGGTTCTGGTTACCATATTTTTAAAATCTGATCCGTTCTGGGGCTTTACTTGTTGAAAGCTTCACCCCCTTTCTGCTACCTTTTAAGATCGTTTGGGTACAGATGTGTTCTGAATAGTAACTGTCTATAGCTGTATTAATTAAAGGTACATTTACATAAAGACTTGGCATGATTATACAGGTTTCCCACTCTACCCTGCATGTATCTCTCTCTCTCTCCCCCCCCACCCCGCCCCGAAACCACCTCCCCTACAATACAGTTCTTATGTTAACACTTGTTACATGGGTTCAATGGCCCATGTAGTTTTAATATATCTCACTTTTTTCTCCTTAGCCTCTCTTCCACCAATGGCTATGCTATGTGACACGCTATAAGATTGGATGAAAGGTTATGTTGTTTTGCCTACCCAACAAAAGTCTTTGAATTCAGAAAATAGTTCATTTGTTATATTTACTCCTGCTTTTTGATGCAATGATTTTACTCTCATAGAGACTTCTTTTGATATAGCTAAGTTGCTGAAAGGATGCAACCTTTTTTGAAGCATTAACCACATTAAACCACATTGACAGAGTTAATGTGGTTTATCTGAATCTGTTCCTCATTGGGACCATATCTCACCCTACTTTGCTTTTGCTGCATTTATTCCCTTTTAGTGAAATGGGAAATTTCTGATCAACATCTAGTAACACTCATTCCTTCACTTGCCTTTTGTACTATATTATCTCCCTTGCCTCAATCCATCAATTCTAGTATTCCCCAGGAGCAAATCAAATGATACAGTAATGTTTTGTCTGTCTTCAAAAGCAGTCATCTTATTTCTAGGAAAAGCATCTACCTGTCAGGAAAAATAATCCATTATTCATCTTTTCAGCTGATGATGGATAGTTTTCCCTGCATAATCAACCTGAACGTGCTCCCTAGAAGGCCGTCTCATCAGAGCTTCTCTTCTGAGCTGGTTGTCTTGCTTTTGCTGGCAAAAAGCAGACAAACATTAACATGCTTTTTCAGTTTTTTTTTCCATTCCATTTACCATGCAATGCCACCTAGCTTCCTTTTTCTTTGGACAGTGTAGGGTAACTTCCTTCAAGCAGAACAATAAAATTTTCATATTTCTTGATGTCATCCAGATAAGTCCTTCCTCACTGACCGTACACACAATACCTTGCGGTACTTTGAGAGATTTCCAGTGCTGCATTCACTGTTTATGTGTAGCACAATTAAACAATGGTTTCATTTCTTCATTGTTTGTTTGGATTTGCTGGGTCTGTTCTGCTTTTGCTTCTCTGACTGCTGATAACCCCTCGTGCCACTCTCATGCCACTGACATGTCACTCTTATGCCACTAAGCTATTTCCCAGGCTGCTGGAGGAGAGGCTATTATAACTGTGTCTTAAGCAGCCGTATCAGCTAAGTTACATCCTTTTACTAATGTAGGTTTTTTTAATGTGCTCTGACAACTGCATAGAGTCTAAGAGCTCTAACTTCTGACATTCTTCAAAGACAATGGCAGGGGTAAATTACAGGATGGTGGAGGAAGACTCATGAGATTTTGAGAGCTTAATCATAGACATGAGACACAATCACTTCCAGCTGGCTTTTTGCAGATGTTTCCCCATGTGCCATAGGGGACTTTCCTACAGTGTCAATGGCAGCCCTAGAAAAAGGTACAGGATAGCCCTCTACAGTGCCTGCGCTGGAGGAAATACCCTCTCTCTGCAGGGACTCATGATGAAGTGAAAAGCAGTTGTGCATGCTAGCTTGAAATTGTCACAATAAAGAAACTCACTTTGAAGCCTACAGTTTCATATAGTATTTTATAGAATGATAGATGGAAATGTGATCAGCTACGGAAAATGAAAAAGCAAAGAGAGAGAGAGGAGAGAGCTTTCAGATTCTGGGGTAAAATATGAAGAGAAAAAGTGAAGGTGCAATTTATATTGCAGCAAAGTTAACTGAGGATATTGGACAACTTGGAATTTGGCAAAAATTAGGTCAGTTTTGTTCTTTGTTATAAATTATGCAGAAATGCAAAGGAAACTAAGGGTTCTGGTAATGGGTTGGGAAGTGAAACTCTTGCTAAGAAAAAAAAATATCCCCACATGCTACATACTCTGACTCTTGGCCTGAAAACCCAAGAGTCAGAATACTTGTTTGAAAAAACATGTTCTGCCAGTTTGATGTGCTGATATACACCTGCCTATTTCTAGTATCATCATTCAGAATAATTTCTTTAGGCTAGAACTGTCTCTCCATTGACTGAAGAGTTGGTTTGATTTATTTACTGTGACAGGCAGGGGTCAGAGAACCATTCGTAAAGCAAAAGGCACAAACCTTTGCTGATTCTGTTGTCTCACAGATTTCATTCTGCTACAGCTGGTGGCTGAGCATTTCTGCCTGGGATGGCGGAGGATCAGGAGCTGACTCAGCCGCACAAAGCTCAACTCGAGCCCTCCCTTCAGCAGCGCACCAGCAACACATACCGCAGTGCAGAGCACTCTCAGGCCTTGCTCAGTGGCTTGGTATCTCTGCGAGACAGCAGCATCCTCTTCGATGTAGTTCTTGTAGTGGAAGAGAAACCTATTGAGGCTCATCGCATACTTCTAGCTGCATCCTGTGACTACTTCAGGTATACTTCAGTATGGCAGTAACAAGCATGTGTCTGAATGTTACTCAAACCTGCAACATCCAAATCTTCTGTCTTGGCACGCTGCTTCTGGATGTAAAATTAGACCCATAAGATGGAGCTGACTGTGTTTCAAAACACTAAGTATGGCTTTATTAATCTCTCTGTTATGTCTCTACAGAAATAAAGCTCTTCTTACTGCACACTGAGCTTACCTCCACTAAATTCACTGCCTGTGGTACTTGGAGGTATATAAAGAGGAGAGACTATGTTAACAAGTGTCTTCGGCATAAATGCACTCTGGGTGGGTTTTCTTACAATCCTTAGCATTGTAAGATTTTGCCCATTGTGGTCATCATTTCATAATACACAAAAAGTCACTGGAAGTGGGTCACTCCTCTGTTACTTGCCTATAGTGTGCCTCGCTGTCCATTAAATGAGGCACTCCCCTGGTCAGTTTGATTAGCAGTTTCTTGAACTGACTTTATTTTCATAGAGCAAACAAACAATTCCCAAGTCAATCCAGACAAACTTCTAACTGGATGAAGAACTGCTCTAGTTTAGAAAAAATTCCTACAGTCCCAAGCTCCTTTATTTCCCCCACACCCACAGTATCTGCCTCTGCCCGTTGACTATCCACATGTACTGGGTCTGTATTTAAGTCCTTCAGTTGTGAATCATACAGTTCAGATGGCCCCTACTGTTCTCCCGCAGAATGAAGAGTATTACTTTCTGAGATCCTAAAGGCCTGTACTCTTTGCATCATTGGGTTAAAGAAGAGGTAATCCCATAAAAGTGTATGGCTAGTTTTTTATCTTTCTGAATATTTTTTCATGTTCCCAGGACAACATAAGATAAGCAAGCTGAAAATAGCTTCAGTGCAAATCTGCCACAGCATGTGCCATTGTCTTTTTTACAGAGGAATGTTTGCAGGAGGACTGAGAGAGATGGAACAAGAAGAAGTTCATATTCATGGCATCTCGTACAATGCAATGTGTAAAATCTTGAACTTCATTTACACTTCTGAGCTGGAACTCAGTGTGAACAGTGTACAGGAAACCTTAGCTGCAGCCTGTCAGCTTCAGGTGAGGTACTGGGAGATGTGACAAAAAAGAAGCAAGAAACAAAAGCATCAATGAAAGAAAACATGGATATGTGGTTAGATGGAGGGTTAGGGGGTGAAAAAGAGCATGGGTCTGATGAGAAGAATTACTTTGGGATGCTGTATTCACTGGAACTAACTATGGAAGGTAGGAACAATGAATGATTGCATGCACATCTCATTTGTGCCAATGCTTTTATTACTTATAAAAATGTACCATTTTATCTAGAGGACTATTTTATGCAGCACTTACTTCCACTGATCTGCTTATGAAAGCTTCCCTAAAATAGAATACCTCTGGCCTATGGTAAAGGACAGGGCTTGCTGCTCAGAAATTGTGTTGCTCACGCCTGCCAAGATCTTCCCCACATTGAGTCCACAGGCACATAACCTCCCCTGACCCCGTCACTACAGGAAATCCTACCATGATGGTTTCTGCACTAAGTGCAGAGTTCATGTGCCTTTAAGACAAGTTTTTACTCTCTAATTTACCCTGCAGCTAACCGCGCAAGGCTTTAGCACTAAATCCTAAACTTTCTGGGTGCTTGCTCTGGTTGGTTTCTATACACTTGGCACCATTTTGTTAGCAGAGGGGCTCTTAGACAGCAGTTAGTTCTTTATTTGCCAGTAGTCCCTCCTGCCAGATACAACTTCAAATTGTATTCAGAAGACAACACTAAATATTAATTTTCCTTTTGAATGGCTTCCTGTGCTCTTCAGTGATGCAGATAGATATTTTTACAGATACAGTCTTTGATACAGTATGCTGAAACCAGGACATACGTTTATAGTGCTCTGAAAGGCCAATTACAGAGTGGCTGTAAACCTGGCTTTTATCATGTCCTTCATGCCTTCCATTTACGTGACTGCCTCCCAGGCAGCGGGCAGCATGGTGCGACGCTAACAAACCACGCAGCCTGGCTGTCCAGTGTCCCATGTGTCTTGGAAGACACACTGCTGCTACACCTGAAGCCAAACTCATAGACTTGCAGTATAGCATGGCTAGAGAATCTATTTCATATTCATCTATATACCCATGTTGAGTTCTTTGTCTCTGGAGAAAGATGAATTGGGCGCAAGTGAACATGGTGATCAGACTGTGGGGAGAGCAGTTGTCTTGTGGACAGCTATCTTACAGTCATCCCAGGCTTCTGTGACCTGCGTGTTGAGTGTGAGGCAAGTGGTGTCTGAAATGAAAAACATCTCTCTCTTGCAGATTCCAGAAGTCATTAAGTTCTGTTGTGATTTTCTCATGTCCTGGGTGGACGAAGAGAACATCCTTGACGTATACAGACTAGCTGACCATTATGACTTGAGACATTTGAGTGATCAGCTGGACTCCTACATTTTGAAGAATTTTGCAGCTTTCTCAAGGACACAAGTGTACCGACAGCTGCCCTTGCAGAAGGTCTACTCCCTTCTCAGCAGCAACCGTTTGGAGGTTAACTATGAGTTTGAAGTTTATGATGGGGCACTTTTTTATCATTATTCTCCAGAGCAACTGGAGACAGATCAGGTCTCCCTGATGGAGCCCCTTAAGCTGCTTGAAACAGTTCGTTTTCCTCTCATGGAACCCCAGATCCTGCAAAGGCTTCATGACAAATTAAGTCCATGTCCTTTAAAAGATACAGTTGCAGATGCATTAATGTACCACAAGAATGAATGTCTTCAGCCAATGCTTCAGAGCTCCCAGACACAGCTGAGATCAGAGTTCCAGTGTGTGGTGGGATTTGGAGGGATGCATTCTACTCCATCCATTGTCCTCAGTGATCAAGCCAAGTATCTGAACCCCTTGTTGGGAGAGTGGAGGCACTTTACAGCTGCACTAGCCCCCAGAATGTCCAACCAGGGGATTGCTGTTCTCAATAATTTTGTGTATTTAATTGGTGGAGACAACAATGTAAGTGGTTTTCGAGCAGAGTCAAGGTGTTGGAGGTAAGATAAGGATAATCCTGCTATTACTTTTATTCCCACTCTGTTGCCATTTCCATTTCTGAGTCAGTAAGCCAGTAGTGCAGGCAGTATGCTTGCCAGCCAAAAATTAGGAACTGAGCAGGGTCCTCACTGAAAGAAAACAAGAAATAAAGAAATGAGCCTCGTAGTAACAGGAAGCTTCCAACAGTGCTTATGGGAAAAAGCCAAGTCTGACAGGGTAGAAACAGATACTCATTCAAGAGCATTACATGTACTACTTTCTGTCCTGTTGGGAGGGATGAAGTTTTAAAGGTGTGGGAAGCACTAGAATCCTAGATTGTCTAAAAGCTCTTGAACTAGGATTTTCTAGAAGTCTTCTGTGTGTAGTTTTAGTCCCAATACAAAGGCATTTAGCTACCAAAAAGGATTTTAAAATAAAATGCTATTACTGGTTGATTATCGAGAATTTGTGTGCACAATAGCAGCATTCCAGTGTCCTCTTAAGTGCTTCTGTGCCAGGGAAAAGAGCAGGAGGAAGGATCAGTTTTAGATCATAATGCCCATTACATTGCAAAACCTGATATAAACCCTTCTATCTTTATAATGTGGTTATTTTTACTAGTTTTAGCTGAGTTGCCCTTATTTTATGTCATGCATAGTTTCACTTCACAACCAGTTTTCTCTGTAACTAAAATTTCTAGACCAGATAGATATTTTGATCTGAAAATTAATCGCGAGGTTCACGTTGAGCAGCAGATATTTAGGGGGAAAAAAAATCAAAGAACCCACCACATATTTATGCCCTTCTTGGCCTCTTGAAGATCCAGATTCAGTCTTTGTGCTATTTTTAGACTGTTCTACCTTGTAGAATGGCTTTGTGCAAGCAGAGATTTTGATATATATAACCTGACAGCAGTGTATAAGATAATGGAAAACCTAGGCTTTTATAGCATGATTATATCAGCTAAAATACATCTTCTAAAAATAGAATAAAACAACTTTGCTGACAAGGCCAAATTTCACTCCACTTGCAGCTGAGCTCAATTTCAGCCAAAGACAGTACAGTAACTCACATCTGTGGTGCTGTCTGGTATTCCAGCAATGATTCTGTGGCTGTATGAATAACTTTCTTTGATCCCATTCTTTTACAAGGTATGACCCGCGACACAACAAATGGTTCCAGATCCAGTCCCTACAGCAAGAGCATGCTGACCTCAGTGTTTGTGTTGTGGACAACTATATATATGCCGTCGCAGGCCGAGATTACCATGAAGACCTGAGGGAAGTGGAGAGGTATGACCCTAAAAGCAACACTTGGGAATATGTGACACCTCTGAAGAAGGAGGTAAGGAGTGCATTAGCCACACACACTATTACAGTTCCCCAATTACTGATTCAGTCTTTTTAGATGCTTTTCTCATGTGTAGCTTTACATTTACTGATATTCAGATGAGAAGCAGTAGCCTCTGTATATGGGATAAATTAATATCAAAAAAGGAGAACAATAATATATGTAAACTCCATTTTGAAGTTAAATGTTTATTTTTCTTGTTGTTTTCCCCTGCACCTTTATTATGTTAATCCTTAAAACCATTTAAAATTGAACACATACCCTCTGGGAACAGGAAGTTCCCATTCTTCCTAGGCAGATAAACTATGAGCCACAGTAGTACAAGCTTCTCACTTACAGTCCTAACATGCTTTTACTTCTGATCAGAAGAGATAACGCCCCAGGAAGAAGGTGCGTCACTTTCTATAAACTACTTAGTTCCTGGACACAGAACTGAGATTGGGTAACAAGTTCTGGTGACAATAGCTTATGTGATGCTGAGTCACATCTCTGTCAGCTAATGTAAGACCATTACTCACTTGAAATATGTGAATGAATAGCTATCTTTTATCATCAGTACCATTTATCCTTCTAGAACAGCAATTGCCAAACTAGCAGTAATGACCTCAGGAACCAAGAAATCATGTAGTGACATGGGAATTGGGGCTATGAGTGGAAAAGTTTGTTCCAACTTCTAATATAGCTAAAACATTTTCAGGTTAAAAGTGTTGCAAAGGAGGAAAATAAGATAACTACGAACAACTGCTTGATGAATCTTTGTTAGGGAAGAAAACTAAAATCCTGAGTAATCTTTCAGGAAACTATGCTGGTTTCTACTACGCCTTTTAAAAGCTTTGGGGCTAGTGACCAGCACAAAATAATATTTGTGATTTCATAATGCCTCTCAACTGAGAATCTCAGGACACCTCAGAAACATAAATATTACTGCTGTTTTACAAAAGGGATGCAAAGGCAGAAGAGGATAAACAGTTTGTATGAGGTCACAAATAATAAATGTGTGTCAATGCCAGGAATATAAAAAGCCTTAAGATCCAACTGAGTATTGCTAAATAGGATATCTTGCATTCTTAATAACATTGCTTGTATAAGAAAAATCTCCAACAGAAAGACTTCCAAATAGACTAGGGAGAAAAGTAATAGTATGAATAATCTTCTAACAACAAAGAATGCGAACCCACTGCAGTTCTGCAAGTTTTAGAAATTCTAGTGTATTTCATTCAGAAATTCACACTTACAGCATAATCACCTAGCAAGGGACTGTCTATAAGAAATCCTTCCAGGTGTTGATACCTGCTTAACTCATGAAGAATGTCACTCCCATAATGTCTCTTCCATACTTTGAAACTGGGAGAAATAAACAAACACAGACCTCAACCTTTCTTTCCCATGTGGTGATCCAGGTATATGCACATGCTGGAGCAGCACTGGATGGGAAGATGTATATTACTTGTGGGAGGAGAGGAGAAGACTATTTGAAGGAGCTGCAATGTTATGACCCGAAGACTGACCGCTGGGACGTTTTAGCAGATGGTCCAGTGAGACGTGCTTGGCACGGGATGGCTGCCCTGCTAGGAAAACTCTATGTAATTGGAGGAAGCAACAATGATTCTGGCTACAGAAGGGATGTTCACCAGGTGAGAGCATGTCATACCTGTGTCCTTCTTGGAAGAGTGTTTCTTATGGATGCTTGCACTCTGACGTAATGTCTTTCTCCTAATAAGTATGCAAATGAAACTGCCCAGCAACAGCTATTGCACCAACTCTCCCCCATTCAGTGGCAGAACTTGCAGTGATTTATTTACTGCTGTCTGCCTAGAATGCACTGTCTAACCCACAAAGCATTAAAGCTCTAGCACTTGGAATTCTTATCAGTTTTAAAACATCTTTGATGGATAACATTCATTGGCATGCACATACCCAATAAGTAGCACATCAACTAAATTTACATTGTCTTCTCACGTGCATTTTTTTCTAAGTTGAGGACCTTTGAATTACCAATGTGTAATTGCAGGACAGAGTTGTTAAGGATATGTTGGATGGCAATTGTTTAAGGCAATTATATGTACAGAGCCTGATGATAAGCGGTGGCTGGAGAGGATTCTCTTGAGTCTTATTCCATCTTCTAGAACTGCTAGAGACATGAAAAGAAGACACAAAAAGTAACTGCTGTTATAAAGCCAACGAAGATGGCAGAATTAAATCTAGCTGAAAAGTGTATCTATCTGAATGATAAAAAGGTGCTTAGAAATAAAAGCAGTTAGCCAAGTAGGTAGCCAATGAAATCTAAAACTTTCCAACATATGGAGCAGAGACAGCTTAGCAGATTTGTCATATTTGTATGTTCCAGCACATATTTTCCTAATGCAAACAGATGCATTATGTCTGAGCTTATATTAGCATGTGTCCCCATCTCTTTCACTTCTGTATACATTTTTTGAATGACATACAGCCATTACCCCAGCAGCAGGGTCAGAAGTTGTAATTCAAAGCTATACAGCAACTATGCAGTTTTCTGCTGAGTACTGTACTTCTACTACATAGTGATGTGCTCCCTCCGTTATCAACACCCTGCTAAAAGACTGATGATAGTGCATGGCTTCCTAAATAGTTTGCCATATGGCCAGGCTCTTTCACTAAGATACAAGTTCAATTTTGGCTAATCTCTTTCTTTTTTTTACAGGTTGCCTGCTATAGGCCAAGCACTGATCAGTGGACAAATGTATGTCCACTTCCTGCAGGACACGGAGAGCCAGGTATTGCTGTCTTAGACAACAGGATCTATGTCTTAGGAGGCAGATCCCACAACAGAGGAATCCGCATGGACTATGTCCACATTTATGATGCAGAGAGAGACTGTTGGGAGGAAGGACCCCAGTTGGAGGATGATATTTCTGGGATGGCTGCCTGCGTCCTCACTTTGCCCAGGGCTATTTTAATGGAAACTGAGAAATGGTTCTCAGAATGGCCTGCAGACCGCATGAAGTATCACCTTGACTTTCCATCAGAAATTATGAGTGTATCAGACTGGGAGGAATTTGACAATTCAAGTGAAGATTAGAAAACTTTAATATTTATTTTTTGCCAGTGGATGAGGAAATCAAGGCTTGGATAAAATATTTAGAGATTTTATATGTCTTTCTTATATACATAAATCAGTATTTAAAGGTTTGAAAAATAAGTGTTCTGCACAAAATGCCATTCACAGTCAATATCTGCCCATCTGCAAGTGTTCTGCACAAAATGACACTTACAGTCAATATCTGCCTACCTGCCAGAAAGCAGCATTTTTAAAGTAACCACAGAACTGCCATTTTCCCCCAGTTAAAGTATAGAGGTTCTTTTCCTTTGAAGGGGGGCTTTTCTCAACTTTCAGCATGGACAGAAAAAATGGCACAGAAGGCTCAGCTTGACTAGCTTCTTTCCTTACAGCTTTTAGCTTGAAATAGCTTTTTGAGATTTTTTTTCCTTTTCTTTTTGGTAATAAAACTTCCTAGCCAGCTTAACACAGGAAGGTAACACCTAGTGTCTCCCTCCTGTGCCAGGTGTCAGACAGCTTGATTGGTTTTTCAGCAAGATTGAACATACAGAAAAAGGAACAGTAGTTAGAAAGTCTGAACCTTCATCTCATCCGGGCATGCAGCCATCTTTGTAACTGGGTTAGAGTCTATGAACTGACACCCACTCGTGAACTTCTATACTGCAGGTTCTGTCAACACTGTGGAAAGAAGATTTCTACAAAAAACCCTCTGTACAGAGTATGGCAATCTCATCACTCAACTGTCAGATACATTTATTCACAAGCATAAATTAATAAATATTTGTCAGAACTTTTTTCTTTTTAAATACTGTCTCTGTTTTATTAACCATGATGTAGAGTCTGAAAGTTAGTGAGTTTAATTAGATCCTATAGTAGTACATTTGTATCAGTGAAGTAACACCAGCTTGGGAGATGGGCAATTTTTTTCATTCTTTTATTATATGTTTTAGAAGAGGATAAAGAGGGCAGAGATTGGTTTGCCACAGCGTAAGAAAAAAAGTAATAAGGAGATAACTAGCGGTATTGAAGATTACACTGGTCCAAGACCCTGCAGTAGCTGAACTAATGCCAGGAACATAATACAGAATTACTACAGCTCAGAAAGATAAGGCATAGTAAATCCTTCCTTGTCGCCTTAAAATAATTGGCTTAACATTAGTTTAGAAGCTGATTTAAAGCCTGAATCAGTGTGATACCTGAATAGTGTGGGATCCTTCCTTTTGGAGAGGCGAGAAGTAATCGGTGCCACCAGAAAATCATGACAAACTAGCAAAGCTTTTAAATCTTTTGGCAGTAAAGGGGTTGCAGGAGAAGGGCAAAACCAGTGACAATCGGAATGGCAAAATACTAGTCAAGTATCATCATGTCATGACAAATACTGTGCATGTTGACCTGCTGCTTTAGAGAAATTGGAAGTTCCTGGATAGTTCCATTACTTAGAGATATTTTGTTTATGGAAACAAAGGTGATTTCAAAATGGACTTAGACAACTCCACATTAGTAGACCGGGCTTCTGGAAAAGATTCAAGAGTATTTGCACACTTCCTTTAATAAGCTCAACAGCTTTTTCTTGGTAATAGGGGCATTTGTGGGATTTTTTTCTCCAGCACTGTCAGTTTTCACCTCAATCTCTGAACCTTTGCCAATTGGTAAATAAAACAAAAGATGTGGTAACTGCAGGAAACCCTGTATATGAGCTTCTTCAGAAAATCTTTTTTATAATAAACTCCGTACTGCACATGGAGTCTGGAAATACAGACTTTATTACACTGCAGTGTTGGAGACTGACGAGCATTCCTATTTTGCCTACAGAGTTACTTGTAATGTGCAGGAATTAAATGTAACCCTCAGATGTACGGCCAGATCTCTCTGACCTGGACATCACTAGAACCACTCCTTCCAGACTGCAAGTGTTGCAGTGGCAATTTGTTTTGTCTGCAAACAACAAACGATTCAGACTTTTAGTGGTCTAGGTCATATTCTAGACCCAGCTGTTCTAACTAAACCCAGACATCTAACTCAAGCCTAATGCTTGCACTGCATTTTCCATTTTAACTAGCACTTCCCGACAGACAGTGATACCCTATGTTATACAAATGAAAATGTTATTTAGCCTCTTTCATGATACAAAAAAAACAATAATCATTCTTTGTCTGGCTTCTTTTCCTATGTATACCACTAGAGGGTATTACTTACTATTACAAATAACCAAGCTGATAGGCTAGTTCTTAGATTACATTAGAGAATATAAGACATTCATGAGTGATTATTAAGCTAAAGAAACATCTTGAGAAAACTCATGGATTATTTTTTTCCAGCCTCTACCCTGTCACTCCTTCTGTGGTTGAATACTGATTTTTAGATAGTCAGGTGATCCGTTTTCCCATTTATCAGTATATGCAATTTTGTGATTGCATTATTTATTAAATTTTGCAATTGGATGCTGTGCAAAGCAAATGAATATAAGGCTTAGAATGCATTTACAAGGAAATTACTTTTCTTTAAAACAGATCATGTGCCTTAGAGAGAAGTGCTGCATTATTTTTTCTATTTTTTTAGTTGCTGGTATAATACCCCTAAATTACATGAACTAAACCTAAGGGGCAGGCATTATGTATTTTGATTTGATAAAAACAAAAATTCTGTTGTTTTCAACCCCAAAATTTCTTTTAATCTCAGCCTAGTGTGACTGTTGAAAGTTATGGTATGCACTATCTTATTTGCATGTACTTTGTTTACATAAAAAAATGGAGTTTAGCTTAGCTCAAACTATCCTAATCATTTAGCAGTAGTTCGTGTTGGTCCAGCAAGTACCTTTGCTTTAAAATTGGCAATTTTATCTAACTCGGCAGATATGAAGAGCTTTGTTGTTCTTGTTTACTACAGTTACCTATATAAAGAAATTGCAGGAGAGATTACAGATTGATATGCAGAGCTATAATTATTATTGATCAGTTTTCCTATCAAGAATGATGCTTCAGGAACTTAGCCTTCAAGACCCCACTTAAACTTTGTGTTATCTTAAGAAAAACATGTACTCATAGGGATTTTAGGCTGATTCCATATTTTTTTATTTATAAATTCTCTGATCTCCTAAATATGTCAGTCTTGTACCTTACAGTAAAAAGCATTCATTTTTTACAGGGAGTCCTCAGCGATAGCATAGCACAAGATGGACAATGAACTAAGAAAGCTTTATTTCTGGTCTGTAAGAGAATAGCTAAACAACACTTCCAGAACTGAGTGATCAAAATACCAACACTTAAACTGCTGATACATTAGGAAGACCGGAAAAATAATAACCATGTTCCTTGATGATCTATTTTCCTATTTCCTACCAGCACAGAGGTAAAGCTGTACAGGCATATTTGCTAGCTTTGTAATTAGTGGACTTGTATCCTGAAGTATTTCAGGCTTCCACATTTGGAAAAGTGATTGTAATTGCTTCAGTTTTTGTTTCATAACTGCTTTCACTACTGTATTTCTTCTCCAGCTGTCTACCTCCAAATCCAACATATCCTTTCCCATTTCCTCTTGGTTTAAATTAGGGTTGTTAATTTTGCATTGGAAGCATACCCAGTACTTGATTTGAAACAAATAAGGATTCTCATTCTATACCCTTGAGAGAAATTTACTTCTCCTTACTTAGAGACCAGCTACAGGTACAATTTATTTAGCATTCAGCCCAACTGATAGGGTCAGAAGCTTCTGGCAAAAGAAAGAAGGAGCAGCTGGCCACAGAGAAAGAGGGACAGGACCTTCTCAAGGGAATATTCTGCCAACTGAGTTTTTATTTAATCAGCAGCTGATGCACTTCAAGAGCTCCCCACCTCCTCAGTTGTGCTACAACTATTTGGCCATACTCTGAGGGTGAAAGCTGCCAAGAGTTAAGACAAAGAGCATAAATGTATTGATATGTAATAAAAAGGTAAAATGGTTCCCCACATTTCTCCATTATTCCTAAAACAAATGCAGTTGCAGGGATGTAACACACCCAAGATGATTGTCGATAGTCTAGGAAGTTGAAGCCCAGTCTTACCAGATAACATCAATGATCTTGAACAAGTCACCTTTTTCTCACATGTAAGTAGAAAGTGGGATCTTTTGCCTAGAAGATTTGGCCTAGTTCAACCACAGTTACTGAAACTGCGGGAGGAATTCTTTGAAGGATGCACACAGCCTGCACAACTGCGAGTCAGAATGGCTAATTGTAGCAGTTCCTTCCCAACGGAAAACCTCTCCGTGCCTTAGAATCCTCTCTGAATGGGAAGGTGGCTGTGCTGGTTCTCCAGCATCAGTCCAGCCCCATGCAGTACTGCACAAAAATAGTTTATAACTAAATAATATTATTCCTGACATGTTTCAATTCTTTTGAGTTTTCAGTATTATTCATAACAAATGGAGGCAAAATCACTATGTATTTGACCTACATTTGATTTTTAATAGAGCGAAAAATATAATTCAGTAAAATGCAACAAAAGGAATTTTTATTTCCTTTTTATTGTACTATGTGTTACTAATTCTGCTGCTAACTTGTGGCTTTTGTAATTATTTTTAAACTTAATTGAGCATGTTATTGCAAGTCCAAGTACTGTCTTTTAATCTCTATATTTTGGCCATGGCCAAGCAGAAAACAATCCAAACCCATTCAAATGACAGAAGAAAACATAATAACCTTCATAATCTATTGTAGCCTGTCTATATGTGTTTAAAACTGACTGTCATTGGCAGATACAAACACTTAAACCAGTAGGAATGGATCAAAGGTATAGCTATTAAGTAAGCTTGCCTAGCAATGGAAGAAAGATTTTTGCATAGATATGAATTTTCAGATGGTACTATTCATCTCTGAGTCTACTGTTTTGCTGGTATTGCTGTACATGACTAAACAGCTGTTGTTTTCCACCCAGGAGATGGCTGTACTTCGGTGGCTGGTAAAGTGATACCTGTACATGTATTCAAGGCCTATTTTAAGATCCTTTTGTGTTAGTGATGTTATAAGACTTTCCTGCATGATTTTGTCTAAAACATAAGAATGACACTGGATAAGTCTTCCATTTCAGATGATCTGAACACTGCTAGATGTCTACAGAGACACAGCCCATATGTTCCAATCCAAACACCTCACTTGGCACTAGTTGCCAACGTAGGAAGAAGAACAAAGAGAAAAAAAATGACCATGTTGTGACTGGGCTTTCAGAAAAAGCAGAGCATGAAAGAAAGACAGCAAAGCTGGAATAAAACTGCACAAGAGTCCAGTTAGGCGCTTAAAGACAGTCATCTTAAAATCTATTTCTCCATTTTAAATGTTATTTACTTTCAAGTGCTGCTTCATTTCACATTGCCAACCCCCAAAGCAAAATGAAAAAACAAAATCAAAATCACAAATTAAACAAAGTCATGAGACTGAGCTAAACTCACACTATTTGCAAATGCAAAGGTTTTTCTAGCACGTCTGGGGAATTAGCGCAGTTATTTTGCCGCACCCTTGCCTATTGCAGCTGGATGTGCTGATGGCCACTGCCAGCCCTCCCAAATTGAGTCAGACCATGTAAAGGCCCTTGCTGCTCAGCTGAGGTCAACGCGCGCCAACCTCCCTCTCAGAGTCAAACAGCTCATGCTGCACCACATGCCAAGTGCTTGCCCAGCCCCTGCCCATGAGGTCTGCTGAGTCCTTTCCGGGGTTTCCTTCCTCTTCAGCGCCTGCACCCTGAGACGGACAGGGCTTTGACCCCATTATCTGGGAACAAGCCTATAAAGAGACAGGAAGCTGTCTCTTAGAGCATGTAGGAAGTTATCTCCAGATCAGAGATTATCACAGTGGTCCATTTTGTTCCCTAAAAAAAAAAAAAATCAACTAATAAAGGCAAGAAAACCACAGAGAAGGCGATCTCCGCCTCCAAACCACCCGTGGTCAGGGTGCCTGGCTGTGGGGTATCCCACTGAGGAGGTGTGGAGAAGGCAGGGAGGCCCAAGGAAGACCAAGGCAGGGCAGGAGGGACCCTGGAGGGAAGGGAAGCGTAGGGTGCCTCAGGGCGCCATGGCAAAGCAGGGGAAGCCAGGGGCTGGGCAGCACCGAGGAGGGAGGATGTGCTGAGAGAGGGATGGGGAGAGGGTGGAGGAGGTACGTTGATGGGTTCCCCTCGGATGTCTTCAGTCCAAGGACTGGGCAGACTTTTGTGGGGGTAACCTGTGGTAAAGCGTGCCTGCAGCACGCCAGGGAAGCGGCGCCTGGGGAGGACGGCCCTGCTCTCTGAGGGGCTGCAGAAGGAGCGGGGGTCTCACACCCCGCCTAACTCAACACACCATCGGGGCCCTTCACGTTCATTCACCCCCGGCCGGGGTTGCTCCCGTGCGCCGCCTGCGCTGGGGAACGTTTGAATGACTGTAGCCCGGAGGGACTGGGGAAGGAGGGCCCTCTCTCCCCTCTGGACGCGAGGATGGGGGCCCCAAGCTACTGAGCCCGCCCCGGCGCACCGCCTCCCTCGGCGCGGCCGCCCGCGCCCCGCGGCGGGCACGGCCCCGCGCTCCCCCGGCCGCCCCTCCCCCCCGGCGCGCGGCAGTCTCCGCTGCGCTCCCCCCGCCCGGCACGGCCGCGAGCCGCGGCGCGCAGCGCGCCTGCGCGGGGCGGTGTCTCCGGAGAACTCCTACCGCCCGGCGCCGCCGCCATTTTGGTGCTCGGCTCTGAGAGGGGAGGGAACCGACAGGAGAAAGCGGGAGCCCGGCGCTTCTGCCTCCCCCGCCCCCCCCCCCCCCCGTCTGGCTCCGGCGCTGAGGCACCGTAGCAGGCTACCCTCGCCACTTTCCCGGGCCTCCTGTCCTTGTTGGCTGCCGCTGCTCTTCGCCACCCGCCCAGCCGGGCCCGCCGCAGGCCTGAGAGGGAGGCGGGAAGGATGCCCTGCACACCCCGCCGCTGAGGGAGACTCGGGGGCCCTGACCGCCGCGCCTGGCCAGCCCCACCCCAGCCGCTCCTCGGTCCTTCGCCTCCAGAGGCACGGAGCTTCCTTCTCCCTTATCCCCCTTTCCCTGGGCTTCCTATCTCCTGGGCTGGGCACTAGCCGCTTCCTCCTAGCCCCCAGCCCTCTCCGCCTCCCAGGCCTCCTTGCCCAGGCCTTCCCTTCTCCGGGTCTTTTCCTCCGCCTGGGCCTTCGGGCTTTTCACCTTCCTTCCCCCTCTCCCTTCCCCTTCCCCACCCGGAGCCATGTCCTCCGCCGCTCGTTTCGATTCGTCGGACCGCTCCAGCTGGTACGTGGGCCCGGTGTCTCGGGCGGAGGCGCAGACGCGGTTGCAAGGGCAGCGGCATGGCATGTTCCTAGTGCGGGACTCGTCCACCTGCCCGGGGGACTACGTGCTCTCCGTGTCCGAGAACTCCCGCGTTTCCCACTACATTATTAACTCCTTGCCCAACCGCCGCTTTAAGATCGGCGACCAGGAGTTTGAGCACCTCCCCGCCCTGCTGGAGTTCTACAAGATCCACTACCTGGACACCACCACCCTCATCGAGCCTGCGCCCAGGTGAGTGCCACCCTCCCTTTGCCCCACCCACTGCCATCTCTGCTCGGGGTGGCGCAAGGAGGGGGGTGTCTTAGTCCAGCGTAGTAGCTCCAGGATCTTTAACACTGGATGTAGGGCCATGCTGTGTATACTAAGGAGACGTTTGTTTATGGCCATCTTTTGGAGCTGTTTATAAGAGTCATCCTTCTTAGCACTGTTGATGTCAGTGACCATTCTGGGTTGCTCTTTCAGTTAAATCGTCCGTATAATGCACGGGGCCTGCACTTACAGTGTGTGTAGGCATATGTAAAGGTACCCCATCCATCTCTATACCACTGCTTTGCAAGAGGGTGTGGTCGTGCTTTGTGTCAACCTTTTCTTCTGGTATTGTCCTTCTGTTCCTAGGATGGTTGAGAAGCTGGTTCAGAGGTCTTCTCCTCAGTGATTGAAGTACAGCCTTTGAGCTTAAGTTGCTGTCTGCCCCTGCATCCACATTGATTACAATAGAACAGGCCTTTATGTGATTAGGTGGATTCACCCTGTTAAGTCAGCTTTAATACATTCTAGGACAGCATTTCCCAAACTTCAAGTGGCATTTCCACCCCTCAAAATGTAAAACATTTATTTCTCAGTTTGGTTATGGCACTGTTCATCTACATCTGCATGCTGCGTGCACTACACTGAGAAATGCTATTCTAGGAGGATTGGAAAACGTGACTTGGCTATGAGCTCATTCTTTGTCCTGTTCCCAACATGGGACATACCTGCAACTTGCATCAGTAAACTGCTTATCAAGAACTCTAGAACATACTCCTTATTTTTAATTAATAAAGCCTTTCCCAGTATCTTATTTCAAAGCTTTTGGGCTTCCTGGATAGAATGAAGTGAAATAAAAGCTAGAAAAGTAGTGACACATTAAAAAAAGAAATTCACATTGGTTTGCTTCTAAATTCCGCAGTTTAAAGTCTTACTATGTTTTGCAGATTATCAAAGTCTTAGGGAAGAAGAATAACTTTGAGATTTATAATCACAATTTAGCATAGGCTAGTTCTTAACGACAATCAGTAAGTTGTCAAAGGTTGACAATAGCATGTCAAGTTGAAAAACTCAAGTGGTCAAAAAAAGTCTTTCTGTAACGCTGTCAGGTGGTAGCAGGAATGTGACAGAAAGCACTAGCTTCAAGAACTCTTGTTCTGGGTAGAGAATCTTCTAGGTAGTGATTGTGCTGTGGCTAGAGAGGAGTAGGTGAAAAAGAAAAATCACTTTCACCATTGCAGAAATGCTTAAATGGAGCTGCCTAGTTTTATGTGCATGGTTAAACTTTTGGATAGTTGGGAGGAAAAAAGCCTACACTGAAGCAATCTTTATGCTTATCTCAGTTCTCCTTAACCTGGATACTGTTGTGCCTTTCTGGATGTAAAAACTTGTTCTTAGTCATTTATGGCAATGACTGACTTGGCTTTCTCAAAACACTTAAACTTGGCTGATTCCATTTGCTCACTTGGTATTAGTGAAGAGTTTTGTGTGAAACATTTTATGAACATTTTAGTACCACATTATTTTCAAGGTTTTGATTGCATATTGTTCTTGGCATATACAGACAGATGGGACCTAGCTGGCTGTGAACTGACAAGCTTTTTTCTAAAGCAACAAATGGAATTGACTAGGTGGTTTTCCTTAGCATGATTTTTGTTCTAAACTCTCTCAGAAAAATCAATGACATGGTTGATGGTTTGAAATTCTGTTTGAAGGAGACTTCCTGCTGCAAGAGGGAGGATGAGAGGTAGCATTTCTAGATTTTTTTTTTTCATTTATTTTTAGTTAGTGGACTAGATGTAGAATAGTGGTGGACAGGTATGTGCTTCAGAACTGTTATTGCTAATGCTTATTTCTCTGGCATTTTCAGGGCAACATCGCACTCAGGTGCTTGTGCTTTTGAAGGCTGTTGATTGTTTTAATTTCATAAAGTACAGTATGAAGAGATGGTTTTCGTTGCAGGATTAAGTAGTTTGTTGTATATAGCCATACAACACTTTCAGCTTTTGGAACTGACGTTTTAAACTTGTAAAACAGTTGAAAACTGACTGTTTAAGCTTTCTGTTTTGTGTCAGTAGTGAGCTCTGACCATCATTGCAGATGTTCCTGAGCTCTTCCTTATGCAGAGTAACTGCTCTCTAAAGGGTTTCCAAACTCCCCCAGCTTTGGCTGCAGCAGGGTATGCTTCTGGCACATCTTGCAAAAATCATAGGGGTTTGACTTCCATCTTATTTTGCAAGTAGCAAGGAGAATTGAAGTAGGCTAATGACATGCATTCTTGCTATCATAGTTTAGTTAATAAGCATCTGCTATGGCCTATATGTGTTAAGATTTCTGACAGCTGCTTTGAATAAAATGTATAAAAGTTATGATGAAAATAGATTGCAAAATAGTCTCATTTGATGAACAATCTTAGATATCACAGACAATGAAGTGACTGTATTGGACAGATGATGGGCATAGTAATAAACAATGATGTGAATAAATTAAAGGTAATATTATGGTTAATAAGGCAAAGGAATATTTCTAGATGGTTAATTTTTTTCAATTCTTACTCCATTCTTACCAGCGGATGCAACTATTTCATACTGTCTTTGATGAAGATGTCACTTTTAGGTTATTAGGTATTTAAATATGCAGTAAAGATAAGTACCTTGAAACTAATAATTTTTCTGTTATAGCAACCCATAGAGAGTAGAAGTTGTACAAATAAGATTAGGGAGCTTAATTCCATATTACTTTCCAGAAAAGAGGGGGAAAGTGTGTCCTAAAAACACAGGATCTGCTAATCTTTTCTTAAAGAAAGGAGTTTTCAGTATAAATATGACTGTCTGTTCCCAGAATTCTGCATGTAAGTAGTAGGATTCAGTTAGAAAGATGCTTTACTAACAATCAGAAAGACAACATTGGACTTCTAGCTTTCAATTAGAAAACTCTGCTTATCATACCCTCCTCTTACTTTTGTTCCCTTTTTCCACTATGTTCCCTCAAGTCTGGCATTTAGAGTTACTGAATTCTTTAGAAGTGGATGCTGAAGTTAAAAATGTGATGGAAGACAACTATTTAGCTCTCCAAGAGCCCTTCCACCCCAGGTTACCCAAATAATTTTAATTTGCTTTTATGTATCATGACTAATAACTGAAGCTATAGAATTAATTTTATTCTGCCATAAGATCCTCACTACAATCCAAAACAGGTGGATGAAGATTTTGCATTATTTCTCCCCATTTTCTGCATCCATGATAGATTTTTATTGGTTTTCTGGAAAAGCTAATTTGGGTATTTAAGTCATTACTTCAGAGTAGGAGTTACTCATGAAATGCCTCACAGTGCTACCAAGCCAATACGTTTTTTACAAAGCTGAAAAAGTAATTCTCCTCTGATTGGTGTTCCTACTGTAAAACTGGTACTTAGCTTTGTTACTGGAAATACTAAACAATAGCTATTGCTTATCCCAAATCTTTTCTAAACTTAGGTATCCAAGTCCACCAATGGGATCTGGATCTGCCCCTGCTATGTCCACTGCAGAAGAAAATGTGGAGTATGTTCGGACTCTCTATGACTTTCCTGGCAATGATGCTGAGGATCTTCCATTTAAAAAGGGCGAGATACTGGTAATTGTAGAGAAGCCAGAAGAACAGTGGTGGAGCGCCAGAAACAAAGATGGTCGGATTGGGATGATTCCTGTTCCTTATGTAGAAAAGCTAGTCAGATCTTCTCATGGGAAGCATGGAAACAGGAATTCCAACAGTTATGGTATTCCAGAACCAGCCCATGCTTATGCTCAGCCTCAAACTGCAAGTCCCCTTCCGTCAGTATCCAGTACACCTGGAGCAGTGATCAATCCTCTGCCATCAACACAGAATGGACCAGTCTATGCCAAAGCTATCCAAAAGAGAGTACCCTGTGCTTATGACAAGACTGCGCTGGCATTAGAGGTAGGTTTTTCCTCTCAAGTCTTACGGGTTTCAATTTTTTTGTAAAATACGAAACTAAAAATTATTAGTGGCAAAGTTGGTGTGGATGACTTCATATGGAGTCTGCTTATCTATGTCAAGGGACTGGGAAGTTAGGTTACATTCTGAAGAAATATCTACAAAAATTGCTTCATCTACACCACTTCCTTTGAGAAAAGTGACCAAGTTACTTCAGGACCTGTATTTACCCTCTCTTGCCTGTTCAACAGTGCAAATATGTTACAAGGGTAGCGGAGTGTATACATCCTGCTGTGGAACTAAGTACTAGTGAGAGGATGACTTTGTTTCTGCCTCTAATATTGGGGAAGGAAAGAGATATTTCATTAGCATTGCAGAATATTCCACGTTGAGAACTGGCAGTAGAATCCTTCAGAGAAAGGTAAGGATTGCTGACAAACACAGTCTTTCTGATCCTCAGTTATAGTACAAGGTGCACTTGAGTATCTGGTGCTGAGAGCTGAAATCTGGGCAGGAATATATCAGTACTCTAGTCCCTTTTACTTTGGTTTTCAAGAGTGGAATTTGGGAAACCTTAAGACCTAAATTAGGGGCAAGGGCGTTAGATGAAAGGGTGTAGCGTAGCCTCTGAACTTGTGCTGAACCTTTAATAAGTTCCTGTGCTTGCCAAAGCATTTTTTAATTTTATTTTTATTAGGGATGTCTTTAAGACTTTAGAGCTTTATTCTTTAAATGGTAAAGAATTCATGTTACAATTCTAGTTTAACTGGCATAAATGATGGATTGGAAGAAGTTCTTAAAGCTATATCCAGAACACCAAGACTGTTACTTTTACATTTGGATTATACTGAAGTTAACTCATAGTTCAAAAATGTCTTACCTGAAAAAAGTGCTAGTCTCAAAGATTAAATTTAAGCATGCTACTATACCTCGAGGAGCAAATGCAAGGAAACAAGCAAAGGAAACAACACCATTTTAGCAAGTAAAATAATAGGGGTTTTAAAAGTATTTTTGAACTTTTCCTGTTCCTTTTTTACAATTTTTATGTAATTACTTTGCAAGTTAAATCTGTCACCTATAGCTGATACTTCTGAGTGAAATTTAAAGGTTGTATTTGTCACTTCTAGTTATTTATAATAGTTGTCTTAAGTGTTCTTCCTTCTGCATTTGTAAAATCTCTACATGTAACTGTTCTTACGGGGTTAAAAGTTAAATGTGTATCACTGGATTTTCCTTCAGTCTTACGAAATCTAGCTGCTTATTATTTGTGAACAGTGTGTGAAAATTATCACAGAGCAAAGTGTAAATTCACTGCCAACTGCACTGTACAGAAGATTCCTGCCAAAACTACTCATGCGTCTGAAAACAAAGCAAAGCAAGCAATTGATTTTGTTATGTTATGAATGTGTCATGGAGTTACTTCAGGGAACTTGCTTTGCTGCAGGGTAGGAGAATTGCTTGGAAGGAAGGCCCTCACAAATAGATTCTTCTGACTTGCTCTTTAGTGACCTAGTTAATCCTGTCATTTTAGCTACTCTAGTATACCAGTAAGATTAATTCTCTGACCAACATGTAGGCTTGAATTGTTTTGAACCTTCAAATTGCTGAAGTTTTGTTTGAGAGATTCTTCTCTTCCACTGAATTCTAGTCACTTATTGCCTCATGTCTTTGTGTCTCCCACCACTGGCATATTTTGTCTTCCTATGTAGTCTGTTTTCTTTGCAAGTGCACTTTAGCCACACTGTGGCTCCTCAAGAGGATTCAGAAGCAGAATGCTGGGAATTGATCTACACTTTCATTTAAAATCAGTGATTACAGCTTCTCCATATCTATACATGCATAGGGAACTTTAGCAACCTCATTATAGCAGTATTTTTTTGTCACATGTACTACTCTTGAAAGAAATCAGCTTATTTTCATGATCTTCTTTCAGATTGCCTAACACCTGCTTGGCCCTGATGATGTATTTAATCCTAGCCTTGTCAGGGCTCTACATGTCACTAACTAATCTGGACCATTTGAAGCTTCTATTTTGTAAGAGCACTAAAAGTAGCTAGTGGTAGAGAAAGAACAGGTTATGGGAACGTTTTTGGGGAAAAAAGTTAATGGTGTTCTTTCAGAATAGTAGTATTTGACAGTACGCTACCTTAATATAGATGTACTTTAAATAGCAGTTTAACTTGTACAGGTAGAACACCTTGTTAGTATAATTACACAGTGCCTGATTGTGTAATCTCATTTAAACTGATAAAACAATATGAGAGCAAAATATCTGTGTGCTGGCTCTTAGCTTTGTGTGGTCAGCACACAGACAGTACTTAAAAGGAAGAGAATACCAGCTGGAGTAAATAAAGCTATTGCGTAGTAATCTGCTCAACTTCCTTTTAAGTGGAGGGATGTCATTTTCCTGGGTTCAGCTTGAAAATGGGACAAGCTCTCTGCTTGCATGTCTAGTTTTTCTATTGTACATTATTGTTTACATAAGCTGTCAGAAGTTTTCTTAAAGAAAAGATAAAGATTCATAGCGTGTTACAGAGAGATTTGTTTTGTAAGGAAGGTATAATTATTTTTTTTTAAATACCATACAAGTAATATTTTTCATGTGAAACAAGTGAATATTCTACTGAAAATCTGAAACAAGATCTGTTTGGTTGGATAATGATGTGTGTTTAACTTTTAAATAGTACTTAAAGTGTGACAGTTTAAGGGCAACTACAATGTTGTTCCTGTAAGGATACTAGTTAATATGGCATTTATTACAATTTAGACCTTACTGGGATAAAATTATTTAGCATTCCTGTTGGTATTATTGAAGTCATTAACATTTAAATGTTGACTTGGTTCTACTGCATTATATACTCTACTTTCATTCTCTAAAATAAAAAATTAAAGTGATCTGTTTATAGACTAAAAAGTTTTAACTATAGCTACTATCTCAACACATACAGTTGGTATACATATAATTTTGGGCATCTCCCTGCACCAGTGAAAATTAGTAAAGCCAACAATAAATTATATGTATCTCTTAAGATCTACACATACTGTTGTCAGTTGAGTTAGTTACCTTGGCAGTTCAGATTTAATGTTTTTAATGGAATGATTGAAGTCTGCAGTTTCTCACTACAACCAACTTTACTACTAATGTGTGTAGTATTTTCATGGATACTGCAATAAAAAAACCTAAAACAACCAACCAAACCACACAAAAAAACCCCCAACCAAACCAACAACCAGTGACCCAGATCTGTTTCTCCTGTGCTTCTAGCCAAGAAGCAATTTCCTTCCTTTCTGGTGCTCTAGGGGAAGGAATATGAAGGACAGAGATAGTGTCCTGTATTTACTGGGATGAGAATGCTACATTACAGCGTTATGTACTGCTGTTCTTCAATCGTGCTTTTCTTTGGGAAAACTGGGAGGGCAGTCCTGTGTTCAAAGGTTATACAGGATAGCACTTTAACAAGGTGATGAATTCTGTAAGAGCAGAGATTCTTTAGCACTGCTACTGTGATATAGAGCAGCAAAGTCTACCTTAAAGTTTCTCAGCATTTAATAACCTGTAGTTCTATAGCCAGCCTGTTAATAATACGCTAATGAAGCCTTGTTTTGAACTGGCATGCTCTAACCACCACATGATGCATACGCAGTGCCCAGTAGACTAAGACCTGGTATACTTTACCTTAAAGGAGCTTATCTCTTGGTAGTTGGGTACTTCTTGTTTGGATCCAAGCAGTTGATTGATGGATAACTTCTAAACAATGAAGTTCTTTATGTCCAGCATAGTCAGTAGATAAACTAGTGGTAGATAATTCCCTTAAAATTAGTGAACTGTTTGAAGGTTGATGTGAACAACAAATTCCACATTCATTTATAAAATGGAATGAAACAGCGTAAGGAACCAGAAAATGGGAGACCAGCAGCAGCCACTAGACTTAATGTCTGCCATGTGTTTAAACAATGGTTCTTAAGTATATTGCAAACACTGTAATGGTGTCATAGACCATTTTGAAGGCAGTCGTAGTCCTAGAGTTCATCTCCACACTTAACATGACAGTGTTATGGAATCCGAAATTTATTTTTTTTAAACAAGAGCTTCACTGTATTTTTGTAGCAAAGTTTTTACTCTAATGATGGCTTTTTCTAGACCTGTACCAGCACTATAGTATTAAGTAGTTTATCTGTTCATGATATACCAAACATATACATTTATGTTTGCTAGTACAGAGTTAACCTGTCACTGAAATGTTTTGACGAAATAAATATCCATTCACCCTAATTATATAACTGACTTAGAATATTTCTATTGAGCTTGTTACAATTAGGTTACAGTTAACTTTTTTCCTCTTCAAAGCAAAGTTGAGACAAGTAGGGCAAAATGTGCTAGTAGTAGAACTTTCTTAATTGGGAAATTAGGCTACTTCTTCCACTAGCCGACAAGCATTGTGCTTTTCTTAAGCCAAGGAAGCTTAGTATTTCTGTCTTAAAATCTAAACCTTGGAGGTTAGATGCATTTTAATGTTTAAGCAAAATATTGAGCCTATACTTGTGTAGTGTGTTGATCGGGGAGCTTTAGTTCTGCCAACTATTGAATTGAA
The DNA here is from genome assembly GCF_964289735.1 of Phaethon aethereus. Taxonomy (NCBI): domain Eukaryota; kingdom Metazoa; phylum Chordata; class Aves; order Phaethontiformes; family Phaethontidae; genus Phaethon; species Phaethon aethereus. The sequence goes on along the minus strand of NC_138593.1, from coordinate 10,842,883 downwards.
AGTGACATTGGCAGCAGGATTCCTGTGTCTGTGCTGACGTGCACCAACTTTTCAGTATTCTACCTTTGAAAATACAACTGACAATTACTTCGAAGATTTTGTGTGCAATCTTACTCTTTGTAACTTACTTTTCCAGTCAAAGTTATTGATGGTTCCCATCATGATAGTGCTGAGTGCCTCACAATTTAATATACATTCACCCTCAGAACTGTTTGCAGAGTTTGTTTTCAGATGAAACTGAAAGCAACACAGATAACCTAGCCAAGACTCTGTGCTACAGTGAGATTCAGTGTGGCTCAAGAATGATGGTCTTTGGGAGTTCTGAGCTCTCCATGTTTGTACAGTCATCACAGCTGGCTTAATCAGATGGAGGCAAGCTACCATCATTTAATGAAAAGCAGCACTTTATCTGCAGTGCTGCAACTCCCAACTCTGGCACTTGACCTGGCTATACTTAAAATGCAAACTTCTGTTGTTAGATTAATTGCATCTAGGGCTTCAACATTTCTGTGCTGCCCTTTGACCTGCTTTCATGTCTCGAGAATGGTTGAAGGTCTTTCCAATGAACTACTTGATTCTCTGGTTTGTGCATCAACTATTATTTTTCTGGCACACAACATCAGAAAGTGAGGGATAATTAACCTGTGCTTTCAGCCTGTTGGTTTCTTGAATCTTCTAACATGTAAAGCACCAGCTACTTCAGTGTCATGTTGTCCTGTTTGCAGTGCAACTGAACTCTGCCTCATTTGTGTAGCTCAGCTTTGTACCTTTTGGGGATATCAAGTAATTTTTTAAGTGTTGAACCTTGTTTATTCTTCTCTGTAACAGGCAGCTGGCCTGAACAATTGTTTGGGTTTTGGTACTAATGCTAGTGTTACCAAAGAAGGTGAGTTGTGACACCAGTTAGGATACAAACTGAGATTCAACACCCCCTAAATTCCAGAGCGCAGTATGTTTTCTATAGCTATTGACCCAGTGAGCAAAAATGATGATTTAGAGTTTTTTAATGGATTTTTATCTCCTTAAACTTGTATTACAGAACTCTATCAGCCGTAGAACTCTTAACATACAACTGTTGGAGTATCTGTAAAACACGCTGAATTGGTTGACTGTGTGACTAAAATGGCATGCAGGAAACCTTTTGCAGTGTATGAATCAGCTTCAAATGGAAGACAGGTATGGAAGAATCTAGAGTGAATGAAGTAACCTTTCTGACTGGCATGTTCCACAGCTTGTGTTTCCCCAGGGCTTTGAATTCATGCTGTAACAGGGACATAATGAAAGGATGCTATCTAAAATACGTTTTGATTTTTATCATTTGGGTGGAACCAAATGGCTGCATTTCAGAAGTATTACTCATTTCAGCAGTTGATACTTCCATCCAGTGATGCTGGCATGCTTTACAAGTGAATTAACGTATCTGAGAGATGCTGAAACTAAGGAAGTATTATCCTAATTTATAGATAAGGGCCATGAGCTGTCCAGAGTCATACAGGAAGTTTGTGGCAGAGATGAGAATAGAACCAGGTCTCCTGACTCTGTCCTGTGCCTAATCATAAGACAATCCTTCTGCCTGGCTTAAAATGTTCTCTGAAAAAAATAGTGCATTAAATAAGGTTAGTGGGAGATGACATCTCAGCTGACCATATTATAGATGCTTTAAAAATAATTTACCAAATATTGCTTTTAGTTAGTATTTTGGGGAAGAAATACATTGAGGGACTACTTGACCAGATTCTTCTAGACATTGTCAAATGGAGGTCTTTTAACATAAGATCCATGAATTATTCTACCATGACATAAAGGTTCCTTCTCCAAAAATCTTGTTTCAACATGCTGTTTCATTTAATCTTCTCAGGGGAAATGCATTTTTTTAATATATCACAAGAGGATATTCAGAAACTTTCATTAAAAAACAAAAACAATCCACCACTCAAATCAAACTACTATTCCACTGGTTCTTGGCATATGGGAGTATTTTTTGAGCAGCTTTTGTCAGCTAGCACTTTTTAATGGCAAATAGTGATTTGTAGCAACTTTGCCCACCCAGCATTCTAAAGAACATTTTACATTGTTAATCTACATGGCAGTTTGTTGCAGTGCAGTAGACTTACAATGTAGATTTTTCTTCCACTCCGCTGAAGCAAGACTTCCATACCTATTTATGTTGTGGAAATCATTCCGAGACAAATTGAAGGCTATCTTTTTCTAGAGATTCAAAATGAATAATGGATCAATCTCTACAGCATGTGAGCAGAATTAAATTGTCAGACTCTCAGAAAATGCAAGTCCATGTTTTTGATGCAGTGTACTACAGATTATTTTTTTTCGTCCCATGAATAAGATTAAAGTGTGTGAGAGTGGATTGGTTCTACAGTGTGGCACAAATGCAGTTTCTTACCAGGTTTTAACTGTTGTGATGTTGGCTGCGTCTTCTTGAATTTGGGTCTAAAACTTGGAACTTGGATCTCTCTTCAAGGGTTATTTAAATCTAGCAATGTAACACTGAGTATTTTTAGAAGTTGTGAGCCTTTTCGTGAAGAGACATTTGTTAGGTTCCTGTTTAGGTCATCTTGTTACTATTTAAAGCTTTCTCTAGCCTTTCTATTCAGTGCAGTCTGACAAATTGTGCCTCTTAGCAAATACACAGTTAAAGCATGCTGCAGTAGTCTGTGAAGAGATGAAATCCAGTCAAATTAATGCTATATGTATGTGCTAACTATCATGGGCAGTGTATAACTACTTAATAGTATATGCTGGCTTCATGCCTGATTTTTAGGAACAGCTTAAGTAAAGATGTCCACTTAAAGTAATATCGTCTCAGTTATTATCCAGGAACTTACGTGAGTTCAGAGGGTCTTCTCTGCTTTTAAAAGCACAAGATTACAATTGTTCCACGTGTGACAGTCTCAAAGGGAGACTGTAGGCAGGTTGTACGTGGACAACCCAAGTAGTGGAGGAAGCAACACATTTTGCTTAAATGTCTAATTTCATTCTAATACGCAACGTAAATCTCTAAGAAGAGTTTCAAAGGTTGAGAAATTTTATTTTAAGAGATATAACACTGCTTGACTGCCAAGGAGTTTATTATAGTGCTTTAAACTTCACGTAAGGAGTCTTGCTTCTGAGTGATCTTCAAAAAATATCTATTGGAGTAGTGGTAACTACTTTAAATCGGCTTCAGATCATCTGAATGATGTCAGCAACATGCATGCTATTTTGTAAACTCAGGGTTTCTTTCTTTAAGGGAAAATATACAGGTCTTACCTAAAAAGTTTTAATCTAAGGCCCTTGGCCAAGGTCCTTAAACTATCTGCATCACGTCTGAATTTTACTATTTATTTAGATAATGTAGACAAATTGTTTATACATACTGTATCAGGACTAAAATTTAGTTCTTTCTTCAATAAGAAGATCAAAGCTAGTTACCTTTGGATTCCACAGAAGTAGCTTGGTAAGCTGAGACTCGACTACAAAGAGCTTGGTCCTACTTTGGGGAAGAAATTTACAGTTTGCCATTGGTCATAGGCCGGTTCTACTTCTTGTGACAGTAGTTATCAGCTGCTAATGTCACTTGTCTAATATTTACTATGGTTACCACACAGAGTAAATTAAGTAAACAGGAAGGGAGGTGTAAAGCTAGAGAGCTGCTGCAACAGACCACATGTTCAGCTATTCTGAAGCATTTAAGGGAGAAATGACTATTTAGCTAGTCCTGAACACTACTTGTTCAAATTGGCTATTTTGCTTTCTAAGTTACCCTAATCCAAATTAAATACAAGCATTGAACAGGGATAAGAGTACAATTTATCATTCGGGCTGATGTTTCTTGCTCGATCACAGTTTAGCTTTTCATATCTTTCACTGCCAAATAAGAAGGCACAGAGTTATGGTAGAAAAGGCTTGACATGTCATCATGCCTGTTTCAAATTCTTCAGCAGGAAGCAGAGGTGAAAACAACAAATAAAGCTACAATCTGTACATCTAATACTTTAAAAAAATAAAGTTTGAAACTGCTTTTTGCCAGCTTCAGAAGTGTACCATTATTTTGGAAAACTACGGTAGCCTCTTGGTGATAATCAGAACTAGAACTGCAGTAATGGTTTCTTTGCCATAGGAATCTCTCTTTGAAAAACTAAATTTCCTTTGAAATAAGCCAGCTGATGCTAAAACCAGTATGAGTACTGTGCCCTTTTGAATGGATGTTGCATCTCATTATTGATGGTAGCTTTAGTGATGTTAATTTATATCTAAGCTAAATATATTGTTGCATGAAGCTGTAACCTTTCCTATAGGAAAAAGTGTAGTTCAATTTATCTGAACATGTAAATACACATTTAGTTAAAAGCCTGAATAAGAGTGCAGACAACATTACCACATTTAGCAGAAAAATGTTGGTGTCTTAGTTAAGCAAAAGTAACTTTTCTTTTCAGTTGATCCTTATGCCAAGAAGAGGGTGGAGGGTTTTTTTCCCTATGATGGGCTTGTATTTGTTCCTCTTAATTTGATTTGTATTAGAGGTGGGATTCCCATGTGTGATTTTTTTTTTTTTTTTTTTACATTATGCAGGTTGGTGATATTGTGAAGGTTACAAGGATGAACATAAACGGTCAGTGGGAAGGAGAAGTCAACGGTCGAAAAGGGCTCTTCCCATTCACGCATGTCAAAATATTTGACCCTCAAAACCCAGATGAGAACGAATGATTCCCTCTGCCCAATTTACACTGCTGCTTCATTTTCCTGGCTATCATTAGCATTGTTTGAGGTGGGATGATGACTTAATGGCACATTGCTAGCATTGCCCAATTTCCAGCTTGCTGCAGTTTGACGGTTCTTTTAATATACATTTGGAATACATACAACTGAAGTCACTGCCTGACCTTCATACCATAGTTGCGCCATCCAGAATTTAGTTTCACTTTTAAAACTCTGTTGGGCCTTAAGCTGGAGAAGACTGAACCAGAATATAGCAGAGAAGTATGGGAAGAAAACCTTTTCTGTTGAGACTTCCATGGACATTTTCTGGCTTGCTCAGTAGGAAAAGCCCTAATCTTAGATCAAACATGCGACTTGTGCATTACTGTCCAACAAAAAGCAACAATAAAAATGCAATTTTAGGACTGAGGAAGACTTAGTTTTAAGAGAACCTGTCCTAAGGTAGTACATTTAAAATGATGGTCTCTTTAAAGGACAATAATTGAAGCTTATGTATTCTAAGCAGTTGTATTAGAAGCTGCTCTTTTCTGTTACTCTTAAGCTTGTTGTTGACCTTCCTGAAACAGTGTGTGTTAAATGCAAATAACCATTGATTGAGCTGCATTGAAGCCGAGGCATTTATTTATAAGGAAACTTAGGAGGGGTTGATACTTGTAACCTGTTTTTGGCATACTTAATGCATTTCTGTTGATATTTGCAAGCACTAACTGTAGAAAGTGAGCTTTAAAGGGAAACACTTTGGCCTGGTCTACATACAGCTCTTCTGCAGTGTTGAAAATGTAGTTTTACTAGTATAGAAGCGCTTGTCACCAAGCTGTTACTTGGTGGACAGGCTGATCAGATTGCCATGGTGTGGAGAGGTAGGAAAGGAGTGGGACAGAAGAATTTGGTAAATACTAATAAAATCCTCTTATTTAAGCATACACCTTTTATACTCATTTCTCTACAGGCTCCCTTCTCTCTCCAAAGTTTCCTAGCTATGCCAGCCCCAGCTTGTTGAAAACTACTTTTCAAACACAGTACCTTTTTTCTAGGGTGTCTCCATGTTGCTGTGCTTCTTTTCCAGAGCTGCTTCCATCATCTTTTTTTCTTCCCTCTTTTTCCTTGCTTGCATCCCATGTCCTCTGTATGCCACCATCTTTTTTTACCCTTCCACATGAGTTGGCTCTGGTTTATATATGCCCCAGATCTGTCCCCCCTCCCAGCATCCTCTAGAAACTGGTTAATTGGAGTCAGCTGCCTGTGTTCGCCCATGTGATAAATTAACGCTCAGGCTGGAGGAGGCCACAAAGGTGTCTATTATCAGTATAGCTTCTTTCCCTTTTTCTGTATGTAAGCTGTACTGCTGTAATTGTACTTACAGCAGGGAAGTACACGGCTGCAGCTAAATAAGTACAATTCATGCCCTTCAGGTTTAAGTCCTTAGCCTGTGTACAGGATATGAAAGCTTAGGTACAGTGATATCCTGTGCTGCCTTCTTTAAATGTGTTTTCTAGGTGAACTGGAATGCTCTTTTAAAAATAATTGAACACTGAATTAATGGAATGCACATCTGCAAAGACTACAACTACAAAACCTCCCTTTTCAGACAGTCTGCTTAAAGAAGAATGTCTGTTGCAGAAGCCGACAGGAAAACAGCAGCCCCAATTTTTCAACTTTTGAAGGCTGTCAATTGTAGCAAAATGAGAAACCGCAGAATCTCACTGGTTCTTCTAAATGTCAAATTTTGTAAAAGTTGTTGTCTTAAGTTCCAGCATGTTTTCTTATTTCTCTGTGTTGCTTGATCCTAATAAAAGCACGTTGTTCTTAGCTCCTGTGAAAGGGCCGTGAGAGCCTTAATTGGAAGGCACTGAAGAAATGCAAAAATGGCATTTGCAACGAGACATTGAAAATGCCAGGGTTTTTAAAGAAGCCTGTCCGTTCATGTTAGCTATTTTCTCTAGTATTGATCAAGTGGCTGACGGTCTAGAAGTTCTTGTAGAGCATTTTACTACCAAATTAACTGTGAAGTAGAGTAGCATTGACTGAAGTGTTTGGTGCTGTAAGAGTAATTCTTGACAATAGGCATTGACATTTTGTCTTGCAAAGAAAAGCTATGCAGCTCTTTTAACTAAAGAAGGTCATGCTTTTTCTGTGCCCCTACTATACCTGTAAGTTTACTACATAGATTGTACTACTGAAAGTCATCTTTCCAATACAGAAACTGCACTAAACTCAGTCTGCTGCAGAGAAATCTTATTTCAGACCTGACCTAGTTACAGGCAGCTCTTCAGAAGACTGATTGTAGAATTCTTCCTTTGCATGGTAAAGAAATACTGTGAGATTTGAGATCTTGAGCACAGCTGTTGACCTATTTTTTTTTTTCTTCACTGAAATAAATGTCTTTACTCATCCCCTTGTCGAATAAGGTATCTACTTGGAACACAAGCATTGTTTTAAGTTAAGTTTCATTATGTTCTGAAACTGCAGAAAAGAAAAATATTTTACCTTCAAAACTATGCAAAACTTGTGTGTAGAGGCATCTGATGCAAAGACAAGAATTCTTAAATTTCTGTGAACCTGGTTTTAGGCAGTGGATGAACAGTATGAGCGGTATGTTAAATGTGGTTTAAATGTAGCATACTGACCAGCCTAAGCTGACTGTAACCTTGCTTCAAAACATGTCTTTGCTATTTTACTATGAGACAAGTATTTTCATACAAAGACTGCATTTCATCAGTTTGTGTTTCTCTTTGAAGGACTCCGGATTCTCAGTCGCTTGTTGCTTGCTTACACGTGTGCTGTCTGTTGCTTTATGAAGCCTCTTAAATTTGAGTGATGACTTACCAGTCTAAGTGTTCCTTGGGTGTGTAAGGTATACTTCATATGAAGCTTGAGAGCTTACAAGTGATGGCTTCAATCTATGCACCATTAAAGTTGATCGTGCTTTTGAACTAGGAGCTGGTTTAATTACCTGGTGCCACAATAGTTTACTATCATGAAAGGCTTACTGTCTGACTTCCTCCTGTTGTGTACATGTGTAAATAGATATTGAAGCCTCTGACCAGTCTGAAAGTTTAAATGAAAACTGTTTTAATCAGTGTCCATCACTGGATAAGCGCTAATTTAATTCATGATTGTTTACAAATTGGGAAAGAATAAACAAAAGGGAATATCCTGTTTGGGTTGGGGCTCTGAAGAGCCTGAGCATTATTTTTGTAAAGGGAAAAACAGCATTCTTTGTGCCATTTCATGTGCCTGTAAAGTAATTTTTTATATTGTATTAACATCCTGGGAACGAGTGGGCTGCCTTTGTTTTCTAGTCAAGTTTTCAAGCATTTTCCTCAATACCTGCATTTGAAAGTGAGACCTGCCTAAAAGACTGCCTTTTGGGACCAGTGAGAGCATTCTTGTATAGCTGTCATTTTCTGTTTACTTGTGTTAAAAGAAAGTGTGTTTTGGGACAAGGATACAATTATTGCAGTGGGAAAGGTGGCCTTGTATTTGAGACAGTCTTCACTGTGTAAACTTTAAAACACAATATGTAATTTAAAGACCATGATCTTCAGGCAATAATATTAAGTGTAAGCTTTTAAAGTTTATTTTGGGGATCATAGCTTGTTTTATTTTTTGTGCTATAAGATTAACAGTATTAAATGAATTATATTCTTAGAATATATGGAGTGTCTTTTCTTAAGATTAGTGCCTTTTTAATTTCTTACTCCACTTATTTCATAGAACTGGTCCCACCATCAAGCCACTGTTGTTTTTTTTCCCAGTGCCCTGTTTGTACAGTCTAAATAAAACTTGCCTCAACTTGCAGTATTATTTGTTGTCTGTAGTCTTAAAACCTTGACAATACTAGCAGAGTACGTAAGTCCTTACTCTGAATCGAAGGAAGAATTAAGCAGGAGAAAACACTGTTGCCAGGCTGAATGATACTCTCCTATTCCATCCTCCTACCTCTTCTCAGACTATCCTGCTGCGCTCTGGAGGTCCACCTGGAAAAGACGCATCTTTTGTTATACAGCTGGTCACTGTCCCCTCCACTCTGGCACCCGACCCTTCTGTGCTCTTCCTGTCACTGTATTTAACGCTGTTCTTTTGCTGAGGCTTTTAAAGGTCTCCGTAGAAACGATGACCACCTTTTACTGCGCTACCCTTGACTGTGCTCATAAGGATGACTGGTTTATGCACACGGTTTGGATTTAGCTTCTTTTGGGTAAATAAGGTGTAACCTGTGCAGGTACTGGACAGTGAATGGCTGGCATTCTAGCCACTGTTAGAAGGTGTCAGCGTGATGCGTTTATAGTGTCTGCTTTGCAAGTCAAAACCAGGAGGTTGCCTTTTGCCTTTTTACAGTCAATACAGGGCAAGAGCAGCACTAACTAGAACTCACGTTTTTTTAGTATTTGTTAATGATTTAACTGAATGATCCCAACGTGCTGAAACTTGAGACTATCTTATGTAGGAGAAAAACTTCAGAGGAACGTCAGGCACTCAACTGCTGCCATGGAGAAGCCTAAAACGTTTGCGTTGTTTCCCTGGACTCTCTCTAGGTATGTTCACGGTTTAGTGTTTGTCTTCTCTGGCATACAGATTTCCATGCTATGTTAATAAACGCTCATAGCCAACTCTGCGGTGTCTTATCATCAAATACATCTGACAAGTTACATTTCAGAGAAAACCAGTAGTATTTCAGATACTCAAGCAAGAACAGGTAAGGTGCATACAGTAGGCCTGATAGCCCTATTTCAAACTACTTTAGCTTTCTTGTAAAAGCTGTATGTGCTTCTTGTGACATCTTCAGTAGCTCTTACTTTACTTTTTATGTAGCAAAACCAAGTGTCCCCTGCTACACCAGAGTCTGCTTCCTACAGACTAAATTACAACCATGGGTGCAGCAGCAGCAGCACTATTCCTCTCCGGTAAGATGGGTACGGGGTGAATGAACGTAGGTGCTGCACACCCTTTCTAACGCAGGGGTGGGCCATGAGCAGCCGCTGCATGGGGCAGTCACCTGGGCTTGGTTTTCTTCCAGAAACATCCAGGCTTCTCTGACACTAACTGCAGCATCTACACACACTTTTGTTAGGCAGTGGAAGATGAAGCACTTTCATAGCCAGGGGCTTGGGGAAGTCTGAAATACCTGGTACAGGAGAAACTTCATTTGTGCCTCAAAATGCATCAGGTGTCACCACGTATAAATCTACCACTTTGTATGACATGAGGCCACAACCATCTACATTTCCATATTTTCATGATAAAAATAATTCCCTTCTACCACTTCACCTAGGAGCAGGTTGCTTTACTGTGGCACGTTTCAGTTCTCAGAAGGACAACGGCTGTAGTCTGATGGGGCTGCGACTTGTCTCTGCATTTTAAAATGCAGGCTGCTTCCTGCCTGCCTGCCCTCGCACCCATCCCCAGCTGTGCTCGCCCTCCACCACCTCTAAACCGATTTGATCCTCCCTCTGTCCAGCTTCCTCCCCCTGACCTCCCAGATCATTTTCCAGCTGGGGACCACTGCTCTTAGCACGCAACTTCTCCAGGGGCTGGCACGGCCCTCCCCTTGCTGCAGTCAGGACGTGGGAAGCATTTACCAGGAGTGCCCAGCACAGCAGCTCTCTAAAGCTCCAGTAACAGCTGAGTTTACTCAGCAAAAAGTCAAAGAAACAAGCAGTAACTCATGCTGGGTTTATTTCTGGCTTACCTGCATACAGGCTTTCACTAGTTTAAATCTGAACTAGTTTAGTTAGGTCAGTAAAACAACAGGTAGGGTAAGCTTTGATTTTTAGGTGCAAGTTAGCTGGGATGAGCTGGGCTTACCAGTTTGTCACCCTCACTTAGTTAAAAGGGTTTATTTCTAAACCAGTAACAAAACCCCCTTTAAATTCAGCCAGACTTATAATTTAGCCAGACGTATGCCAGCAGGAGCTTACACCAGTAGGAAATGTGCCCAAATACCACTCAAATAAAATGCTGCCACAGCAGATGAACACATTTCCTTGTAGGTTTTTTACATGATTTACAATAGTGTGGATTGTGAGTGTAGGAAAGCTCTTCAGGTTTGTATTCTCCGGCAAGGATGTCTCACCTTGGAGCAGCTGTAGTGGTTTCTGTCCCTTACTGTGTTCTCTGGCTTTTTTTAGAGGGCAGATCAGCTGCTCTCCTAGCAGCTGTCGAACCATGAGCCACAGCTCATGGTAAGGTAACACAGTTCCCATTTCAGTTTACCTTAATACCCCAAACCGTGGCAGTCACTGTGCAAACAGCTGAGCCCTCCTGCAGCAGGACTGTGAGTCCCAGGCAGGCAGCAGGGAAAGAAACCATCACAGCTGTCCCAAAGCCAGCCTCCTGCTCTGAAATTTGAGCCCTAGGAGCTCGCCTGCAGCTGAAGTTGCACCAATTGCTGCAACTCATGAACAAGACTGTTGTGCGCCCACCTTGAGGCAGGTTACCAAGGCACTGCTCCAGCTGGACCACCCTCCATGGGAGCAGCCCAGGCACCCGGTGCCCACCCCTGTGACTCAGACCCATCTCTGCTTCGCGGAGCTCCTGCTCCACACAGGCACCACCTTCGGGAGCTAAAAGCTGAGCTACTGCCCCTGCTCTCTGCAGTGATGGCTGCTCACCAGGGGAACCCAGCAGCCCCTCGTGTGCCAGACACCGCCTCACCTGCGGAAGATGCCATCCGTGCTGCTTCTGAGGCAGGCGAGGGGAGCGAGAGACCACAGGGAATCAAGGCAGCGCTCTCCTCAGATAACCTCCCCAGCACCTGCTTGCTTCATTCCAGGCATTTTGTAACTAGATCCCTCCCTGCACGAGTTATTAGTTTAACCCGCCGCTGGCGCACCAGACAATCAGGATCAGAGCTAAATCTGGGGTATCCACAGGGAACCGGCTCCTGCTTTGTACGTCCTGGCTGGTCCAACAAGGGCAGCTGAAAGTCAGTGAAAAATCCTTCACTTGTAAACTTGCATTTGGTCTAGAAACGAAGCACTAAAGTACAAGAGAAAGGGTGGATCCTGGGGACTGTTAACACCCCTCCGCTGTACTCTGTTCCCAACCTGCACTATCTAATGGATCCTCTCCAGACCCTGGGGCTGCGAGAGCTGTTCCTCGCTCTCACTCACATGTCATAGAGAGTGGCGGGGACAGGAAGGCAGCGCTGGACGTGGTGCTTTGCCTTCGCTCAGCTGCCCCTGCGGACTCAGGGGGAGCGGTGAGTCAGAGGAGAGGATGCTATTTTGAAAAGACAGAAGGGACTGACATAAGTGAACAACAGGAGCTGGTTTGAAACTCTTGGCACTCGGCTCCTGTTCAGCCCTCCACCACTCAGCAGCCAAGCCGGGCGACAAGACCCCCAGGGCTGCTCCTGACAGAAGAAGTGACAAACCCAGCCAGGTCTTACAGCACACTGCCACCATCCTTAACTTGTCATTAAAAACATAAAAGTCAAACTTGCCCATTTTCCATTACTGTGAAGTACCCCAGGTAATTTACAGACTTATGGGCCTCGTGTGTTTCTAAAAATCCCTGGGATTAGTCTCTAATGTATTTTATGTTGCTTTACTAGTTTGATCTGGATTATGAGGTAATTCAGGGGACTCTCACTGGGACTTCTACATGCTGAAACCATTTCTGTAATCTTGGACTGTCTCATTTTTGCCCTCATTCATCTTGTGACCAGTGATATCATTAATCCACTGACCTTGAAGAGAAACAGCTTTTCTCTTTCCAGGTATCGCAGCTGGTCATCTGGCTCTGAGTCTGCAGCGACAAGCGATACACACACAGCACTGGGCTGGCTTCCTGCTGAGCATCCAACCTAACGCACAAAAGAAACGTAATTCATCAGACTTGGTCTTCTTAATGTAAGAAAGAGCCATATCCCTCAAAGACCAAATGCCTCCCACTGCCCCCGACTCCCTGGAATAGCTGTGGCTACTCAGCACTTTGGAGAACTAGATCCAAAATTAACAAAGATAATTTCCCTGCCAAGAAATAGTACCTTTACCTGGGCACGGGACATGCTGGGGCAAGGCTGAAATTGAAAGGCTAAAATTGGCTCCCGTCTGGGATTCTCCTGAACAGGCTAACACAGGTCTGACCAACACATGCAGGATAGTAGCACTATTGGAAACCTCTGGCCAAAACCATCCCAGACTGCAGGACATAACCCAGTAGCAACATAAAGGTTACTTCCAGTACTCAGTATCAGCTCCAGCCTGTACTGGGGCCGAGTGACCCACCTTCACTGTAACTAGTGACCATGCAGAGGTAGGTGATGGGATGGAAACAGCTCCCCAGCCGGTGGGACGAGGTGCTGGGTTTCTAGCAAGGGTTTGTGCTGTAGCAATGGTAGCCCACAGGCCTCTACAGTGGTGTTTGTGGTATCAACGCTGGCCTAAATTTAAATAGACAAAAATAAAGACACGTTGGAGACCAGCCTAGAACAGAAAGCATGCACAGTCCTTGACAGAGCAGTGAAGATGTAGGACTTTCATCCTTCAAGCGTGCAGGGCTCATGCCTGCCTCGCTGCAGTGCCCTGATTTCAGCCACACATTGCAGTCCCACAGCCCAGCAGCAGCGCGGCATTGAAACAGCTGTGGAAAATGGACGGGAGTGGAGGGAGGAGATGATGTACCAGGAGAAGGACAGGCTGATTTAACACCCCTCCCTGCTGCCAAATACTCCATGGGCTCTGCAGTCATCACTCAAAATAGAGCCTCCTTGCCTCCTCCAAGAGACAGTCTCTGCTGGAAACGTGTCAGGGCACTGCTGGGGCAGCGATGTACAGCGCAGGGAGCCACCTCGGGAGCTGCTGACACCGCACCCCACCGTACCTGGCTCCTTTCCCTTTCCCCACCACTCAAGCTGCCTGTTGATGCTTGCTATAGCCTGGGAACCTGACACAGGGCTCGACCCAGTAAGGAATGTAGGCAGGGTTTGGGCAGAAAGGAGGAAAAGTCCTGCATTAACCTCGGGGTGCAAGTCAGAAAGCCACCACACATAATTGTCATCTAATGCCCAAGACACCTTGACACAGGGGTCCCTGCCAGCCCAGCCCCAGCCTGGCAGAGGCTGAGCAGCTCCAAGGCAGCCCCTGCAGCAGCCTGGTCTCTCCAGCACCGGCCACACTGCCCCGGGAGCTCTCTGGTGCTTCCGATGTAAAGACACATCCTCCCTGCAGAGAGCAGCTCGTCCTGGGGAACCACCTCCTCCTCCACTTAGTTTTGCTGCCAGGGTCCTTCCCGAAACGTGAGCTGCTTCAGCCCCAACTTGCCCTAGACTCAGCCTCTGTCAGCACCTGAACAAGACCAGTCACGCAAAACCCTTGCTCCCGACACGCCGCGACAGCCTGGGAGCTTCGCCCCTTGCGCACTTGAATCACAAAGCAGCAACGCAGCCGGGTTCCTGGGTTTCCCCATATTCTCTATCGCCCTGGGATGCCCTCGCTGGGGCTTCCAGGCCTCAAAACCTTTGCAGCAAACCCACTGCAGGCTGCCCCAGCTCTGCCCCAGCTGTCACTCGCAGTCACTGGGTGGCACTGTGCCCCTGCCTGTGCCGCAACCCAGCTCCATCCTCGGGCAGGGAGTCGCTCAGGGTGTCCGGCAGGAACCAACCCCAGCTGGGGAGAGGGCCAAGGCTCTCCTTGCCAAAGCACACCCACGCGTGGCAGCCATCCCACTTGGCCACGGTGGAAGCGGACAGATGCCCAGGGACCCCGGGAGCCAGCAGGGAGGGGACCCCTGGCGCCCAAACCACGGGCTCCCGCTGCCTCCCCACCAGGCTTTCTTTCCCTACTACGGTTACATTTTCATTACCATGGTAAAAGGAGATCAACTGCATCTTTACAATATCCCCCTCCATAAAACTAATAGGCCAGGCAATTGGGACAGCCCTGTGAAGTACTTTATAGTCTGGACTCGAGGAGTCAGCACCACAGCTCACAGGCTGTCCCAACCCCAAATCCCAGGAATCGCAGCATTATTTCTCCCCCCCATCCCCCGTTTTGGGCTGGGAGCAGCATGGGGATGAGTGTGGTGCCCCAGCACCTGCTGCCTTCGCTTGTCTCCCACCACCCGGAGCCCCACTTGGCTCCAGCAGCACAAGGCTGCTAGGACCATCTGTAGGGATCAGGGTTTCTTCCTTCCAGGGCACCATGACACAGCTCTGCCCTGATTCCAGGAGCTTTTACACCATCAGGGGTGAGTCAGTGGTCAGGAGCTAGACCCAGCTCTGGGCCAGCGCAGAAGCCAGGGTGGCTTCTTTGTAAACACTTTGCCGTTTGCTGCATTTGCAATTGAAAGCCGAGCCCGGCTTACCCTTGGGAGGAGCAGCCCTTCTTGACACAATGATAGCAAAACCTGCTCAGCTCTGTTGAAGTCCCTTCCCTCCACACTGACGCCCCGTGTGTGTTTGGGAAGCTGGAGGCGACGCTCTGGTCTCCCAGAGCCCTGTTTTGGAGGGTACCTGGCAGGGTGCGAGGGATTGGTTTTGCTTCGCACATTGCTGGGACCCGACAGATCTCAGTGGCACGCTCCAAATGTACGTCAGCCTGGAACCTACAGCAGGGAGCCCATCCTGGCTCTGGCAGTGGCTGGCTGGACGATCTTGGGGAAAGCGATAAGCAAACAGAGCAGCGGCTGCCTACCTTCCTTCTTCCTGATGCGTAAAAGCAGCCTGAGGGAAGTTCCCTTTAATCGCTCTCCCTACATTAGACCTTCCAGGGAAAATTAGCACCAAAAAATGCAACATCAGTGGCACCAAGGGAACGTACCCTGAACGACTTGGAAGAGGGTTAATTAGTTTATTGAAATCCTTCTCTCTTTAGTTGCCATCTATAGCTCCAAGCCCTGACAAACAGTTAGGAAAAAGGATCTCTCTGCTGAACATCAATGCTCTTTAGAGGTAAGAGCTAAAGATCCTCCACAGAGTTCACTGTTGGGAAATAAAGTGGAAAAGACTGCTCCTCTACCATTAGGACAGAAGACAAATGGGAGATAGGAAAGCAAAGGGTTTGCAGGTTTACATAAAAGTCAGAAGGGAGATAAAGAGCCCATTTCTCCCCTCTGTGGTTTACTGTCTTTAATCTCTCTTTGCCTTAGTGTCCCCACCTACCCCATGGGACAGAGTCGCGTTCAGACGTGCTGAAAAGCTTAACTTGCATTTGCAAAAATGATTCAAGATCCCCAGGTACTGACTGCCAGAGACGTGCAGAGTGTTACTGCTTGTCCCTTCAGAGGACAATCTGCTCCTGAGCATCGGAGCTGCCAGCAGGACAGGCTCTCTGCTCTCAGATGCGCTGGGCAGGTAACACAAGCATGCTAGGCAGAGGGAGCGGCATCAGAAATCTCCACAGCCTCTTACAAACATTTTCCTCCTTACATTAATTTAATACTAGGTCGTGTTCACTCTAGGATTTTGTAAAATGACTCCCAGTCCCGCCGTAGCTGCCCCGAGCACCGCAGCGCAGCGCTGGTAGCCATCAGCACAGCCGGTCTATGCCCATGACAAGACGTGGCACCGCCAGCGCTTCTGCTATCTCCACCACCATTTTAGCCTTTTAACAGGATGGCAGAGTTAAAACACAACGCTGCAGCTGAGCAACCACTGTGGGCAGCACTTTGTGATTAAAATTTCCTTGAGTACCTGGTTTTATAGTTGGGACTAACTTCATTCAGACTCCACAGCAGAGCTCCGTGCCGTGCCGCCCCGTTTGGGAGAGAAGGGAGGCACAGCTCCAGCTCCATAACCAGAAGTCTCCTCCTTTAATCCAAGGACAAGATTTTTTTGTTAGGCACACGATGAGCTGCCATCCCTACCTTCTATACTGTCCACTGACGTTTGTATTTCAAACTAATTGCCACTACATCATCTGATCCTGCCCAGCTGTCTAAAAAAACCAACATCCTGCGTACCGCTGGGACCTTTTTGTCAGAAGCTGTGAACTCATCTCCATCCAGCACCAGGATGGATTGAACAAACTGAAGCAGTATTTTATTGCTGAAGCATAAAACATGGGAATAAACAAGCACCAAAGTGCTACTGATCGTTAAAACCAGATGGGAGCCCATTTACTGCCTCCAGCAGTGAGGGGCCACTGCTGCTTCGTTGAGGCCCCATTGAAATAGGAAACCCATTGCACCATCTGGGAGGTGCTGGACGGCAGCAGCTACACGCAGCCCTGGCAATTCAGGCCTGGATTTATCTGTACTGTCCTCTCAACACCACCACCACGGGGAGAACCAAGGAGTGACAGAGCTCTTAGTCCTGGCTCCAGCAGTCACTCCTGTAAGGCACCCTACATGAAAATGCCCCGGTGGGGACAAGCAGCTAGTCCAGGGCCAGTCCCACTGTCCAGGGGAGGTGGGATGGGGAGAATCACAGGCCAAGCTGTCCATACACAGAGCAAGGGCTGGGCTGCATTTCAACAGTGTTTGTTCAGGTGCCTGTTAGAGAATCATCACAGGTTCCGGTCACCCCTGTGCAGTTCAGCTCCTGAATGGCGGATTATCCAAAGCAGTCCAGGTTTACCTTATTTCCTTACTGACCAGCGGCTGTCTGGCACAAGAAGCTAAGTAACGTGGTGGGAAGAAGCCAGGGGCTGTTTCCTTTCCTTCCTAATCAACGCACCCACCATAGATAAATATGCAGCAATAGCATTCCCAAAGTCTGGAGTATTGGCAACGGGCCTTCAGAAATAGCTCGATCCTGAGCACCCCAAGCTGCAAGCAGAGCTCAATGCCCCGCTCAGATGGAAGCTTTGCACCGTTGTCTTCAAGTCCCATCGTCCTGCGGCAGGGAGCCCTGCCAGCAGCCCGAAAGCGGAGCGCTGCATGGGGTCTGGGCAGGGGCAGGACTCCCCAGGCTGCGCCCTGCCAGCCAGCGAGGAGATGCAAATGGAGCAGGAGACCGCTGGAGAAGCAGGGACAGACAGATGCTTTTACACTTCAAAGGAAAGAGGGCCCTGTGAGGCTTTCAGGAATACGCACAGATCGATAGACTCCTTTTAAACACCAAGCACATTTGCTCAAGTGTGAGGCAATTAGTCCCCGAGGACAGAGACAGGACAGGGCCATTAAGAGACATACGGGTGGGATGAAGCAAGAGATGAGAAACGTGCGGCACGGCTCCATGCGAGACTGCCAGCCCTATCTGATGAGTTGGAAACTGTGCTGTCCCGGACTAGCGTTCTCATCCGGGATTTTCAGAATGCCCTCGTGTCCCCAGGGGCTCTACAGGGAGCACATGAGCGTCATTCAGCCTATGTCAGTGCAATGCTCAGCTTATCCCTTTGGTAAACAGGGTGGTTTTGATCACATCCCCTCTGCCGATCAATTGTTCGCCTCAGGAAGGTCTGACTTACACTTACTGGGTCTGCAGCAATTCTCTCTTCCCCTCACCTGAATGATGCTAGGTGGTACCCAAGCTGCTCTGGACAGCTCTGTCTCCACAAAGCCCCTTCGAGATGGTAAAACAGAGCCAAAATCAGATTGTGGGTGAGCAGAGGACTGGCTGCTCAGTGCAAACAGAGCCAGCACAGGCACGAACCCTGTGGTGTGACAGAAACCAGGCCTGGTTCGTCCCCTTCTACTCTGCACCAGCATTTCCATGCAGATCTACCCTTAACACACCAGGGATGTTACTCTGAGCTCCCAGGTGTTGGTGCCTTGCGACCCCGCAAATGGGACTGGGAGGAGTGATGCTGCCAGCATGCAGGAGGTCCCTCTTGTGAACAGTTGCTGTATTTTACATGTACAGTCTTATTTTTCAATGAGAGGCAGAGATACCAAAACTGAACAATGTTTTATGCCTTGCTGTATGACTGACAGTACGCCTGTCCTGTATTGCTAGCTACCCACTCCCATTCTCTTTTATGAAGGCACAAAATTTTCTCTCTTCGGTAAAAATAGGAGAGAAATAAAAACCTCAGCATGTCCCCAAAGAATTGCAGGAGATAGAAATTAAACCCATCCATTACACTCACCGAGCAGGATGCTGTCTGGGCAGGAACATCATAGTCGTACACCTGCACATTCAGAGAAAAACACAGTATTACAGAAGCATCAGAGGCACTCCAGCACCCTACAGCAAAGTACTTCATGCCATAAACCAAACTCACATGACTTGGAAAAACAAAAAAGGAACACCACTAAATCAAGCTGAGCAGCAACACTCTCCATCACGGCTGCAGCGCCTCTCCTCACCTCCATGTTGAAGGATTGCTTCACCCTTGGTTAAAATTTTGTCTACTGTTGCTGTTCAGGTCCAGGTCTCAAGAATGCTTCAGCATTTGTTCTGGGCAGCGCACACTGTGTGCTGCAGAGGAGAAACGCTTTCAAAACTTGCTTCACTCTGTCCTGTGAGCCTGCAAGCAGCTGCATTAGCTCTCCCTGACTTTCTTCTGCTCAGATTTGCTGTAATGTCTAGAAGCCACATTTAAACCTTATTACATCTCTGCAATGTAATACTCTGCATGACCGTGAAACCTGCTTACCTGGAGTCGCCAGAAGCCAGGCCAGCAGCATGCCCGCTTCTCATAGCCAGGGGAACGGAGGGCCGAGCCCTAGAGGAACAGGCAGAGACAGGCACCCCATACAGCCGCAACAAAACCACAGCAAAGTCATGCCTCTGAGCACCGCAGGAGCCCAGCCAGCCTCTGGGTGGGCTTTGGGCAGGCATCACTCGGGGCAGAGGGGGACAGTGCAACAGACCACCCCCTCCCCATGCTTTGGGGAAAACCCTTTGTCATCCCTTCTCAGCTGGCCCTGGACAGTTTTACCCCTTCTCTCTTTGCTCTCGGCCATTTACAAAGTAAATTCAGGCTGAGGGCGGGGAAGCAGGTGAGTGAAGACACCTGCACCCCACACATTTGGCAGCTGATGGGAGAGGGGGGCTGGCAGCTGCCTGCAGCTCACAGGCAGGAGGTATTTGGCTTTGTGCCGGTCCAGCCCTGCACAGTGGCTGTTTGTCGTTGTCAGCCAAATGCTGCATCCCCCCTGCTAAGAGGCTCCGTATGGGATCCCAACCTGGGGCTTGTGAATTTAGTGGCTTTTAAGCTCTGCAATAAAAAAGCCATTTGACTTGAAGAATGTTATTATTCCTGGAAGGGGGGTTGCACTGCTTGCTTGGATTTGCTTAAGCTGACACAGCACACACGCTGACCAAGGAAATGCACTGCAGGAGTCTCCTGGGAGGACCACCAAGGACCCAGTGACAGACACGCCAATGCGGGGCAGTCAGGTCTAACCAGAAGGAAGCAATGAGTCCGGCCGAGGCCGGCTCTCTGGCTACAAGGCGATTCAAGTGCCCCAGCCTACCTAAGCACAGAAACGCTGCTCCCCAGGATGTAACTGCACCTCTCTGCAGGCAAGGAGCCTCCCTGGGCCCCACGGGGTCAGGCAGCCCCCGACCCGCGCCATGCACATAAGGACTTGCTGCAAAGGCCAGGCAGCGCAGAGGGTGCGCTGAGCAGCGCTCCCTCAGGGCTTGGCCAGGCCAAGGAGGCCCATCCGATGGCACAAGATGGTGGGTTTGGTTTTCACCAGCTGAGCAAATTTCTCTCCCTCCAGCTCCTGGTAATCAGATAAGCTCTTACTGAAACGAGGCAGTAGTATCTTCTGCAGAGCCAGAGGGTGACCGAGTGCGTACAAGCACAGAAGCCACATCCTGGGCCAGGCGAAAGGGGACCCTGCACCCCTAGGAGGACTTGGCATAACGTCTGTGACACAGGGAGAGGTGGCACTTTGCTGTGCTGCAGGGAAGCAGTGTCACAGGTGCTGCTCCCGAGCCTGTGGCTGCTGTGGAAGAACTGCAGTGTTCCCAAGAAAGCATTTTTCTGCCTTTCCCATCAGCATTGAAGCAGTGTCAGACAAAGCTTAAGGCTGCAAAAACCAGTAGGAGAAACCAAAATAAATCAGGATCTTTATTTCCCATAGGAAATTTACCTATATCCCATCTATAGTCCATTTGCCCTCATCCTTATGTAACTCCCCTGCAGGAGAGAAGAAGAAAATGCAGAGAAAATAAACAATTTGCTGTAAAGAATTAGTGCAAGAGACTGAGTCACATCTAGCGATGCAAGCATATAACCTGGGGCTCACTGAATACGCTTCGGAGAACAATGAATGATGAGATCAACAGCATGTGTCACGCATGTACAAACTGGCCCCAGGTAGCATGACTGAAGTGGAGCCACTGGTGTGCTTGAAAGAGATGCACAAAAAACACACTTTAGCGTTTATTTTATTGCTCTTAATGGCCTGCCTTCCGCACGTCTCATTTCCTTTTATTGAAGCTGTCAGAGAGGCATTACATTATCTCACACGCGTGCAAGAACAGCGTTTCAGTCAGGCTCATACAGACTTTTAAATGCCACAGCTGAGGAAAACAAGACAGTGGGAACTGCAAAGGGTGGAGGCGGCGGCAGAATCCAGAGCACACACCTACAGGCAAAATTTCCAAAGGCTTCAAAAACCAGCCAAGCCGCAGTCTCTAACCAGAGACAGGCGAGCGATGAAAGTAAAGGTACTTTTCTAATAAGCCAGATGATTCACTGAAGAAGGGCAAGAAGTTCTGTTGCAGCAGAAGGCTGATGAGCAATTAATGGCTTGTCCTCAGCACAAGGCTGAGTCTTCTACCCCGGTGCAGAGCCGTCTGCTAAACCAGCTCTACCAACAGGCCCATGGGGCAGCAGCTCTTGCAAAGCTGTTCTGAAGGCTCGAAAAAAGAACATGACACTCACACTTGCACAGGGATTTCCCTGTGCTGCGCAGTTCTCCTCAGTTCCTCACACTCACCACAGCACGGTTTTCATTCTCATTAGCACCTTGTGACAGAGGGAAATACAACCTGGACTTCAAAGATCAAGAAACAGATCTCACCAAGAGGCCTGGGGGTTGCATTACTTTCTCTTTTCGTGTTAGCGTGGTGCTGGCAGCGATCACAGTGGGCTACCAGGAGGACTGCAGAGACCTTGCAGAAAGTACCACCCCAGGGTCCCCACACACAGGGCTCGAGGCACTGAACTCCTCAGCCAGCCTTTTCACCTGATTTCCAAGATGTGGAAAACAGTGGTGGCAAAATAACTACTAATGGTCAGAGATGGAAGATTTTTCTCATACACAGAGGACAGTCTTTTGCAGCTGACCTGCCTTCACACGGCTGGCATCTGGACAGCAGAAAATCACCATATTCTGGGGTTAAAAACGATCTCCTCCACATTTTTTTCCCCAACAAGATTTCTTTTTAGTGAGTTACTTGCATCCACATGTGTGTCATGCACAGTAGGTATAAATCACTACTGGCCAGGGTACTCTCAGAGGAGAGGCTATTAGGGTATTATGTACATATACTGTGGTGGAGTCTGACCTTTATTTAAACGCTGCACATCTCACACCCATCCTGGAAAGCCATGGGGAAGTACTCGGCTGCTCTGTACGTATCACAATTGTGGTACAGAAGCAGTTAGCAATATACTATTTAAATAAGGAAGTAGTCATCGTAGTTGAGTTTCACAAATTTGTAGGGCTACTTTTCAAAGTCATTTTAACAATAATAAACACAGCTCACACCTCTACGCCATGTACACGCACAGTGCTGACCTGGTGGTACCCGAACAGACCAGTGCACAACCTTTCCTGGTGTACCTGCATACCAGTCCTGATGCACTGGTGGTCACAAACCCATCCAGGTCTGCTCATAGACAACGTCTTGCCACACACACGTGTGCACGCACAGAGAAAACCACCTGGCATACAGGCTAAATGACGCACCTCGCTGCCTGCTGATGGCTACAGGCCACACAGCAGTTTATTTGAAGCGTTACAAGAAAACATTCCCTAGAACACCTAGAAACACGTGTATGCCCCTGAGAAGCAAAAAGCCTGTCTCAAACAAGACCCCATTGCCAGGGCCATTCCACCACTTGGGCAAACAGGGATGCTTTCCCCTTGTAACACAAAGATAAAAAGAAACCCTCTTTGCAAGGCAGCACGCAGGCTGCTCACCGGCAGAACAGCTCCTCCCCACGATGGGACCATAGAGGTAAGGGAGGTGAAGCTGCTCTGATAACTAAACATGGAAGCAGGTCCCTACAGACTCCCAAACAGCAGCAAGATGACTTTGCTGACCAGCCTGGGAGCAGCTGAGCTCACCAGCAATGCAGCATGCAGCTAGGGCCTACAGGGTATTAATTGAAGTATATGCCCAATGAGCAATGCCAGGCTGGTGAGAACTGTCTATTGAGAAAGCTTGCTCAAAGCGTAGCACAGTAACCACAACTACAAATTATATTCTCCAGGGGTGGCAGGCAGTGGAAGAAGGAAGAAGTTCACCGTGAAAGATTTCCTTTTCCTCAAAAGGAAGAATGATACAGGCAGCACTGCTGTTTGTGGCCCTGTTTCTGATAACCACAGGCCTCTGGAAACCCTCAGAGCAGCCCCCTCACCCATGAGCAACCTCCCTCCACCACTGACAGAAAGAATGTTTCACTAACCTCGAATCTAGGGGTGACAGAAGAGGGATGGGCACAGGGGACACGCAGACACAACACATGGCCTTGCTGCCACTCCTCCTGCATGGGACAAACTCTTCCCTGCCTGTGTGACCCAGCACTGCGCTCCAGACACGCACATGTTGCTGTGTATCTTACTCTCATATGCTGCTGGAAGAAAGGCAAGACTCTAGATTTAGTTTGACTACACTGAATGAGAAAACTGCTCAAGGGGGCACTGGGATTGCTTGTTTTGCTTGTCTTTGCAATAATGCTCTACAGCTTCTTGGCTACCTGGACGGCGTACTGAAACTCCCCTATCTCCTTGCACGCAAGTACTGGGAGGAAAGGATTTTGGAAACTGCCAAATGTGAGACACAAACAACCTGGGACTGAGAGTTCAGCAGCTCTTTGTAAGTACTGCTCTTGCAGCTCCTGTGGTTTCCTACTCCTGCTGGGAAAAAAAACCACTGCAGAACAGTCAGCCAGACTCACACTGACATGGCAGGGGCAGCTACCAGTTTAGACATTGCTTGTGAAATACAGTGAGGACTGCTGTGCAAGGAGACAAGGAAGTGAAGGTGTCCCATGCTACTGCTTGCAGCTACACCTCTTTGCCTAGTGTAGGCAAGGCTTCAAGATCAATACTGCAGAGCGAATATTATCTCATTTACAATTTTCTTTTGATTGGGAAGGGTCTTCCCTGTTCACCAGCAGGCATATGGGAACAGAGGGTACTGGCTCCACTCTGCCATTGTCCCGTGGGCATGTCCTGGAGCCCCCTGTGTATTGTAATCTGTGGAGAAGGCCGAGTAGCTCATTGCCC
Organism: Phaethon aethereus; assembly: GCF_964289735.1. Lineage (NCBI taxonomy): Eukaryota > Metazoa > Chordata > Aves > Phaethontiformes > Phaethontidae > Phaethon > Phaethon aethereus. The sequence continues at coordinate 10,818,859 of NC_138593.1, read as the reverse complement.
TGTACTGGCTGTGGGAAGGCACCATCCACTGGCCGAGGCCTTGCTCAGTGCCGTATGGACTGTACATGGGCGCTCGGGCCCCCGGTTTCCCGACAGAGTCTAGAGCCATGTTCACCACTCCTGTGTAGTCCTGGGGAGGAGGCAGAGGTGGGGGGAGCGGAGGCAGGTTGGCGAAGCCCTCTGGGAGCTGTTTGGAGTCGTGCTCGGGCACTGTGGCGAGATCCAAGGGGTAGCACCTTGCCCGGAAATCGTTCAAGGTTGCGGCATCGCGGGTGGGAAGCTGCTGGCTGTCCCCAGCTTCATGGAACCTGAGCCCCGAGGGCAGAGAGAAGAGCGAGTCAAACCTACCGCAGCAGAAAACCACTGAAAACCCACACAGATCCCCTGGCGCAAGGCAGGGCAAGCTCTCAGCGTGCCCTCTTCCCCTTCCCTACTACCATATCTTACAGTGTGGATTTTAGTCCAAGCCTCACTGTCACTCACACAGAAAAACTAAATGCTGGAGAAGGGAAGCCCAGACTACCCTAGTTCTAGTTCAGCTCTAGTCTGGGCTCACTATAACTCATGCCTGAATTTGCAAAGATAAGAAGGAGGTGTGGGGGGGGGGGGAATCACTGGAGTCCTGCCACTCCTCCAACACTGAAGGACAGGCAGGCCAGCTCTGAGATACACAGAGCTGGCTAGGAGAGCATTTCAGGACAAGAAAATAAAGAGCATTACTAAGACACGACTATGCCCAGAATCAGTCGGTCTGTAGTAACACAAAAAGGCTTTGTTGTGGAGCTATCTCCACGCTAATCTAGCACCTATCACCAAGGTACACTATCCAACAGAAAGGCATTCCTCCTTACTCCCACTGGCTGTTTTTCTTAGGAAATACCCAGTAGAAGACGAGGAATCTCACCAACTAAAGGGTGGCTTTCGACGTGAGCACCAGGAGGTGCGACTCACCGATATGTCTGGTAGGATGGCGTAGGCACTTGCTGCTCTCTGGCCAGACCCTCCCTCTGGTCAGCTGGCACTGGCGATGCTGCAGGAAAGGCATGGCTGCCATTCTGCTCTGAGACCCAGAAGGGGTATCCGCTGCTGACCACGACCGGGTTACTCTCTTCCTTCACATCTACATTCTCATCTTTCTCGAGATCTGACTCACAGCAGGGAAAAGAAAGAATGGAAAAAAATGAGAAAAGGGAAGGGAGACCCAGAGTTCACAATGGTCTATTGGCAGCTGCATTAATCACAGGATGGTGGAAGGAAACACACTAATACCTCTTCGGCAGCCATACTGTCTTAAGGGACTAGCCCCTTCCAGCTTTTTTCTGCCCTTACACTGTGGTGTTCGGTCCTACCCTGTCCTCTCTCCTGAGCTGTGCTACTGCAAGCAGCACTGTGAACTGAAGCAAGGAACAATCAAGCTTAAAAAGCAGCCTAACAGAAAGACTAAAGATTTTTTTTTTTTAAATGGTATCAGTTCCCACATCTGTATCACAACCCAGCTGCACAAACAGCACTGCTGGCACAACTGCACCGATGACAACCAAGAAGAAAGCAATGGGTGATACTGCAAGCTCATATTGCTGTTGAAAAGAAATGTTGTGAAAGCACAGCCTACAATCACACGCGGTCACAAAGCATGGCCAGGCTGGGAGGCTGGTGAGAGCGCTGATGAGTGGTCAGTAATGATAAGCAACTTGTAAGCAGACTCCTGTGGATTATTCCCAGAAAGTCAAAAACTCAACCCGTACACAGAACTCTCTAGGGACTCCACCCAGGCCACCCTCCCCAGAGAGGACTATGTCGCTGTTTCTTTTCCTTCCTGTGGCCCAGGCACTGTTTAGAAATCATCCTCTGGGTTTGCTGGGATCAATATTACCATGTTCCTCAGCACCGGACTCCTTTTCCTCTGGCAGCTTCCTCTTCTGGCCCTTGGCTGGACTAGTCTTCTGGCACTTGGCTCGTCCTTCCCTGGAAAGAAACAAGACATGGGGATAGCTTGTGTGTAAGCTTTTTGCCTAGATAAATATGCAAGGGATGCTGGACAAGCCTTGGAAGACAAAAAGATGGGATGAACCTCTGACCTTCTGTGACTTACACCTTTCCTAGTGAAGCACCCTGACAAGCCCTCGGGGAACACACCTGCCATAGCTGAATTACAGGGTTAGCCATTCCGCCTGCCATTGGTGTGTGCTTCCAGAGAGAACCCGCGCCCTGCAGCATACTGGGAATATATTGGTAAAGGGGTTGCCCACTTCATGTTTGTACAAAAGGCACAACAGACATGGAAACTCAGCACCAGAGGCTTTAGCACTGAGTTTGTAAGTGTAGTCCAACATCGGGATATACATACTACGCACACAGGTACGTGTATAGTAGGGTGGGTCTTATGCTTGAAAGCAGCTTTTTCCTAAGTGGAAAATTAGTCTAAGCTTAGTCAGAAATGATCCTATTAAGAGCAGAAAGAAAATCCATGACATTTTCAAAATTTAAGTAAAAAAGAACCAGTTTTGGCCTTTTTCATCAGGAAATTAGTTTTTTTCCATACATAAAATAACACAAAACAAAATCTCAGATATTTTCATAACATTTTCTGCTTGGAGAAAAACATTTTTTCCTTCTCTGTTGCCCATCTATGCTTATATTTACACTTTTTTTTTTTCATCCACTGGCTGCCCTCATTCCAGACAGAAGATCTCACTGGTATTGGTATCCATTGTCCCTCTTGCAGACAATCTCCTGTTGGAAGAGATGCTTTTCCACACACCAGGAAAGGAGATGAGGAAGCCTTCAAATGTCAGAATCAAGCTGATCTCAAAGAGACACAGTGACCTACTGTGGACCCCTGTTATTACTGCTATTCACACGTCAGACTCCAGTCTAGCTCCAACTTGCAAGGGAATGCAGGTCTCAAATTTGTCACACCGCCCACATTTCTGTAGGAAATCCTGTATCTCCTCCCACTCCCCAAGTCTCTTGGGAGGAGGCTGTGTAGGGGGACATCATACCCAGATACAGGCAAATGCAGTGTGCACGACGCAGCAGGCTCAGCAGAGCTGGTATAGTTTTGCTCAATGGCCTTGGGTAAAATTCACAACTGAACTCCAGTTATAAATAAATTAAGATGAAGAAACAGTTTACCTTCGAGTGTTCTTCCCATGCTCACGGAAACCTTTAGCAAAGGGATTGTTGTCTATCTTGAGCTTTGTAATCTTAAAATAAAAGAAACAAGATTCAGTACTACGGTGCCTGCTTGGGTTCTTTATTGTTTCAAGACCTTCACCTCAGTATTTATCACAAAAGCTTGTCTGAGGGTTTTTGGCACACCCTTGCCACAGTATCTGAGCTCTCCCAGCAGCTCCCATTATTGATTAGGAACTGACTGACAGAGAGAGAAGCGACTTTGCCAGGGTCAGCAGGAATTTGGGTGGGATTCATTTGACTACATGGTCAGTGTCTATAACTGGACTTTTTTGCTTATACTTTTTACTGCATTTAGGGTTTTGTTAATCACTGACAGTGCACTTAATACAATTAAGGTGCATGATTCATCTCATCCCAGAGCAGGTATTCCCCACAGGAACCATAATGTGCCTATTTCTTTCCACTGTCATCACAGGCACCAGGGTGACTAGCTTGGAAGGAGACACCTTCCTCTACAAGATTTCTAAAGACAGAGTATTTAGCAATGTGTCCAAGGGCAGTACTTGCACACTGTACCTGCTCATTCTGGTAGGCAGTAACAGAAGTGAAGACAGTCTCAGGGAAGCTGAAGACCTGGAAGATACTCCAGCGGACACTGAAGAGGTCATCTGCCTGCACAATGTGGAAGCGAGGCTTGTAACGGTGCATGGAGTGGAGGATGATCTGGCACAGAGACAGAGGAGAAAGTTTCCAGATGCAACCACTGCCAACACACTGTACAAAGCTTCCTGTGGAGAATCCCAGAACCTCCATTTCAAGCTAGGGATGCCTGCCTGGGACCAGTGTCTCAACTATGCCTCTGTAGTGACGGTACAGACTAAAGCCTTCCATTACAGGTAGTTAATAGGGCACAAGGGCTGGGCTGAGGACGGAAGAGAGGGCACTGGATATGTTTTACTTTCCACATGATCTAATTTCTCACAGATCTCACTTATTTCCCTTAACATCCATCTGCAGTGAATTCCAAGACAGCACAGCACAAAGGTCAGCTGGAACGTACATGTCCGTGTTGATCCAGGGTGTTGTTGGTGAGCTTCAGTTTTTGGAAGGAGACAGGTTCTTTCATCCAGTGGCTACCAGGAGCTGGGGAATCTGGGTGGATGTAGGTGCGACAAGGGAGCTGGGGCTCTGCTTTTCCAGCAACTTCCCACTGATCTTTATTCCACTGTGAAGGGAAAGACGGAAATCTATAGCTTAAAAAAACCCTGCTTTCATTACAGGAAAGCCCCAGCAACTTTGCTTCACTGTCAATTTAGTGGACTCCTCTGAAGCACAGTCCTGAAGCATAGCAAGTTCTCTCTTATGAGCCATGACCATGTTGCCAAAACAGCTCCAAGTTTAGGCCTCATTTTTTCTCCCTTACTCCCGACGGCTGTCAGAGAAGTCTGACATTAATCATGATTAAAATTGCACTGCTTACAATGAAAATTAGTTACCTTTCCAGCTGCTCCCCAAGCAAAAGTGACAAATAACTCCAGAGGCGCATAAAATCTACCAATTATTTCTGAACTTTGTCCAAAGACAATTTATTTATCAGCCTGGCCAGCAAAACATAAAGATTAATCTATTTCAAAGAAAGATAGAAGAAGAGGATAACTTCTATTATTTAAAGTAATTACCTTGTACCTGAAGTTGTCCATTGGCACAAAATCTACCAGCATGAGGTACTTGGCATATGGGATTAAGCCGGAGACTTTGATTTTGCATTGTGGAAACATTCTTCTGTAGGAGAAATGAAATATACAGTATAAGAATTTCTCTATAAAGTTGATACTGTCTAATGATTGATCCGCGGGTCATGTTTACTCGCTATTGTGCAAAGTTCTGGTAGCAGTATTTCTACAGGCCAGCTATTGAACATTTTTACCATTTAACTAATGTACTGTCTAATCCTATGGGCTTAGGTGGAATAGGCACTAACACGGCAGCATTCACTGCTGGCCTGACATTGTTAACTGCTTTTGTTCTTCTGATTCCTGTAACACAACAGTGGGAAACTTAAAATAAAATATTTGGAATTTGCACGTAGTTCCCAGCCTTCTACAGCTATCACAGACCTAGAGGATACATTACAGCATTTTCTAGTGTGGGTAGAAAACGTGCTCTCATCTAAAAGCACATCTAGCTTTCTGTTACAGTATTCCCTGCCACCACTTTCATCTTCTGACTCTGCAAAACAATCTGACATCTACCTCCCTACCCAAGGGGATATTTTCAGCTCACAGCAGGTTTGACATAATACATTACAATTTCACAATTTCATATTCTTTCACTGCAAGCTCCACAATGCATGACTCATTTAAACTTCAGAGTACTCTGCACATACAGATCGTTACTATTCTACACCATGTTCTTGTCTGCAAATGCAGACTCAAACCCAGGTATTTACTGCGGAACTGCTTCTGCCTCCGACTGAGGCCAAGGAAGCTCAGAGCACTTTCCCGAGCAACCTCTAAGAGACAGGAAGAACATCAGTGTTAAGTGCTGAGATAAGAGCACAGAAGTTTTTTTAACACATCAGCCCCACAATGAACTTTTGCACTTCACAGTTTGGACTTCTACCACATCCTGAAAATGCAATTCTTCTGCCAGAGGCAGAGAAACATGCATAATTGCCTAAAAAAACTAGTTTAAAGGGCCACCATTTGACAAATGAGCACTTGGAGAATTTTTGTAACGGCTTGGAGGAGTGCGGTTCAGGCAGCTGTCTTGCTCCCCTCACCTGCCGGATTTGGTGATGATCATCTCAGTTCCTATTTGATGGAACTTCATCCAGAGACCCATGTCCTCGAGGGTGACCACAATAGAGCTCTGCGGGTAAGGCTCCAGGCTGGGGGAAGGAAGTGCCTCACACGGCGCTTTCACGTCTACCAAGAGAGAGAGAAAACACCACCTTCAGACAGGCAAGAGAGGAGCCAGCACGAAGCATCCTCTCCTGCTCAGAGACAGGGCCCTGAGATGCAGCACCAGCATTGGCCCTCCCAGTACCTTCCAGTGCCAGCTCCCTGCAGCACATGGAGCTACCGGATTTCACACGCTGTCCTAACAGACAGGGTCTGTACATCTGGCCATTGACTCCTCCCGTCTGGCCACGGTACGCCTCAGCCCCAAACCACTGCACAGTGCATGGGGCTAGATTAGCTCAGGGACCTGAATGCCATGATTTCACCCATGATGGTCCAAGGTGCTGCTGAGAACTAGGGAGTCTGCGCCACAATAAATCTCTTAAAGAAAATCCATTATTATCCTTCAAAGGCTTTTTTTTTTTTTTTTTTACTTGGCTAAAAAAAAAAAAAGCATAAAGGCTTTTCCTACAGGCCTGTTTTTAGCTGTTAAGTTCTTCTGTAGAGATTTGTCTGTTGTACAAACTCAACCTGACCTCTTTTATTGCAAAACTCATACTGGCAGGTAGCCACAATTCACCTTCATTCCTGTTCTGGTATGATCAGGGTTACACAAAAACACTTTACCAAGACAGTAAAATGCAAGCTCAAAGGATTGGAAAGACTTTAAGTGTACCAGTGGGTAATGGGAGAAAACGACAGATAGGTGGTAGCAGAGTTGAAAAGTCTCTCCAGAGGACAAAGAAGGGTCAGACAGGAAACCCAGATACAAGCGAAGGCAAGAAAGGAAGGTGACAGAGCTGGACCACAGAATATTCCGAAAAGAGGACGGCTGGTCTGAATTGGACTTGAAGATGGATACCACCGAGGAGCCTGTGACGGTGGTGGAAGGTGCCTTTTCAGTAACACACCATGGCACATCAGAATTGCTGCCTGCAATATGCCTGCGCTTTCTATTACCAACGACGGTCCTGTGGAAGAGGAAAGGGAAACTATTCCGGAGAAACTGTCTTCGGGGTCGATGGCACCCACCTCCTCCATAAAGCTGTGTGGATTAAAAACGTCCTACAGAAGCTCTTAACTATATCGTAACACATGCAGGATTGCTGCTGCCATACTGAAAAGCCCAGGCAAAAACAGAGTTCCACTTTATGTTGAAACGTGACCTGGTATATCTACTGGTGGACTGATTTCATACCCAGTAAGGCTTTACTACCACTGCCCTGCGGTCTGAGCGACGTATTGATAAGCCTGCTTGACTCAGGGAGGGCACTCCCAGCAGCAGCGCTGTCCTCAGTTCAGTGCCAGCAGGCCACTTCTGCTGGGTGATGCATTACCAGCCATGCACAGCTATTTGTTTAAAAGGGAGATTTTTCTGCCTCTCAGCCTTATCAGGTTGTATCAGAAATAAGGGAATTTTTACCTTGTTACAGCTTTCCTCAGTAATGTCTTAAAAAAAAAAAAAAGCATGAAAAGTAGACAACTATTTCCAGAGAAATTAGCTTTTTTTCAGAAAGTGACATCTTTCCATAAAAAGAACCCAATGTTAGCCTAAGGGGTTCTTCCCACAGTATTAGAAGTAAAAACCATCTAAATGTAATTTTGTCAGTTTGTAAAGGTCTTTAGGCATTTAAAAAAAATATCCCCTACCCTTTTTTCTGCTTTGATCCAACATTAATGAACTGGCTAAGAAGTGACACCTAGTCTGCTCACTAAGATTAGCCTGTTAACATCTTCTTACTAAAGCTTCCCCCATATCCTCTTGGAAAGACATGAAAGCTACCACCAGACGATGCATTTGGTAGCTCAGTGCAGCACATGTATCAAAAGGAGTTACAATAAAATTGGGCTGATTTCCCACAGGAGCCATCCAGTCACAAATACATGCAAACAGATTTTGATTAGCTAGACAGATGCTCACTTCTTCCCCAAATGAATTTTACAATTAACATTTTTGTAAGCAAATTCCAGTGCCTTTAAATGAGACTACAACACGGCAGATGTCAGGACTCCTTATTGAGGGGAGACTTCCAGTGAAATCAAGAGGAATTTAAGTGAAAGGAGTTCAATACTGAATTAAAAATCAAAGGCCGATGTTATATCTGGTTTTCACCAAAATGAGTCCACAACGCGACCGTATGAGCGAGATGCTACAGGAGACAGGGAAAAAGAACAGCACATGCAATAAACGCTGCAGCAAAGACTTTAAAATGTAGCTAATGTCTTTCATGCCGCAGGTTTTGTGTGCACAGTCTGAGGCCGAGAAACAGGACATTAACAGTTTGCATGGGGATCTGGACCCCAGCAATGGTGTGAGCTTGCTCATGGATCCACACAGCTGACTACAGAGTCACGTGCAATGGGCTTCAGCGGGATTCTGCAGCGGTGGATCCATCTGTAGGATCCACTTGGGATTTGCTCTGCAGAGCCAACGGCTGGCTTGCAAGGCACTTCAAATTCACTCCTAGTTCTGCCTACGTAACTAAGGCCAAGGCTCACACACACACATCTCGCCCACAAAGATGCCTGCATTTTGGAACTACAGCACGAAGAGGTTTGTGCCAGGGTGTACAAGCATTGAACTGATGTGTTAAAGCTGTACTTCTATTGTTTCCTCTTGTATGAAACTTAGTTTTCATTTTAAGTATTATTTGAAAGAGATTTTAAACATTTTCTAAGAATTTTAGTCCTACGCTATTTTAAAAGTATCATTATTATCACTGTGGTGGAACATTGCATGTGGCACATTTTAAAACATATTCTTTATGCCAAGATGAAACTGAAAACGAAGATAGCTGCTATGATAAAGGCACGGAAAATTAAGAATCTTCAATCTGTTCCATACTTGATTTTAAAGTCCTTATACAAATAAGAGCAGTTTGACCTTCAGTTTCTGTATATAGAATACGCTGTACATATCTTTTTCCTATCTTGGAGATTGAAAGGAGAGAAGAGAAATGAGAGTCAATTCAGTAATGCTTGGGGGGGGCTGGGGATGATAAGATCTTTGGATGGAAGATGCTGGAATATAATCCACTTGCCTAAAGCAGTCCCTCAATTAACTGTCAATTACTGAGACAACATGATGTCATAAAATTTGTTGCAGCCTTCTGAAAATGTATGGGAAAGGGTTTGCAATAGTGGGAAAACTTCAAGTCAAAAAGTAATACTTCTTACCTTCACTAAAATCAGTTATTATTACATTTGTTGCTGTTATCTTCCGAGTGAAGTCCAACACTAACAGCTATCCAGTGTCCACAGGGAAGAAATGCACGTTAATATATACAGCTATCTGAGAAATTAATCTTGCCAATAACCAAAAAAACCCCATGTTCTCTGACCTTACAAATGTTAGTAGAAACACGCCAACCCTTGGGGGGTGGGGGGGGAACCTTATTTCTCATAACCAGAAAGCTTTTTGGCAATAACAAATGTACTGTGCTTCTATAAAGTGCAATGGCTTCACCTCTCAAATGCACCCAGTCATGACCTGGAACATTTCTGCTGCGTGGGATCATACACCAGAAACAACTTGATAAGAAAATGAGGTGACTTCTGCAATAGTTGGAATCTTTAACATGATAAAATACTGTAATACAGTCTGTGATTTTTTTGTTGTTGCTCTTTCGCTTTTCAAGCAAAAATTCTCTTAAAGTGGCAGAAACCAGTATGAATCAGATCAACACACTATAGACAGCTTTATAAAAACCCAAAACAACGGTGAAGGTGGAAATAATCCGAGTCATTGCACATATATTTTGCTTATGAATGAAACAACACATTGCAGATGTAGAGAAAGGAAGCGAAGAATAGCCGGCCACCTCTAATGCGTACATGAACTGCATACCTAAACTAGGTAAATAGCTGTTTCCTTCTGAAGCAGACTAAAACCTAGGACTAAATTTGGGGTTTGGTTACTGACAAATGGAGTACCTCTGGACTGGCCCTTAGTTTCCCAAATGCGTATCTGTCATTGGGCACAATCTGATCATGCCCCAAGCAGAAGATGTTAACAGCATATTATGAGATGGACTGATGGAGAAAAACAAATAAAACCCTAAGGAAACGACACAAATCCCGTGTTTGGGCATGAACCTGGTAGAGGTGCGGTATACCTGCTTGGGGTTTATACTTTCAAAGGGCAGAGAAAAATCAAAAGAAAAAAAAGAGATAGTTTGTATCAGAACTTTTCTTAGCAATATATTTCCAAAGCTTCTGTGGCCTTCAACCTGAAGGAACTCTAGGTACTTTGCAGACAATATACAAATAACACCTCAATCCTTCAGTGAACGATCACATTGCACAAGGTCATACGGATAAAGGAATTTTGGGCACAACTGTGAGTAAAGCTTTGCTACCTTACAAAAGATCTTCCAAGGCTCACAAGAACATTCAATGCCACAATTTCTCCTCTATTCCTACAAAAAAAACCCCAAACCCACAATATTTTAGAAATCTTCTCCAGCCACACATATGTTAGTGTAAATGCTGGCAACCCTTCAGGAGCACTCTTTCTAAAAGGACTGTAAGCTCTTGGCATAAGTCTAGGATCTTTCCACGCAATAAGGAATAGGAGTGATTCCTTTACCTACCTGGTAAAGCTTGCATTTTTCCATGTACTGTGGAGTCCAGGAGGTTGCACGGCCAAGAGAGCCACCAGAGTTCTTACAAGGGGAACCAAAATAGTCCAGTTCAAAAGCAGGTCTGATTTCCTGAAGCAAGCAAAAGCCCTTCCTTCTGAGATCCAGTGTCAAGAGTGACGGGGATGAGGATGGGACTCCAAGCGCAGCTAGCCAAGGTGAGTTCCTGTTTTATGGAAGCTAATGAGTAGGGAGGAGCTTCTCGCCAGGGCTGTCCCCCTGCAATCCTTTGATGTCCAAAGGGACAAAGAGAGGAAGGATCTGCAGCAATGGCAGGGGCTAAGGGAAGAAAATCAAAGAGAATTAACATGGCTTTGACATACAGGAAACCTACAGGGGAAATGCACCTTGATTTACTGCTAACGCACTTTTAAACAAATAGAGGCTAGACCAAAAACCTAAGTTGAAGACTTATCTACAAAATAAAAAAAAAAAAAAAATCGCTTAAATAGCAAGCAGGAAAAATTTGCTTTTGGCTATTCCACGGATTTGATATAATTTTCATCTCCAGAGCACAGAATAATTTTATTCTTGATTTCTAGTATCAGAATCAGGACTGTTACTGAGCTTGTCCCTTCCCAAGTGGGTGATTAACAGTCTGTGGTAAAGTTTGCTCTCACAACTGGGATGCCGCAGCAATGCATTCGTTCACCAACAGATGTCTTCTACATGAACAGAAACACATTTGATGATATAACGTTACTTACCTACCCAATCTCTGCATTCAAAGCCTTTAACTGCACAGTTAATTTTCCTACTGTGCTGCATTTCTACGGCAGGGTCCTCACCACATCTGTTCTGAAGCTCAGGACTGAGGCTGCTCTACACGCAGTATCGTTTCAGCTAAGCTTCATGAGTAAAAGTTGCAATCGTTTAGATGACACAGCCATGACAGCGTATCACTTTACTGGCACCAAACTCCTTCGGCTGGCACCTTCCAAGGCTAGTGCAAGTGATCCATGAGACTCACGGTGCGTCAGGCACTGGTTTTACACCTTTTTCAAGGCACTGCTCTTACTGAACGGAAGGCTGAGCAGAAACTGAAGGACTTGAGCATTTTCCCTTAATTAGTTTATTCTGCAAGTGTGACCATTAGCTTTTGTACTTACAAGTGCTTACAAGTGCTAAGAGACAGCAATCAAGCCTCATGCTTCAGGGCACAAACCAGCCACTACACCTCGGTGCGGTGAAGAACGGAGTTCTATGCATTCACGTACAGAAATGGCTATACTAACATTTACAGGTCAAAGATGTTCAAAAAGAGGAGGTCAAAAGCAGGATATCAGTCTCAATGAGCCAGTGTTGGATCCTGCACAGCAAATTTAGGAGCTTTGTTCATTTCAAAGAGCATTGCTGAAAGTCTGCAACTGATTCATGGTCTACTTTTGCTCCCCATAAAATAAACATTTTTAAAATTTTGTCAGTGATATTACTGGGACATCTGATTTTTAGTCTGATACGCAAAACATTCTGAATTTATTTAGTCAGTATCTATAACCACACAGCATCACTTCAGTTTTGCTTTTACTGCCTTTTGGAGCAGGCAAATACAAGGACATGCAAAGAGGACAAAGGAGTTTGATCAGAGGAAGGACTGGCTCTTTTTCAATAGTAAATCGAATTTTAGGCATCACAGTACTAGGCAGGAAGAGAAAAGCCAATGCTTAGCGTGGCAACGAAGAATGTTTAAAAGAAAGGGGTTGGAGAGTTCGAGAAGTCCTGAGGAGGATTTTATAGCAGGAGATGGTCCATTGGATCCTGGCACCTTTGAAGGACCACATCCAGCCTTCCTGACATCTCTTTAAAACTACTCGATAATACAGAAGACCACAGGCTCTTCTTCAACTACCTTGGGGACATCTAGCACTGGGGAGTCTCAGCACCACTGAAGAGGAGACTGTCATGTGGTGGAGCAACATGAACTCATAGCTCAATTGGAAATTACTTATTACATTTGTGGAAAAATAAATCAGAAGGGAAAAGATCAGCTGAAAATGGTATCAAGGTCAAGTCTCCACTGCTTGTACTTGCACAGCCATTACCAAACACAAACAAAACAGGATGCAGAAATGCTTTTCTGCTCTGCTACAAAAGGCAAGCCAGCATCAAATCCGCCCCCTCCATGTCCCGCTTTTCTAATACTAGTATTTTAATTGTAGAAAGTGGAAGACAACCATCATCAGAATCTGAAAAGGAAAAATAGAACAAAAATTGGGTCAGATTCAAGCTAGCAGCAAGATGGATCAACATCCCACACAGTATGAAACTGCACAACAGCAGCAGCAGCACTGGGAATTTCAGACTCTTCACCTGACAAGAGCGTGGGATGTGTATCATGACTTGCCGCTTCTTCCACGAAAGGGTATGAGATGGTCTCCTGCTGCCAGTTCATTTGCACACTTCCCATCAGCATGTCTACAGAATGCACATTTGCTACAAGTACTCAAACCCTTTTGGCTTTTCCCAGCTGATTGATGGGGAAGGTGGAGTCATTAATTACCCATGACGAGTTAACAACTAGCTTTCTCCCAGCCATTCTGGTTGCACTGGAAAGGTTTTAAAAGTGAAATAAAAAGTGAATTTGTTGTTATTGCTGGAAATATGGCTAACAGGAACAATCCCCATGAAATTCATCACTAGCAAAGGAGGAATTCAGCACATTACTCTCTTGTCTGTCTGTCTATGGAGTGCCCTCAGGCAGTTTGCTGGGAAGTCAGAGGTGAATGTGCTGGTGTCTAACAATTCACTGGCAAATTGGAGGCTGGAGGGAGGAAAGGGATGGGAGAGATAGTGGATCTGATATGAGTAAGTCAGTGACATACAGAGCTCTGCTCCAAGCTCATTTACAGCAGCAGGTAAAAATCCTGCTGTGCCCGGCTCTAACAGTAGGCTCTCCTGCTATGCTGAAGGGGATGAGGTAGGGCAGTGCAGAAGGGAGGGAATGTGTGATGACAAAAGCAAAGGCCAAGAGCTTTTGCTTTGCATCTCTTTGAGGAGGTGATTAGAAAGAAACATTCCCCTCTGGGCTTTGTAGTAAGGCAAATGTTTTCTGGCACTTCTCCCGCATGTGAAGCTTTAACCCTTAACACTCAACAGGACCCTGTAGGGAAACTGCTCTGCACATATACCATTCCCCATTCCTACCTTCTGAACTGGAAGCTCTTTGAGATGGGGTGATCATCCTGCCAACTCTGGCCAGTGTCTGGGTCTTGCAGACTGCGGGAGAACAGGTAATGTGTGTCAGCTAGCAGGAGGCTTCGGCTATCAGGATCCAAGTCTGCAAGTGGCTGCGCAGCATGTACCACCTGTGTCCAGACAGAACTTCCAGGATAGCATTCTGCCCTGAGAGCAAGCTCAAGTGTGAGGCATAAAGTTACTATCTGGGAGACTGCTGATATGCAATAGAAATCTGGATTAGTAATAACAATGTTTTGAAAGAGCCAGTCTTGGACCATTGGCTCACCTGTATCAGCACTCCAGTGCAGTAGCCAGCAATCCAACCCCTCCCTCTGTGCACACAGTTGTGAGAAAGTGTTACTATATCAGCTTTAATAAAACTGGGCTTAAGTGAAGCAGTGCTGTCTGCCTGAGTTTGCCCAAGCAAGAAAAAATAACATGGAGAAGTGCAAACTGCACTGAAGAGATACTCCCCTCTGAAACATGAGGATAGCCTTACTGCCATTTAAATGCGACTCATTTAGTAGATTCCCACCTGGTATACGTAGGCCATAGTCCCAGAGCGTCTTGGCAACTCTATGAAAGATACTCTGCCATCTGCATGGGATGAATACTGAAAATGTGGAGAGACAGTGTGTCATTAACAGGACCCAAAATAAAATAAACAGCCCTATACTGACAGTTATTTATTTTCATACTTAATTAAAAACAAGAAGTAGCCTCAGACTCTCCAGACAGCTTCCGAATCCATTAACTTACCCCTTAAATACAGGCTCAGCTCGCTGTGGAGGAAACAGGGCCTGATTATGCACAAAGGGCTATGGGGAAAAGCAGTGCTTTTTCAGAGAAAAAGCCTGATGAAACAATTGCTCCTGCAGCTGTGCCAGCCTCGAAGTATGTGACTCCTTGTCCTTGTTAGTGACCAACATCTCATACAGGAAAAAAAAGGAAGCAGAAGTGCAAGTCCTCAGACAGCACTAAGCTGAGTGAGTGAACGGAGCAGGGTCAGTCAGGACAGAGCAGCTGAGCTCTGACAGCATGGGCACAGTCTGAATTTGGGCAGCTTTATAAGCAAGTCTCTGTGGGCAGCTACAAGAATGGTAAAAGCTTGAAAAGTATTTTGAGATCCTCTGAAGTAGTAGTACATATCATTTCCTATCGTGCGGTAGCATAAGGAACATTTCCTACCCAGTTCCTTAGAGCAGCTCACATAACACAGCTTTTTTTCCTGATAGTGGGAAATGGCACCTTTTTCCCCCACTTTTTACAGTTGGGTTTGATTGCTTTTTCCTGGGACAAGTTGTCTGGTGTCTTCAGGCATGTCACAGATATATGTGTGATGTTCATATGGTAGGAACATACAGATGTTCCTACCCTGGGACCTGTGCAAGGAGCCCTGCAGAAGGCAGACCTCTGTAGGGCTGAAAACCCCATGCTGAGCCCAAAATTGTATCACCCCCAAATTCTCCCTGTGCTCTCATAAAGAAAAAAAAAAAAAACCAAAAAAACCCACACCCTCACATTTGGCAAAACAAAACAGTTGGTTGGAGTGGGCCTGTTGGTAACAGCTCAACGCCAATTCTCAACAGGGTCTCTGGACCAAGGCACAGTGCGGTGCGGGGACTGGCCACATGCCTGCGCCCACCCTGGAAGAGGCTGTAGTTCAGCAGGGATGGGATCGGTTTTGGAAGGGAACATATGAAAGTGGCTCATGTAAATGAAAAGTTGTATATTATAAGCTTAACGCAAGGCTTTTCCTCTTGCAGGTTTGTGGATTGAGGTATCTGACCACAAAGCTGTGCTCCTGAACCGAAGAAAACAGGATGCTCTTCTGTCTCCCCTTTATCATATCCGCCCTCCTCAGCCCTCCTGGAATATGCACCCTTCTCCCAGCAGTTAGTTAGCATTGAGACAAGAAGGGAAATACTTAGCAGCCACTTAACACTGAAGGCTGAGTGTGGCCTCAAAGGCTACAGTCCAGAGTCAAATGCAAAATATTTCTGTCTAGAGCTCTTTCAAGTTTTCACAGACTCCTGATGTTAGGTGCAGTGTTTTCCTGTCAAGCCATTGTGTTTCCCAGACACAGCTCAGTACTCTGTCCCACTCAAATCCACAAAAAATACATAATGAAAGGACTTCACAGCAGCAAGAACAGTTTTGCAACACAGCACAGAAAGGGCCACCAAGCACCATGCTGCAAGCACTGCCTTTCCTCTCCTGCATTGGGTAAGGCTCTCTTCCTCCCCGCACCTTGGGGACACAGCAACCCTGCCAGAACCCGAGAGTCTCCATCAGGAGCCATAAAGTATCAGTCCTAGAAAACAGGCAGCAAACCGCTCTGGCTTAACAGCCATACATAAATACTTTTATATTTATACACATGCACACACACTCATATTCAAAGAGAAGCATTATGCAGAGTTTTAAAATTGCTGGCAGTTTACTTAAACTGTGAATTGAGACCAGAAAAAAATCCTGGATGGATTTTACTGAATGGAAGCCCAGTTGACAATGCTGCAGCAATCTCAGTTAAAAAGCTGACCTTTTGAGGAAAAAGCAGCTGCCCAAACCCAGAAGCTTGTATCTAAAATGTCTGGACTTTCAAGATTGCAGATACACTGTCTAGCTACTTGGTTTCCACAGAAGATTATTTTTGTTGGTGTGCAAGCATTTGTAGAGCCATGAAACCAACAGATAAAAAGCCAGACTTCAATCACACAAGTCAGTTGGCAAGTTATTTTGGTTTGCCAGCACAGATTTATTCTATCAGTTTCATATGGAAGTTTCCACATACTGCTCATCATAGTAAATGGGTTCTAATCAAACCAGGAAATCAATAAACAGTATAATTCCCCACCAAGGGAACGATCTTGAAAGAGCAAATGAAAATTGTTAAGATTTAAAGGTTTTGGCATTTAAAAATAACAACTGTTGTGAGCTCTACAGAGCTAAGCAGAGCTCAGTTCTTCCAACATATTACTGACTCTGAAGAACTTTTTGAGGAAGATAATTAACATTACCAGAAAGCATGAGAACTATTAAACCATATGCAGTAGATTTTGATTCAGAGTACTTTACAATAAATCATGTTTCATTTTGCTAGGATTTTATTACTGCTTTTTCTTTCTTTTTACACTATTACTTATAATTTCTTTTAAAAAGAACTACAAAAAATTATTTAGCCACAGGGTACATACAACTGCACATACAACTCACAGGAAGAAGGGAACTGAACCCAAAGGATGTCTAACAAACCTGTAGAGTCTGAGCTGAACTATTTATAGGATCTCCCACAAAAAACCCACCAAAACCAAGTATGCCAAGACAGATTCACACAGTACATCCTGCAAGACAAGTTTTGAAAGCTGATATAGAGCATTATGATGGGACATACATAATCTGTAGGAAAGTTTGAAGTCAGTAACAAAGAGCTGGAAATACGTATTCGTTTCAAGCAGAAAGTTCTTGGACAAACCGAGCTGCACTTTTTCCTCACCCAACTTGTTCATCACCTTGTAGCAAAATGATACTGGTGTCCACAGTAACAATATTCAGGTAAGAATCCTTTGGCATCACCAATAATAGAAAAAAGCACCTGTCAGAGTTCAAGGACTCCTCAAGTCTGCAGTGGGATGAGGCTGTCATAAATGTACCTGAACTGACATAATCAATCACAGCTACCATTTTCTCCTGCAGCCCCTAATCTGTCTAGATTTTTTTTCTCCATTCTTCTCATATTGGCAAATTCCTCACAGTCGTTCTTTGCTGCAGTCATGGGCCAGGGTACAGACTGCAGGCAGGATCACAGACCCACGGCTCCCTCCCCCTACCCAGCAGATTGTGAAATGTTTATGACCTGGCTCTTATGGCTCTAGAGGTGCTGAATGGCCTTTTCCCCCCTCTGAGTCTCAGCTCCTGATGGGCAGCTACAGACCAACTTTTTGCCGGTTTGGTCCGTAGTTGTAGATTTTATTGCCCAGTTTGTCTCTTCAGCTCACATTTGTAAGCTCCAGAGTAGATTTTTCCCTGGGTAACACTCTGTAGCTCAAAGAACTCTTCTTGTTTTTATTACATCCTTAGTGATTAAAGGGATATTTAAACCTCACAATGCTCCCTGCTGTGAATATAAAAGCCTGGCATCATTTTGGATAGATGTGTTTAGAAAAATAAATTAAAAATTAGCCCTACTATACCGGACAAATGCTTCTAAGTTGTTAAGAACATCAGGCACTTAGGATGATTTAAATACATTGATTGCAATTCCTTGAGAAACCAAGGGACAGCCCATGGCTTTGAGCTATCTGAACAGTTATACAGACAAGTTCCACTTGGACTCAGGACAGCAGAGGTGTGCAGTAACTGCATTATACTGGAAAATATTGGATTTCATCTACTTAGGCATAAATGACCTACAATTTCTTCTCCTCTATAACCTAGTGGTCACTAACACACACATAACCATTCTTCAACATCATAACATCATTCTTAAAACACAATCTTTGCTTTTGTGATGGCAAAACTGTTTTTAAATGACTGGCACTTTACAACCTAATCTATGTTTGCCAACCAAATGTAGATACAAACAACATCATAATGTAAATTCAACAGCAATATTTAAATTCTCCTAAGAAGAGTGCTAGGGAAAGTGCAGGAAAATGCACAGGAAATGTGTCATATGTGAGAAGTCGTATGTGAGAGCAAGCATTCCTTCTGAGCACAGATTAGATGGTTATCAGTAACGAGGTTACTGGTTTTGCCACCCCCTAATACTGCAGTTACTGGTTTAAGCTTCTGCAGGGAGCTACTGCCAGGTCAGATTCGGTGCAAGTTAAGCCTGCCTGCAATGCAGGTTTGGACTCACCGCCAAGGAGCTCACAGCACTCCTCCTCCTCGCTGCTAGCTTGCTCTACTGCTTGGTGCTGCTCAATTTCTTCCTCCTAATACAAAGTAAAAAAAAACACCACAAAAACAGAACAGTCAGATTATCACAGGATGCAAGAAATACTCACACTTGTGCATTACTACAACATGTACCTTGTAGCCCATCCTGAGCTTCAATTGATGCTCTTCTCATGACTGAGGCATTTAAAAATGAGCTTTCCTGTTTGGATTCTCTGGTGTCTACTATTATGTTAACTCACGTTGCAGCCATCCCCTTAGAGCATTTTCAAGAAACCCATAGGACCAAACACATCTGTGTGACTCCTACACTTCTGCCAAGATGGGCTGAAAGCAGGAGACTGGGTTAAAAAAATTATTTAGGAGAGAAACACTGGTAGCAAGATCATGCAAGTCTTTAGATACATTTCACATATGCTTGTTAAGGACTAGTTATAACAGGACAATTCAGCATTTAATTTTTCCACCTCTGCATGACATTCCTGCCACATCAATTCTGGGTGATCAAGAGCTAACCTGAAGCAACCTCAGAAGAAGAAATGCTGAGAATACTCCTGCACTCTGCATCGCCACTGCAATGGTCTGAGGTTTCAAAGGCTTCTATTGGACAAAGCTGTGGCAAAATTCCATTGCAGGATTCTAGGGTTTTCTATTATGACTAAAGTAAGAAAAACAATCAAGTATACTAACTGCATACATACACTCTAACTTTAATTAATTAACTTAAATTGTATATACTCCAACTTAATGACGTTGGAGTCCAAACTTCTGCCCATCTCTTTCTCACTGCTTATGCACATTTTGCATTGAGAGATTTTCCTTTGTTGCATGCAAAGTCAAAAATGAACAGAATGAAAAAAAGGATATTAAAAAGGTCACCTTGGAATTGTGATAGGCTGTCACAGCCTTAAAAATAATTTCTGGGAATGTAAAGGCAGTTACTGTGCTCCACGGTAAGGTGCAGGCATCCGTGCTGGTCAGCACCACGTGGAACCTGGGCTGGTATTTGTGCATGAAGTGCAAAACGATCTGGAGCCAAAGACAGCAAAAGCAATCAGGAGGACTAGACAACGGTATCAAACCTGCTTGCATCCCTGCAGTCAGATATGGTTTTGGAGAAGTTGGTAGTATTCTACTTCATTTTCAAATAACTGCTCATGGTTAAAGGGTGCCTGTGCTCTACAGGACAAAGTGCAGAAGTTATGACAGCAGTTTGGGAGGACTGGTTTAGATTATCAGAATTCTGATAATCCAAGAAGATAAAAATCCCCCCAAGAAGATAAAAAGCGGATAGGTGGGGGAAAAATGTATGGAAAAGTGCGGGTAGAAAGAAAGAAGGGAAAAAATGAAAGGTACGACACAGTGAAGAAAAAAAATAAATAAATGTAACAGACTATGCATGCTTCTGCCATTGGTATCCTCTTGCTGGGCTCAGGAGTCCTGCCATCAGCTTTTGTACCCAGCTGAGGATTTACAAAAATAAAATCCTGTATTTCCACATGTCGTAATTCACAAAAGACTAGCTATTGACTCCCAAGGGAGGTATGACTGCAATCTAAATGTTGCTGAGTCTGGTAAGAGCACTCCTCTTCCCCTCTCCTAGGCGTATGCCAGAGCAATGGGAAAGGTGACAAGTTATTGAGCCACTGAGTTTCATTTCCCAAGAAGTGCCTTTTGGTGACAGCGGAGATACACTAAAGCCATCAGCCAGTGTGTTAGGGCTGACAAAAGATTGATCCATGGATGAAAGAAGCAGTTTCTCTGCAATTCTGAAGCACAAAGCTTACTAGCTGTTCTCCTCTGGCCCTCAAGGGAGAAAAAGGACTTCAGTTTACACAAACCATATCCACTTAGTGTATTTAAATCATGCACAGCATTCACGATTCACCAAGTCATTTTCCATGTCCTAACAAAATCCTGCCATGGTTATCTCCTCCCATCACAACTTTCTTTTCTACTCCCTGTTACCCAAGAGCAGTCCAGAAACACATCATCCTCTGTGCCAAAAAGTCATCGTCTTTCAGGAATCCAACCCAGGGCTGTTCTTGCAACAAACCACCAGGACGGCCAATATCTCCCTCTCTTCTGTTTCAGCCCTAATGTTCGTCAAAACGCCAGATTCAGCTTTGCAAACTGGAGTCCTTTTTCCCCAAACTGATTTAGCTCTGGTAGAGGCAATGGGAGTGTCACATTGATTCTGGACAGCGATATGTCTGTCTCTGCCTGGTAAGTGAGGTCAGCCTTGAGACTGACTTCCCACCTTTCAATACCTGGGTTATGGTCTCTGACTAGTAGAAATGCAGCAAACCCACTGACTCGTTGTTTAAACGTGACTGCAGAGAAGTAAAACTCACATAACAAGGAGTATTTAGGAAGGGAACTTGTCAGATAAAAAGTTCTGGTTTAGCACTTACTACCTGAATTTTTTCTTGACTGAAGACAAATGAAAATATACTTCCAGAAATACAGGTTGTTCTTCTATTTGCAACTGGGATCAGGAAGCTCCCAATAGAGGAAATCATTACTGTTACGTGTATGTCCTAACTGACCAGCTCTGGCTTCTGTAATGCAGCCATTGTCATTGGTTTTGTAACACAAGGAATTAAATGAGGCAGTGACAACGAGCCTACAGTGGGATGATCACAGTTAAAAAGTTATCTGACTAGTCTGGCCTCACAATTTGCTTGCCATTCTCAAAGTTAAAACTGAAACTTGCATCTTACCAACATTTTACTCAGCAATGTACCAAAGATATACAAGACTTTCTATTTCTGTTTGCAGAAATGGAAGTTATGCTAATGTCTGAAGCTAGTGCAGAGACAATTATTCTTGAGCACACTCTCCCCAGGCTGAAGAATCCCACGTTTCCTGAAGGCAGTTCTGCCCCAGCTTTTCTAGAAGGTCTTCTTCAGAAATGGAATAAGGCCCTTAAGAGAACTGTCATTTAAATGCATTTGTCAATAAGAGGTCATATTAAAGAAACCTCAACTTACTTGCACTCTCATTCCATGTCTAGCTAAACAACGTAATAGATTTTCTTCAGCAAATAAACCAGAATTCAGCAAAAATAAAAGCAGCAAAATCAACCTTTTTTTTTTTTTTTTTTAAAAAACATCATCCTCCACCAGGCAAAACACTAAATCTGCATCAGTATTTTGGCAGTAAGGAAATATTCTCAAAACAACACTATCGCAGCAGTAATGTCTTATGCTTTGGAAATGTGTTACCTTGATGTTTATATAGCCACAGGAGACCATTCAACAACGGCAATGTGTTAATTCCATTGACATTATCGCTCAAATTCAGTCACAGGGGTTGGTGTATTATTTTTTTACATGGCTCTTTCATCTAAAAGAGAGTAAGGCAGGACATAACGGATGGTTAGGATGGTTAGTAACATATTGTTAAATGGTTATAAGACACAGGAAATTTCAACCAAGGAATGGGCAAAAGTGAAAAATCCAAGTGGGTCTTGATTAGAAAAAAAGACTTGGTTTTGCTGCACTGAATTATCCCAATTTCTCAGCAACCAGAGCTAAGGACTCTCCAAAAAACTACACTTGTCTTCTTCAGAATTCTGCTCACGGGAAGTTCTGTATTATTCACCATGACAAAACCTCAGGTGACTTTCTCTATCACTCTTGTTTAATTCAACTATGGGAGCAGTTCCTAGTGGATATTAGTATTAATTCACTCAAAATGAAAAAAGCCATTGCTTTAACCAAAATTGGTTAGAAGATAAAATTGTAAACAATTTAAGATATATAAAAATGTCCTAGCTTCAAATTCAGTGGCCATTTAGGGTGGGGTTGTTTGGGTTTTTTTTTTTTTTTACAAGTAATTTTCATTTTATAGAGCTAGAAAATGGAATATAAATGGCTAATTGAAAAACTCACCAGCTAGTGGGAAAGCTCTGATGCACAATTCAGTTCTTTTGACCCTTATGATTTAACCAATAAATCAATGGTGTTATTATGAAATAGGTATGGAAAGTGAATATTGACAAAGCTCAGACAGAGAACACACCAAGAATGAGACAGCTTCTAGTGCATCATATTCAGTAAGTATCACCAGCTCTGCTGCTACTGTTCTAAAAGCCACCAGGATTTCCTTGCTGGAACAATATCAACCACTAAGGGATGGGGAGAAAAGCTGTTAAAAAAAATTATAGTCCTAATAAACACCCTGTCCCAGGGATCACACAAACACAGGTATCACTAAACAGAACTTCATTTAATGATCTCCCTTCCTGGATCTTATGTAGATAACACCAATTGCTCTCCGAAGTCCACCTCTATGCCATAGCCATCATAATTTCAGGGAGAATTAATTGGGGAATTTTGACTTCCTTAATACTGCTCTCAACGTAGCACAATTTTAAAATTATAGCTTGTTCCTGTTTACTCTGATTGGTTTGTTATCAAAATCTCATGTTACATTGTCACCTTATTTGCACACCCGACCATAGGCAAGCCTATTCTTTAGAGTCACTCAGTTTCCCACAAATTTCATTTGAGCTGAAATTTTTATCAGCAGAGATACTTACACCTTTTTTTGGCCTTTTGAATTTTTCAGTGGTTAACTGTGAGCTTTTAAGTTTGCAGGTACTAAGGAGGTTAAGTCTACTTCTTTTAAAGCACCCACTTTCGATTGAAATTTTAGTTGTAGAAATATTTTAGGTCACTAAAGAAATCGTATACAATGTAAGCTTATGGTAAAATATAAGCTGATGATGCCCTTCATTGAAATCAACAGTAGTCATTTATATTCATATTTAGGTACCTTGCTGAAACGTATTTTAGAAGAAGCATTGTCCTCCTCTTCTCTCCCTTTTCCCCAGCAGACTCTCTGCACTTGGAAATAACATTTCCATGCTTTCACATTCTTTACAGCTACTTTTCCATTTGTCTTCATAGTACGAGATAACACGACAGTTGCTGCACTGTGACATCTTTGTATCTGAGTTCTCATTACTGAAACGGGAGCATATACACAGACTGGACATTATAATGGTAATGTAAATATTTCTGAATTTCACTGAAATTGCAAGAAACTGATCTTATTAAAAAAGCAAATGCAGCAGGAGCGCATACGAGCACATACTATTTACTCTCTCATACATTTTAATTGAATTATCAATTGTCTAAAAGCGAACTCATTAAGTTAGACAGCAACATCTCCAGAGCAGTCATCTGAATTATGTGCAGTTGTTAAAGGACCTTGTGTCTGCCTCTTAACAGCTGCCAATACACACGTCCGAGGAGCTCAGCCTGGGAGCTGTTCTGCTCCTGCAGCGGGAGGGTTGCAGTGCTCAGACCAGGCTGAGCACCTGCCACCCCAGCTGAATAGGACATATTTGCAGCCAAGGGGGAGGCCATGGAAGACACTGAGGGATTGAAATGACTGAGGCTGCAGGCTTTCCAGCAATCCTGCACTGCTTTCTCGTTTTCTTCTTACATTGAGAAAACCCTCTATATTAAAAACTTCAGAAAAAAAGTACAGGCCTGGTAAATCTTGCCATTGTAGGAGAATCTTTGCTCAGTTTATTGGAAGATTGATCTTAGAGACAATGAAAAGCATCACAATGCATTCAAGAGTGTTACCAGTAAATGCACTCGGCTTGTTTGGCTTCTATAGAAAGACCCATGTCTCTGTCTTCTCACAGTTAAAATGCGAGCCGACAGCCAATGGCTAGTTCTAACTGCACTTGGCAGAGTTTAAAGGCTTCTTTTTATGCTAGCAAAGCAAGGGGATCAATGGACCCAGGTTATCAACAAGAAACTCCTGCACTTCTTTTTGCAGCAATACTTCATGATGTGCAACCCCAAGCTGTTATGTTCAAGAAAGCCAAACTGAAAAATCGTATTATACCGCTGCTACTTACTGTGAGACAAGAGGTCAGACTCTTTGTTTTGCTCCCGGGAAAGCCCATTTACTTATTGAGTATAGGAAGCATTTCCAGCAGTGCCGTCTATTGGGAAGGTCATAGCAGCACTGTTATTTGTTTGAACTTGCATTGATTACTTGACAGCGTAGCGTTGCAAATTGATGTTGTAAGCTCAGTAACTTCCACTATGAATTTCTAAACCTTTTTTTTTCCCTAGCCCACTCTAACTTAATGGAAATCTAATATACAGTCTAGACATTCCTAAGTGACAAATTTCCATATTCAAACTACTGCTTTCTGACATTCATACAGCATGGTGGTTTTATATGTTGGCTCAATTAACACATTAAGCTATTCTTTGAGAATACATCTAGTGCCATCTCTTAAGGGGAAAGGAAAAGGATCATTGCAATCTTATTGAAGGAGTTACATTTTGTGGGTACCCATGCATTTAGAAGAGAAAATGTGGCTCTTCATATATATTAACGTGTAACTTAAGGAAATTAAATCTCTGGTGGGACTTACATTACAAGGAATCAAAGAACATTTCTAAAGTATGAAGCTTTTCTGCTCATGCAACATCCTTTACTAATTATTACTGAACAGTATGTGTTCACTGCTATATTAGATACTAGTTCGTGCAATGCGTATTTGCAAACAAAACTCCGTTGCATATTGTTTCTTGTGAACAGTCCTCCATATCTGTCAAAAACCTCCTCAGAGAAGTAAAAAGAAAAGAATGTGAATATGTAGACAGGTTCTTACGCTAACTGCAGTTATACATAACAATTAAGCACTCACACAGGAAGCATTATGTCTAAAATGCCTTTGGCCTGCTGCATGGCCTTGCACTTGTAGTTAGAATAATATTACTCTAAAATTAAATCAATACCATTCCAATGTGGTTCTCATATGCTTATACCATATATGAACTTTGTTTATATGCCATTTATACTGGAACTCAGTGTTGTTTGCAGGGTCTGTGAAAGACAAGGGAGAGAAAAAAATAGGCTGAGAAATACAAATTGAGAGGGGGATATCAGTGTCTAATCTGCGAGCAAAAACTACTTTTTACCATATATGTTGACTTGGCTTTAGATGGGCAGTTTCCTTCAGTAAGACAGTGTACTCAGACATTGTGAAGTGTTGCTCCCACTGGGATTATATAATTGAATGCTTTTGTACCAAGCTATACACACAATCATTTAATTGTGCAGATAAATCTTAAATGCAGGCAGAATCGTGATTTTACTTTTCCCCTTGTAGAAATGACTTTTTTTTTTTCTGATTCTACAGTCAGTTCGTGGCCTCAGCTCCATCTCACCATCCCATTTCATGTGCATTTCTGCAAGATGACTACAGTACTTCATCTTACCTCCTGGCTACTTTAGATAACAGAGACTGTTACGCAAGGTTTTTCCCCCCCAACTTGAAAGCTACATATTTCTTTCATCATTTTCATACACATTTTTGTCCCTAATTAGAATTTTACTTTAACAAAACTATCTCAAAACACAGATCCATGAGTTGTGTGTTTACCATCTACTCTTGGGCTCAGTTACACTGGTACAAATCCCATGCCACTGCAATGAACCAGGACTGAATTAATCAGGATTTACACTAACGAAGCTGAAAGCATTATTTAAGTCCTTTTACACAAGATTAACTGTCAAAAGAACTCTTCCTCTCCCCCAATATAATATGCTACACATTAAGAAAATAGAAAACACCCAGTAGGCTTCTTATAAGGGAATTTAAAAAAAAAAAAAAAAGGGAAAAACATAGTTTTGTAACAAACAGATTTCCCATGAAAAGCAAGGATATAGCGGACCTGTTTTCCTGCTAAGTTGCAATATTAATGGTAACAAAGTGAGCTTTTTTTTTTTCTTCCCCCTGTGGCCAGGAACATGGGACAGAATCCTGTAAACAGACTATGAGGATTCTCATTCCCTCTGCTTGGAATCAAACTATGTATTATGAAAAGGACATATGGTACAGTAGCAGAAGGCCCTTAGAACTAAGCGAGGTCAAAAACAGCAATGTAATTCAGTCTTTCGGAAGTTTAAACATAGATCCTGGTCACCCATTTTTGTGTTTGGTGTGGGTTGGTTTTTTCCCTTCTTTTTCCACTCCACCCCGGTTTTTTTTCCTCCTCCTTTTTCGTCTCTATCCTAGGGCCCCCTCTAGCGCTACCAGAGCAGACAGTGTAGCTCCCAAACGACACAGGATCAACTCTGGGCACACGGCTACATAGCGATGCACTCTCAGTCTTGAGAGTGCACTCAGCGAGTTCTTATTCATACATGATGTATCATTAGGAGTAAATCCATCCATAGGCTAGAAACTATTTTTGAGATAGTATGAAGAACAGCCCCTTGACATCCATAGCTACTGTGCTGTTGCACCTGCGCATTGCAAGGTTGCAGCCTGAGCCTGCATCGGAGCCCCTGCAAACACTGAATTCTTAAAGACATGGCAAACAGCTCATGTACTTGGTATAAATGGCCCTATGGGGGGAATCAAACAAACATGCACGTTCCATATATAGTCTTTAAGGCCCCAACTCTTTTTTTAAGGGTCAGCTGTGGCCAAAAGAAATCCACAGGCAGCAAGATACCCCCGTCACGTGAACAAAGCTGCACAGCTGCTGGTGAGCTCTAAAACAGCTCTGAAAACTGTGGAACAGGGGTTCTGGAGTTGGCTAACAAGCGCCTGCTGATGGGGTGTCATCCTCATACATGCACTAGATAAACAGCAGCAGGAATAAAAATGTCTATCCAAGGAGAAATGTGTCTTTAAATCTCTGGCAAGATTTGCCTGGAGTCTCTAAACATTAATGTAAGCCATTCAAGTGAAGAGAAGTCGTCCTCCAGAAGCCAACAAACCTCACACGCTGGTCTGTTACCCTTCACAATGCTACCTGTTGCACTGTGCCCTGCAACGACGACAGCCGAGTCCCCCACAGGGAAGTTCTCTCAGAGTCCTCATTTGGGCTTGTACAGCCTGGCGTACAGTACCCCAAGGTTACTCCCAAAATCCTGAGACACACTTCAAAGCTTAGCATTAGTGGATTCCTAGTCATCAGCTAGAAGAAACAGAAAGATGGCAATTAACACGCAACACCTACGCTGAAGTTCTTACCATCATCTTCAACTGCAAGAACAAAGCTTCTTCATCCCAGCTTTACACAACTAAGTAAGAGATCATAAGATTTATGCCTGCTGCTTTTTCTTCTGAGCATCCCAACTCTACCCTGTCACCTTTTTCCTTAAAAAAATGAACAGAAATGAGCTATGCTCAGTATATAACACTGTACACAAAAGCTACATGCACCACAGATTTTTCACCTTCATTGAGATATCAACACCACTGCCAAAACCAGAGTGCTGAATTTAACGACGGTGTGATCCCACCCTGGATGGTAAGACTTATGTCTATTCTCACCTCGCCCCTCTGTTTCCATTCAGTCCATTTTGTCTCCTAATCAGCTTCGGCTGCCATGCCTTCCTCATCTTTTCCTGGTCCCTTTCTCCCTGACCATATGGTGTTTATTTTGGCTGCAAAAGACATTAAATTTCATTATTCATGTGGAAATCTCATTCTAATAGAAAAAAAAAAACCACTAAGAGACAACAACTGACAAACCCTAGTACATGATAAAATTAAGGAAGATAACTCGGTATCTTCCTTGATTTGATATTTTTGTTGTGAAATTAAACATTATTAGCTTTTGAAGAATGGCATTTCTGAGGCAGTGGGCAGAAGCTGTGCCAAACAAAATTAATTCTTAGTAAAACACTAGTCCCTGCCTCAGATATAAATTCTCGATGGTCTTAACTATACATAGATTATATAAACCCTGTGCCAGGAAATGAAGTGGCATTAAACACAGCCAAATCCCAGTACTATATACCTTAACAATCGCAATCAGCAAAAGATGTCTTACCATGGCTAAAAACAATGCCCAATAACAGCACAGAAAGTGTATCAACTATCCACAAACTGCTCTCAACATCCAATTCAAAGTAATTTCTTTTTTCCATTTGCTTTGGAACAAAACCAGTTTTGCTATTTGCCTGGAAGTCTTAACAGTTTGGCTTTTCAGTAGCCAAAACGGATTTGCTTTTTAATCCATTGAGGACACACACACGAAAGACAGACAGACAGAAGTAAAAGCTTCCCCCCCCCCCCCCCCCCCCGCCCTTGGTCACGGACCTTACCTTTAAGTTTACTTTAGGCACCAGACATTCCTGTCCCTATAGCTTCACAGGGAAAACCAAAGCAAACCAAACAGAATACAGAAGCAATATATATCAGTAGCTGCCATTTATTTGTCTGGCACATTAGAAAGACACCTGGGAACACTGAGATTTCGGAAGCAACAGTTACCCAGTAAATCCTGAAGATAGGTGTTGTGTTTACATTTGATATGCAACTTGGAAAGTTGGACCTTGCCTGTACTTGCTATTACAACTAGGATTAGACTGAAATAAAAGAAGTTACTTCAAGTAAAACTGCCGTTTTACCATAATGCTTTTTTTTTCTTGAAAATTCCACAAAATTTTATTACCAGGCTTCAGAAGATGCCATATTAAGTGAATACTTCCGTTTGTAAGGATTTGAAGTTCTTGCTCCAAGTACTTTTATGGATGGTGATTCAGACAAACATGTATGTAAACGCATCCAGTGATCTTAGCATCTTCGCTCCAGAATACGGCTCCTTGAACTGAAGAACTACATAAATTGTACTTACAGAGATGATTTCACACATACAGAAGAATGGCTCCTTTAGCACACATCAGCAGTAATACCCACTGTGGAAGATGGCCCACAGCTGAGCAACACACTATTTAGTCATTAGCAGAAGGGCAAGATTTGAAGGAGGTGGCCTGCGTAGTTAGTAACTGCTTGAGCTTGAGAAAAAGTCCTTGAGCTATGCAAGCGCGTAATGGGAATAAAAGATCGTTGATTAAAAAAAGGAAAAAACAGGTAAGAGGTTTTTAATATAGAATAAAACAAGTTGCGCAGTTGCGTAGTTTGAAGATTAAAATGAGTTTAGAGCAGATTAGCAAAATTCAGCTCTCTTTGCTGACAGGAACAGTTTCACTTACTGTTCTAACTTTCCTTAACCGCAAAAAATTAAATCCTTCTCAAAAAGCAGGACTAGAAGTTAAAAGAAAGCTGAAGATCAGGCATTTTAGTAAGCTTTGCAGAAAAAAAAAAAAGCAAAATGCCTAATGCCAAGGAATCCTTAAGAATAACACAGGAAAACAACGATTTTCAGTGACCAGATTCAATTAAGAAAATCAAATGCATCAAAACCAGGCAAGAAGTGCAGACTTAAGAATTTAAATGTGATCTTACATTTAAGAATATACATTAGCCAAAATGCCTATGTAGTCTATTCTATTTGGGTAAAAGAGCCCTATTCAGAACTACATCCTCCAAGTTGTGCTCCATTTCTCCTAAACTGTTAATTTTTTTTCCCTGTGTTATCTTCTAAAAAAATGAAGATCACGCCTGGTTACCTAAAGCCACCTTAGCCTATTACCAGTTAATGACCATACAGTATGTGAGACACTGTACTTATAATAACTTACACCAAATTAAAGAACACTGGAAACATATTACTATTGAAAATACCCATCTGCTTTTCACCATTCAGTTACGTGACCTTTTCCACATCAGTTGTATCCAGCTCACCTATCACTTGCGGTAAGTGAACAAGTTACATGAACAGTTGCTAATACACCCAAGAATGACACACTCGCTTATAAATTACATTTTGTTCAAAACAAACAACCCAGAATATGAGAATAAACTTGCAATACAAAGTCTGATGCTGCTTCTTTTTATCCACAGTCCATTTACCATTGTGAATGAGAGCAATCACTGTAATAGTGGATTAAATGCCAATCTGTACAGCCAAATATGTGATCCCATTCACCATGTGTTGCCTTCCTCCATGTTGTTCATCAGCATTCCAAGATATTCCAATAGGTGAAAAAGAATTCGGATCATGTCTCAATGGGGAAGTGAACCCACTGCAGGCAATCTTGGCAACACTGGCTGACCTGGGTTCTGGGTCACACAAGACCAAACCCATCCAAACAGCTCTGGCAGTCTTCAGAAAAGGAAGAGGCTTCCCCCCACCCCTTCCTCCACTACCTTCTCATCCAAGAAATAAAATGAAGGGAGGAGGAGTACTTTTTCCAGAACGATGGCACCTTGTCCTCTCAGGTGAACAGAGACAACAGTACATTTCAACTTTATTAGAAAAACAGAAGTTTATACAAAGCTCTGCATTTTACAGAAAATCACCTCCCCAAACACAAAGAAATCCAACATTGCAAGCTATATGCACTTTCTTTTTACATATACATACATATATATATGTACATACACATATATATGTGTGTGGGCGCACGCGTGCGTAGATATAGTGTGACGTATTTTTTTTTGCATGGTTTGCATTCATTATTTTACAAAGGTAACATTTAGTAGAAAAAAAGGATCTTGGTTACCGTTATTTCCTCATATAAATAACTGTGAGCAGTCCTTCTGCATATAGATAAAAAACACCTTTTTGTGTCATTCTGTAAAAAACAGACATAACTGAAATGGTATTGAAATCTTTCAAGCTTTTTCAATACCGCCATAAAAATATCATCTAGCCACCAATTCAAAACGCTTGTCCAAGGCATTAGAAGAGAAAGGACTGTAAGACAATTCTGGAAAGATCAGTTCTTTAAGCCAACATTCAGGTAGATAATTTTTGCTGGACCTCATACATTGGTGTGAAATGTGCACAAACAGGAGGCCAACCTCTCTGTCTGCCTTGAAAAGCTGGTTCTTTGCTTATTGTGACCAAGTCAAATTCCAAAGCAGCACCCAATGGTGCCAAGGAGCCGACAGACTCTCAGCTCACCCTTCTCGCCCCACAGAGCCATAGACTTTCTTGATGCAATTGAAACCTCCACCAGCTCAGCAAATTTTTCCTAAACCATTCACCTTAACAGGAGCTGTTGGACTAATCGTGGCATGGCTAGACAGATAGTAGGTTGTTGAATTATTGGGAGAAAAACTTAACTAGTGGGGAAAATGCAAAATGACAACTAAAAGGAAGAAAATGCTATAGAAATGAGCTACTGGAGTGACTCTCAAGGCTCTGGTTTGAAGAAGCAGGAACAGTAGAGAGATGTGAATTGCAGCTTAAAACGTCCTTGCATTTACTGAAGTTAAAGGTGACAGTGTGGTCCAAATTAATTAACTGCCTGGTAAACAAACATTCTTTCCATCAAGCACCATGATGGGGAGAATGGCAAAGATTTTGAAGGCAATACAAGTGGTAGTGGTGATAACAAAGGTAATGAAAGTGAAGAACACAATGATGCAGATTAAATGGAGAGTAATGCCAAAGATGATGTTTCAACTACCAGAGATGCTGGCAACAAGAAGAATGGTTATATGGTTGGTGTTGATGGTGGCCAGAATTCATTCATATGTCCATGTAGTCATCATCTTCATCAGTATCACTTTCCAGTGAGGACTCCTGGCTTGAGGTCTCTAAGATTTCCAAAGCTGGCTGACAAAGGCTCTCCTTCTTTACATTCGCTGCAGACTGAGCAGACAAAATAGCAGACTGATCCCCAAAAGAGAGAGAGAGAATATATTGCTAAATAGTCAAGATAAACCCGTGATCACAGGGATAAATGCCACCTCTTACTTCTATAAGAGATATGGTGCCCTAATGAGAAACAACATAACATTTACCAGTAGGCTTCCCCACAGGTTAAGATTCCGGTAGCTTTCACTAACCTAAGAATTGCATTGGCTGCACTAGCTTACTCACCCATTTTTGCAATTCTTTCTAATTCCCTCAGAAAAGGGTTAAGGACTAGAATAGCTATGATTTCACCCATAGCCAATATTTCACCAGTCCTTTGAAACTGTCTCCTGCTGATAACAGCTAGCATCTACTTCCACTACTTATTCTATCTCTGGTTATGAATGGAGGACAGGAACTGTTGCTCCTTTCATACAAGTATTTTACTGAGGGAAGAATTAAGATAAAAACAATAAATCTAAATAAATTACTGTTTCCCTTTTATTACCTTTAATTTTTGCTTGGTCTCTTCTGAAATGCTGCCCTTTGGAGAAAGGAGGGTGGGAGTGGGTGGAGTGACAGTGATCTCAGGTGGAAATTTGGTGACAGATGAAGGTATGAAAAGCTTTGGCATGTTGGGCAGAATGCGAGTTTTTACTCGGGTGCCATCTGTCTTGTTCTGCTGACTTCCCGAAGTCTGTGAACTGGAGCTGAGTTCAGGCTTGGAACTGGAGGCTAAACAGAAAGAAAAAAAAAAAAGTTAGGAAGCTAGCTAGGATTTCAGATGTCAAAGAGGGAACAGTTCATTGTTAGACATATGGCTGGCTCAAAAGGCCTTTCTTCAAGCCTTGCTTTAATTAAGGCTCAGAAATGGAAGAAGACAGTGCCTCAAGACTATGATGACAACTGAAAACCAGTAATAACTTTAAAAAAATCTTACTGGACAGCAGAAACTCAGTCTGACCAAGCATGACAAGTAGCAGTGTAGCACTGACCCATACCCATCTACATCTAGTTAGAAGGCAACCACAAACACCATTTCCCCACTTGTTTCAGAGGCAACCATCTTATCTTTGCATTCCTTAACTGCCTCTTCATTCTGTAATCCAACAAATAAAGCTACTTAGCTTTACTTATGAGTCTTAATTTCCTCCACCATAAAGTTGCCTCTTTAATTGAGATAGCAACTCCTAAACAATTTAAGAAAAATTTATGGTAACACCCGTCAAAATGTCCTCATTATTCTCTTCGAATCCTGCCATAAAAACCTCCTCGGTGTGCTCATGCCACTGTCTGCCACACTAGTTAGCATCACTTCCACGTAATTCCTCAGTGTCTCAGCTTGTGGTCTTTACAATGCAAACTTGCTCAGCCAGGGCTCATCTCAGGAAGTAAACAGGGATCCGGTGCTTCCCTAGGCACTATCACATTACAAAAATATATATACGCAACAATAACCACTAGAAGACAATGCTTTTGCATTAAAAACTGAGAATTTGTTAAAAGAAATTTTTTTATTTCTTGCTAATAATGCTGCTTCATATGGAGTCAAAACTTTTTTTTTAAAAAGTTACATGAATGAAAACACCAGAGTCTATCTCAGAGTGATAATAATGACAGGTGTTCATATACATTTTTCAGATTCAGCCTTGGCAAGTCTGTCCTCTTGCAGGTTTCTGGAACTGACATGGCCACTTAAACACAGAAAAATAAAATGCCAGCTTCCTGATGCTATCCTGAAAAACAACCAGTTGAAGAACTAACTACTAAGGGATGTAAAATTGAACCATATGCTCTCAATTACACAAGAAAGTAAGAACTGCCACAACAGATGAGGCATGGCTTTCCATCAAGGTTAGTGACCCATCTCCATGTGCAGCCGATCATTTCAGAGTAAAGTATCAGAAATGTTGCAGTAATCAGACACAGGACAATCTGCCTCTCACAAATAAGGAAAAACGACATACCCCAAACATGACTATCTACACTATGACCGCCTGAAATACCAAGTTTTACTTTTTTTTTTTTCAATTAAAACACCAACACCTACTTCTGTTGGGAAGGGGGCAGAGGAGGGATAGAAAGCATTAACTGCTGTAACGCTGGTTTTTATGTTTACTCAGAGTCAGGTTTTGTGAAAAATAGTTTCCTTCTGCTAAATATTCCAATAGTGTAATCCAAAGTGTTGTCATATTGCCCTGTGTAAGATTTCAATTAAAAAGAAAAACTCTTCTTTAAAGGATGCACAAACTATATGCATGATAGCCTGTTACTGGGAGGTTTTTATTTGGCTTTGCTGCCGTGGTATTTATCATGTGAGTCATGCACCAAAAAGAATAACCATTAACGGATGACAAGGCTTTTTCCCATGAAGCTGGGACATTGCCAGGAATGTGTCTAAACTGTGGAATACTTGACTGGAAGGCAGGTAGTGAAACGGAGGAAATATGCATCACAAGTCAGTCAATCCCTACAGATTGATCCACATCTAACCACCCGTTTTCAGAACTATTTGAAGCACAGAAAGCTCCTACCTTGGGTACAAACATGTCCCGAATTTGTGCTGGTCACTGATTCCACTTGCCAGCAAACAGGCTCTGGCGATGGTGCAACAGTAGCCATTTTCATCTGCTGACAAAGCCGTGACTCCTGTTGCTGAAATCCAAGCCCTTCCAAAGGCACTTCAAGCTCTTCTTCCTCTTTATTAATGAAATATAATTCACAGATTAAGAGACATCCTGATCTCTTCTCCTAAGACTCAGTCCTTTTGCTGTCTCACCAACTGGTAGAAATTATTTTTTAACCGTTGCTCTATTTCTCAGCTCTAACATGACTGAGTTGAAATTAAATACGGGCAAGCTAAGATGGCACTACCAACTTTTTCATACTTGGTGCCATCAACTCAAACTCTTAAGAAAAAGTAATTTAAAAAGCAAAAGGAAAAAATTCTTGTGTATGACATTTTGTTATCTCTGCACATCTACAAGAAAAACACATGCAACTGACCACTCCTTTGGAGATGTGAGGGTTGACCTGCCACACATGCAGAGCAAAATCCATCACCCTTAATGGTAAGCCAGCTGTGATCAATGGGTCCCCCCTGATCTGCAGCCACAGGTACATGCTACACCGAAGTGCAGCTTACTGGTAAGATTAATTACTGTGCACATCCAGTAACAGGGCCAAATCTGGGTTTTTTATGAAACCAATATCAAGTTATATTAAATGCCCACTTTTCACCAATAGGTCCACTGTAGCTGTATAAATAGACTAAAATTCCCACCTGTTGCTATTCCAGAACTTGGGATGTTTCTAACTCAGAACCTCTGTGCGTGTGTGTACAACCTCTTTATTACAAACCAGCTGTATCTGCTTTTAAATTAATGCAGTGTTAAACCAGTTTTCTTACACACTGAGTTGCGTATTGCACATAACAAGCAATTTTCACTGAACTACTGAGAGCTACTGATGCCCTTTCTGGGAAGGGCAGACTGAAACAGCAGCTAGCCTTTCAAGGCTATGGACAGACAAACATTCTCTGATAAAAATGAAGATATTTTTCAAAAACAAAGGGCTGTCTAGTCTAGTTTCAATCACCTTATATTTACATAGGCTAAGGTGTGCACAGGCATCTGTCACAGACCAACAGATGCAATGTATATTCACAGCCTGACTTGCTCTAAAATTCTTTGTATGTCCATATTCTAAACTTAGGATTTTGAAAGTATGATGTCTTAAAAGGATATATTTCCAACTTTCCTCATTGGAAAAATACTCTCACCCCCTCAAGTATTGAAAACACTTCTCCATCTTCATCAATGTAGATAAGAACTTGGAATTTACCATGGTAATAATTCTCCTGTATGGGAGTTCCCCTTGCAGAACTTACATTACTGCTTAACAGCTTGGTAAAAGTCAGATCAATGCAGTTTGAAAGATGCAACTTTCTTAATGAATTGTATCTTCTAGGGTTCTTGAAATTTGTACAACAAAAGGCTTACCAAAGCAGGCCATATGTTCTTTCATCCACTAATTTTCATTGGTAAAGAAAAGAACCCATCATCTAAACTTGTAGCTGATAGCAAGTATAAGCCTTAGGATAAATGAGTTTGCTTGTAGAGAATTCTCCAATAGTTCGTGAAAAGGAAAGGTCACACGCTACAGCACAAATCACAGGCAGCTTCTGTTCTGTGATGTTCTACTCACTCTCAAGCACAAAATGGAAAGGTCTAATGCAGAAGGATGTAGTTCTCATTCTCAGCACTCTCTTTCACACCTCTCTATGGATACTTCAAAATACAGCATTGGAAGCAGGAAAATAATAGTTGCAGGTATACATATACTGTATTAACAGACCAAGTCAGCTTAAAAACACCACAGAAGGAAGTACTTAACTACAGGAATCTTGACTAGGAAAATCATAATTCATTGTTTCCCTGTTTAAGCAGCAGAGGATAGCTGAAGGATCATTTTGTGTACTTGCCTGCCCTTTATACCACATGCACGTATGATTTAACTACATGCTGACAAAGTACAAGAGACTGTATGAAGACCGATCAGCCCTAGCATGGCCTGAAGCCAATATACACATATCCCATTATACTGCTAGCATCTGACAATAAGCTGTAGCATAAACCCAGAAGACTTCCACACTGAAATAGCTACAAGAAACTTGATCCAAAGATAAAAAGAAACATTACATGAACATTTGAAGAAAAGCAAGATGAAAATGACGATTTCAGGAGATTTCCCTACAACACAGCTAAGTAGTCAACCCCTTTTCAACTTACTCCTGCACTCCAAACTCACAGTCTTAAGTATCTAGGGTAAGTACTAACAGAATCTTTCTTATCCACTTATTAACCTGTTGCCAAAACCAGGACACAGCCAAGAATAAAAAAGCAGTAATTAATTTAGCAGATACAATACTATATACAAATAAACTGCATAGCCTATAGCCTCAACCATACTGCTAAGTGAGAACACTTTCATATGTACTCAACTGCTAAATTACATTAGGGACTTATTAGCTCACCATTCAGAGTAAGAGCTCTGATTTGCATTATTGTTTTAATGACAAAACTCTACCTCTTATGCTGATTATAATCTTAATTATAATAATCAATTATAATAAATTATTAAGTAATAATTATATAAATAAATTCTATAAATGTAATTAATTATAATTAATTATAATCTTTATAATCTTATAATCTTAATTATAAAATATAGCACTGCTTAAACTGATTTGCTGTGCTTTATTTTAACTAAATCATGCCCCACTGACAAAAGCTCTTTTGAGCAGCCCATTTCTAGGAAGATGCTACAAGACTGCTATCAGTCTATGTTCTTCTATGACCAATCATCACACTCATAAGCATCTCCATCTTCCATATCATACTTGTTTTTGTTAGTTTTGAAGATCCAGTTTTATAGTGTAGTAAAATTACATTTAATTTGAACAAAATTATGTGTCAGCCTTTTTTCATGTAGAAATAGATGGAAATGAAAGGGCAGGAGTCTGGCACACTAAGTGTGTATTTCTATCACTGCACTTCTGGAAACAGCACTTGTTAATATTCTATTAGGCTGTGTCTTTCAGTACATGAGAAATCAAGAACCAGTGTCTGTTAATCAATCTCTTGCCGTCAGATGTGTTAAATACACAGTGACTGAATTCTATCCCCTGACCAGGTCACATACCTTATTCTTTTAGGACTGTGCAATTTTTAGTTGTGGGTTTGTTTTTTTTTTAGTCACTTGAGTGGCATTATTTCTAAGTTAAAAATAAAGTTAAAGAACAAGATATTTTAAAAAATTCTTGCAAATGACAAGAATTTCTTGTTTCAGGTGTATATATCAATTTATACTATTTATACTCTAAACAAGGCACATATTTATTAGATCTTTTTTCATTATAGACAAAAAGGGCAAAAGAGAGAAGGACAATCAAGAAGAAACACACAGTTGGATCTCCTACTATTTGTCTACAACAGATTTCTGAAGAGAGTATCTTGATATTTGTCTTGTGGAAGATGCTGTTATAGCCCTGAATATAATGCCCTAGTTTTTCTAATAAAAACTTTCCCCAGGGAGGTAAAGATTCCACTAACTCATGAGCCACAATATTCTGCACAAGTGCAAGAGCACAAGAATATAAGTACAGCACATCCTAAAGGTGTTCAGAAGCTCAGGTTTAGTATCAGCTAACAAATCTTTTGGTAACACCCAGTACTTGTACTGTCCTGGCAGGTTTTCAAACATTAGCTCTACAAACCCAGTTTAAAATAAAATCAGTTTCTGAAGACATAATATGCAGCAGTCACTTGTCTCCAGGCTGAAGATGGGACAGGTACTGTACTCTGGAGATCCATTTAGCACTCTCACCTTACAACATAACACAGCAAAATTAAGCACATAGAAAAACCACAGATTTGCAACGCATATTATTATTATTATTTATATTGAAAAGTTGATCTCCAATCGAGCTGAATTACAAGTATTTTTTTTAGCCTTCCCTTTCCCAACAACTGTCTAAATACATATAAAATAGTATACACATAGAAATAGGGACATCATACCTTTCAACATCTCCCTGCTTTAGTGAGGAAGAAACAAGCTGAAAACAATTCAATGCAACAACCTACTCCAGCTTTCCTCTCCAACCTCTTTCCACTTGTTGCCAGGGTAACCAGTGTTTGCAGATGCCTATAGCGGGCGCCTGGGTTCATGACTTCATCACAGTTAATATTCTCTCTCTCAGTCTCTCTTCATACAGAGAATACACTATATACATATATCCACACACTATAAAAACATATAGATTATACGACTCCAGCAACCGTTTCTATAATGAGACAATTTACTTTGCTATTCTGATGTGTATAAAATGAAAAATAACACCGTCAAAAATATTCACTTGGCAATTTGCAGATGTGGAGAAAGTTTAAAAGCAGTAGTACTGTAACCAGTAAACAGATGCTCTTCTCTCTCTGCACTGCACTGGACACTTAATCATTTGATTTTGTCATGCTGTCAGGTATGAGACCCATTAACATTACAGTGTTATAAAACATTTTACATGGAATTTCAAAAAATCCTTTAGTCATGCACTAAACCTATTACATGACAACTGAAAGACAAGCCCAGAAAATGTGACTAGCACCTGGAAAAAAAAATGTTTTCCAGTTTCTGACGGAAACAGTTTGAAGTATTATAGCAGATATGTAAAGGATACAAGCAACTTAAAGTGCATGCACAAAACACCATTTCATTTAATGAAAAAGGAAGGAGCTGAGCTTTGAACTCCACGACAGAATACTAACACGATTTCAAAAGCAAATGCTTGGAGAAATGAACAGACAACAGCTTCAAGTGCTTAAATAAAGGATTTGCACCACTTCATCCCTCTGCAAAACACTTTCCCCAGCAGTTCTGTGTGTCAAGACAAAAAGCCTGAATATACATTACGATGATTTAGTAAATCTGTACTACCTCGCCTTCTAACCACTTCAAAAGGGTAAGGATTGAATTCTGTTTGCCTACAGACACTAGGAAATACTTATTTTACAAGTCCCGGTAACAACTGGTTTACTTTGTATTTTAATGGCCACCCACAGCACATGCAATTGTTCACAAAACTGACTGTTACTCATTTACCATACAAGGTAGGTATGATTTTTTTTTTCATGGTGGTTGAAACGGGTCTGATCCTTTGCTCTCTGACACAGTGGAGTAAATATCTTACCACATTTCCAAAGAATAGTGCAAATGTGAAAAAAATTCATTTTCTGTATTCCATCTGCCTTGCCCTCCAGTGTGCTGGGAATTAATACAGCTTTTTTCCCTATACAGCAGTTGCAAAGGCCATGGAAAGCTTGAATTTGAAGAAGCTCAGAGTTTCCTCATACACTGTGCTACTAAGTCAACGGAAAGACTGCACTGCAACACAGGCTGGTTCATCTGAGCACAGTTTGGTTAAGGATGCTGACCTGCTGTCCTGGTTTCAGCTGGGACAGAGTTAATTTTCTTCACAGAAGTCAGTGTGAGACTATGTTTTGGATTTGGGATGAAAATAATGTTGATAACTTACTGATGTTTTCAGTTGTTGCTAAGCAGTCAAGGACTGTCCAGCTTCTCATGCTGGCCTGCCAAGTGAGCAGGCTGGAGGTGCACAGGGAGCTGGGAGGGGACACAGCCGGGACAGCTGGCCCAGGCTGGCCAAAGAGATATTCCATACCATACAATGTCATGCTCAGTATATAAAGCTGGGGGAAGAAGGAAAGAGGGGGATGTTTGGAGTTACGGCATTTGTATTGCCAAGTCACCATTACGTACGATGGAGCCCGGCTTCCCTGGAGATGGCTGAATCCCTGCCTGCCCATGGGAAGTGGTGAATGAATTCCCCGTTTTGCTTTGCTTGTGTGCGCCACTTTTGCTTTACCTATTAAACTTGTCTTCATCTCAACCCAGGAGTTTTCTCACTTCTACCCTTCCGATTCTCTCCCTTGTCCCACTGTGGGGGAGCGAGCGAGCGGCTGCATGGGGCTTCACTGTCAGCTGGGGTTAAACCACGACACCTACAGAAATAATGGGGGCCTCAAACCGTATCTGCCATGATGTGCTACACCTCAAGCAGGCAGTGAGACTACTGAGCTCATCACAGAATGCGGCAGGTATACCTGGTGACCTTTCCTTACACTTACTTCCTCTAGATTTGTTCCAAATATCCTGCCATGAAATCTATTTCTAAAAAAACACTACCAAGTGATAGCTATAGAAATAAGCATTTGACTTGAAATGCCATATTCAGGAAATTACATTCAAAGCTGACACACAAAGTCGTGTTAAAAATTAAGCGTCAAAATAATTTGGGAGGCAAAAAAATGCAGAACACAAGTTCTTAGTGCCCCCTGAAATGAAAGAAATTCAAGCAGTCTGGTGAACAGAAGTTCACGCTGCAATAGTGTGGCATAGTGCTATATTTATCACTAGGGTCCTGAACAGAGAGTCTACTGTACAATATATGAGACATACCCCAAAATGCTTCCTAATGCTGAGGTCAGCTGTCACAGAACAACGTAATGTGATTAAAACTTAAAACAGGTGGCTGCTCTGGAAGTGCTTCCTGGCAACAGTCCCTGGCCCATACTAATTCCCAAGCTACCAGGTCCCTGTAACAATCACGCTGGGGTCAGTCTAACAGCAGAGATAGTGGAGATCCCATGTCCAAAAACATTTCCTGCCACTATCAAGTTTCCTAGAGGTGCAGAAAACTAGCATGCATGTCGGTAAAGAAAAGCCCTGAAGTTCAATACTAACTTTCTCTCTTCTTAAAAACAAAAGAAAACTTCAATTTGGAAAAAAAAAAATATGTATGGGCCTAGATTAAAAGCCAGCAGTTTGATATTCGGCTACATGAACTTTCAAATGGCATTATAAAAATACAGATAATTGGTATTTGTGTTTTAATACCAGACTTGGCAAGCGCACATCATTTGGAGAGCATCACATAGTAGCTCCTGTGGATAGTAACAGTCACTCAGTTGTGGTCTACTGCTTCTGAATTTTATCTACTAGTTATCTAATGAAACCCATAAGACCTTTCCTTCTCTGCCAGTATTTCATCCTTCCGTGGCCTGACAGCCAGCTAAGCACTAACGCAAATTAGGAAAAGCAGCTGTTAGAAAAAATCTCTTAAAAGAATATAATGACACCCCACAATTTTCTAACAACTTTGTAAGTAACGTAATACCTGTACAGTGGGCTTACAACTAGATCTCTCTTCAGTCTTCATTTGTGCAGGAATATACGTAAATTTTACGCCGCTGGCAGTAATCTAAAACTAGTGAAACTGAAACATAATGCAACGATATAGCAATATAACATCATTACCAAGTTTGTTTACAATCTTTTTACAAAAAGTCTCCAGAAAATGTGTTCCATAGTGTAAATATCCATAGGCCAGTGATCCCCTTGGATTTGGGGTGGGATCTAAGGGTGCACAGGGCTAGAGAGCCTCTTGGACCACAAACCTGCCTAGGCTGCACTAAACCCCCGGCTACATACCATCACCTCACAGGCCACAGCTGGGAAGCTGCCACTCCTGTCCTATTTGTTCTTACTGATCTAACATGGCTACATAAAACAACAACAGTTTTAATTTCAAAGATTTTCTGCACAGCGTTGAATAAATACAACTTAAGAAATTTCAAGGGTAAAGATCAGAAATAGACATTAAATGTACCGAAAAACTCTTCTGGAATGAATTTGTTGCGATAGCAAAGCAAATCAATGTACTTCCAAAGAGAAGAGGACACGACTGACTGTACTGTCTGAGCACTAGGCAAAAGGGAATTAAGAAGTCATTCACAAACAGGAAACCCCCTGCTGACATTCAGCAGTGAAGTTGTTTTCAGAGTGCACCCATTGTGAAAAATAAAAAGCTTCATGAAAAGCAAGGATCAGACAAGGGAAGTGAGAATATGAATGCCAAGGAGGCTGAAGCAGCAAAAGATCAGAGCGAGCAAACGCAGAGCCAGCTGAAGGCAGCCTGGTTGATTTCTGTCATGACTCTGCAGTCACTAACAGGTGGATAGATAGGAGCTTCCACCCTAGCATGGTACAAAAGGCATGGGCGTGCAAGTATTTAAAGAAGAGTTTTTAAAGCCTTGGAGGAATTCAGCTTTAGAAACTGAGGAATACGGTTGCTGAAAACCAAGATAAGTCAACATGGGAAATGAAGGAGAAAATAACGAAAGTAAGTTGCATACAAGTGACACAAGCAAACAGAGGAGAAAAACACGTGCATTTAAGAGAGAACCCTCATGCCAGGTAACTGCAATATGAAGAAGGCTCACACGAGGCCACAGGTCCTTAGCCAGTTTAACCTTTTCTGTGTTTCAGCCTTTTTTCAGCTATTTGTTGGGAACAACTCTGTACTCAAAAGCACTATTTTTAATTCAGCAGAAGAAACATGGTAAGACACTCACTGCAGTTAAAAGGGTTGAATGTTAATAGTTCCAGTTGTTTTAAAAGTACCTGAAAGTTTGAATTGAAATCCATAGTTAAAAATAAGGCACGGTCAACAGGGCTAAATACTTTGGGCATTTTGTGTTAGCAGAAAATTTTAGTACACTGAATTACAGGCTCTTAAAATTTGTGGTTTTTCTTTAAAAATTTATGACAAGCAAACTCAGAAGACACTGAGATCAGTATGTGGCTAAACTCAACTAAAGATGACAACTTACAATCTCCACTATTTTATTCAGATAGAAACAGGGATTGTGGATGCCCACTGTTTGGATATCTAGAAAATGTAAGGAATCAATGCTATGCACTGTTTTAATACGACGAGATGCTGTCAATGCAAAATTAGAGTTGACAAATTCTCTGCAGTATTTCCCTCTTCCTTACATAAATTGCCTCAGCCTTCTGCAAACTCAGTATCAACCTAAGGTTATGTGTCAGTTATTAAAATAAACTAAGCCACAGACTTCTGGGAAAACCTCTTTACACCGAAAAGTACTCTTAGGACTCTGACACCTGGTTAAAAGCCTAGAGGATGAACTGCCATATTACAACATCATTACTGAATTCTTTGGACTTACCACTTCAAAACCCTCTTTATTTTGAACATCTGTCTTTCAGGGAGTCTGCTGCTGCCTACACACTCTTAAACAATTCAACTTCATTGTTTACTATTATAATAGTGCTACTTCCTTTCCACACAACTGTCCTCACTTGCATTTTTTTCTTGCACTTCTGAAAGTCTAGAAGTTCTACAGGTTGAAATACATTTACACTTCTACTTGTCTTGTTGTGCCTAGATAATAAACATCTGAAATTATAGCAGGATATTCACATGGCTTATAGAGTACAACTTCCCTGCACACTGCAGAAAAAAATGTCTTCCTTAGCTCTGAATTTCTAAGTTTGGACAGCTATATCATGACCTTCTTGTTTTTTTTGTTGAAATGCTTAGGCCTTAAATGGACATGAATTTAAGGGCAGGGAGGGGGGTGGGGAGAGTGTTACTCTTCTACTCTGATTTTATATTCCAATTTGGTAAATAGCTGGTTTTAAGCAAAACACATTACTTAAAATTGCCAGTATAAAAAACTTCTCTTGGTATCAAAACTCAGATGTGAATGTTTTCGTGTTCATTCCTTGTAAGAATCATTATTAGAATAAGGACAGCAAGGAAGAAGAAAATGTCAAGATTTTTTAACTATTTGCAACAGTGTAACACTGAAACAGTGTGACAAGCTGGAGAGGGTTTATCTTAATTGTCCTATTTTAGTTTCCCCAGACAAAATTCTAGGCTTAGCCACAAAGGCTAATATTCCCATGTACATTCACGCCTAAACGTAGGAAGCTCTCATGCTGAAACTACCACTATCATCACTTTGCTGGTGGACTTCATCACACTGTATTATGTACCAGTCACTCATGTACTAGACAAAATCTCACTAAAATACTTACATAAGAAATGAGTGGCATAGCATCAACGTTGCTTGGAAAGCCATTCTTTTTTCTGGTTGAAGTCACAGAAAATGACAGCAACTAATACTCTCTGATGTGGAACACTTTCACATGAGCAAACAGATACAGGAGGAGGTGATGAGACAAAAAGAGATGAAAACGGATTACTCAAAATGGGAGGAGTTTTTACAGAAACAGAGCTA
The DNA here is from genome assembly GCF_964289735.1 of Phaethon aethereus. Lineage (NCBI taxonomy): Eukaryota > Metazoa > Chordata > Aves > Phaethontiformes > Phaethontidae > Phaethon > Phaethon aethereus. The sequence continues at coordinate 10,773,923 of NC_138593.1, read as the reverse complement.
ATGGAAAACAGATGAAAAAGGGTTATAACAGAATCATAAATAATTCTTTTTAGAGGACATGGATGCAGAGGTAGAATAATTAAAAAGAAAAGAAAAAGAAAGGACACAGCAGTAATTGGTCTCTCTCAGCTAGAGAAATGACCTGTCAGGTAGGTCTGGGAGCCAGAAAGCCAGATACAACGCATGCATTCAGCACTGGAATGAGAGCTCTGCAGAGAGCGCCTCTTCATCTTCAGACACAGTTTCAGGGGTGCAATTCTGGCAGCTAACCCTTCCACCTCCCTCAACCAAGATGACGTATAGAAAGCATGAAAGAAGAATGAACAATATGTAACTTTAAAACCCTAACAAAGCCTAGGAATCCAAAAGATTAAAATAAACGTTCCAATCACTGCAATGCAGCCTAGGAAATTGCAGAGAGGAAAGCACATCAGAAATGGTCATGAGTTTTGTTTGAAAACCAAAAGAATGTGTGAGTTCTCATCTGCATTGTCATTCCCACCAGTCTCCTTAGTAAGGGCACAGCAACTTCACAGAGGATTCATTTTTTTGGTCCCCTGTTATCTAAGCACAGACCTGAATTACTCCCTGTTGAACAAGCCTGACAAGATATATTATGACACCATGCAACTCTGTTCTTTGGCTTCATAAGGACAATAACAAACGTGGTTTACGCATTGACTAAGCCATTCCTTCCTTAACATTCCCCTTTCCTTTTTTCCCCTCCCAAGACAGTATCTCCCTAGAAAAAGGAAAATTAGATGATAATAATGCAACTGCTAATATTGGGTGTTGAATTTCAATTTTGTCTTGTACTCAGAGATTAGCAAATTGCGAAAATTTATTTCTCCATAATTTGCTCTTTGTTGCTCACAAATTCAGAAGATTATGTGCATTCAGATGCCAAGGCTCATTACATATGGAAGGAAACAAAATACCAAAGTATACAGACCAAAGTTTCAGAAAGTCACAATAGCAGGTTAACAAAACATCTAGACAAGATCAGAGTCTATTTATTAGTAATTAATATTATGCACCATTAAGTCTCACAAATCTGGGCACTATTTCTACCGTATCCTCATCCATCACTTCTCACAATACCTGTAGGTATATGGTTCATTCATAACTTCATCTGGGCTCCTACAAATTTGTCTATGGCATCTTGTGAGTAGTGTTAGGGCCTAAGCTCATGAACAGATGGAGTGAGCAAAAGCAGCAGCAGATGCTTTTTCAGACAGTGTTCCTGCTAAGGTTGCAAGAAAGTACAGGCTATGGCAGGTGCTCTGCCACCTTAACATGTGCAGTGATGCACAAAGAAGCACAACCACCTCTTTTGGGCACCCAAGACAAGACTGAAATTGGGTCTAATCTTACTTCATTCTTCAAAGTGGATCAGTACTGCCTTGCATGGTGATTTTGACTACTGTCAACAAGCCAGCCTGCCATGACAGCAGTACAGAAAAAGACAGCATTCTCATCTAATTCTTTCCTCACCTAGACAAACTGTATAGAATCAAGTACATAGTCTGAAAAAAAACCAAATCACATGATCATGCTAGAGAATAAACAACATTGTTCTGTTTCTTCAATCCTTTTCTGTACTCTAACCTGGGACATAACCATACTAAGGCTATAAATAATGTATTCCCAACATTCCAGTCCCATCAGATCCTACTTTTCTCAAATGTGAGAAGTAACAGTGATGATATATAATACTGTGAAAATTCCCAGCTTCTACACGGTTCATAAAGTTAGTGTATCTCCACACACAGATACAGGACAGCGATAGTTATGCATCTAATTATGCTAATCAGGCACTTGTAAGTCAGGTGTAGGCTGTCCACCCATTTGTCTCGATTGCAAATCACTTCTAATTTTTTAAAAGATTTAAGGTATTTTGAAGAACTACATCCTTACCTCTTTGAAGAAAATAAAACAGATGTTTTTATGCTACTAGAGACTTAAATTCTCTATTTAAAACATACACTTACTTTCAGGCAGCTATTCCATGATTTCACATACAAGTTACATAGACAGTGGTCACTGTTTTAATCTATTCTAGTAATTAAAATATGTATTAATTATGTAGATGTGCTCCATTCAGGACCAAGACAAAAACCTGTTTGTGTAGCCTTTTGAATGTGCTCTAGTTATCAGAAAATGGGCCAGAATCAGAACTCAGGCACTGACTCACCACGTGGCCTTGGTAAACTGCTTAGAGAGCACCAAAATGTTCTGTCTCCCCAAGACTTACCACGTGCGAGATCACTCATCCTAGGAGCAGTCTCTGCATTTTGACTCCGGACAAGCTCAGTGTCCCTGTGTGATTCCTGGGTTGGAGGTACTGAAGATGCTGAGGAAGAAGAAGATGAAGAGGAAGAGGCTGGTTTGGATTTGGAATGCAGATCATTCAGTCTCAGAAGATTTTCAGGAGTCACAGTGTCTGCATTCACTGGGGTAGTATGCAGTGTGGCTGATGTTACTGGGAAGAAGCTCTCTTTGCTGTCCTTTGTATGCTTTGGGGTTGTGGGTGTTTCTCCTGTGGACTACATAAACAAAAAAGGGCAGAAAGAGACAGTGAGAAAATACATGCCAGTAATTCTGCATATGCTACCTGCTTCAGTGACAGCCGCAGGCAGTACAACTTTTTGTAGACAGAAAACACTCTCTCTCAAGCAAATATAAAAATCAATCACTATATAATCAATCACTGTATAAAGCAATCTCTCTCATTTAGAGATTATTTTTCTGTTCTTTACGGTCTATTTATCAAACTAGCACTTGAACATTTATTCATATTCACATTTACAATGCTTTATTTAACAAATCACTCACAACGTAACATACTTTCTTGAACTCCATTATTAAGCATGAATTACAAATTCATGTGAACAGACACATTTCTTTCATTTAAAAATATGTTGCCAAACCCTTGACCTGAACAAACAGATCTGCAGTGCTTTAAGAGAAACTGCAAATTATTAAAAGAAATTATTCTTAGTGAATGATGTGAGAAGCAGAAAAATGTATTTGTTTACAAAATAAGTGATCAGCGTAACCCCAAATCTTAAATTTCCAATAACTGCAGAACTGAGAAACAGTAGTATCCAACTTGGAACTATGCTCTGGAAGGTCTGTTGCCTTTGCAGAAGTAACAGTGTCACTAAGAGCGATGCTCTTCTCCAAAGCCAGAGCTAAGAATTTAATGCAGTGTCATTAATTATATAGACAGAAGATAGAAGGGTGACATAAATTCACCAAAGAAGGGAACAAAAGTACCCACAACACAGGTATATCCTCTATAATTTTTATTAGCAATCACATGAAGTATTCTTGCCTGTGAGGCCACAGAATGCATTTATTTCATGCTCTTTAGAGTCTTCATTTAATGAAGACTTATTGGACCATAAAAGATATGGTTGAATGGAATCCTCAACTGTTTAACTGTCTCTCTCATACCTCTACCATGAAGAAAAACTCATTTTATCCATGGAGATAGAGCATGAGTGTTTGAAACAGAAATAAAGAGTTCTGCTGTCAAATGTAAAATCAAATTGGGCCATAGTGTCCTAGATAACCAAAGATTTATTACAATACCAGAAAAATCAGCAGAATTTCACTCAGAAAACAGACTAAGATTCAGCTGGAGAAATTGCATATTTAAAATTCAGAAGGTGGAAAGCACATAAGTACTTCTTTTTTTTAATTGCTGGAATGTATTTTTGAAGTTCCTGAACTTGATTAATTAATCTCTAAAAAGCATATGATTAAAAACTGCCAGATTCTATGTGCACACAGAAAATGAAATACAGCAGCTATATTCACAAGAATTACCATATTGGATCAAAAAAGGTCTATTCTGCTTCTGAAAGCAGCAAGCTTCAGAAGGCAGCAAGTTTCTGAAGCTTAAAGCATCAGTTCCAAAACTAAAGGTCTCAAGATGTACAAATGGGATCATGCAAACCTCAGGGAAATTAAACTGCAGAAGAAAGCCTTAAGCCAGAAGCGAGATCACTAGAGGAAATGTTTTCAGCTGTGATTTAGAGGGAAAACCCTTCACATCCATGCACTTCATTAACTTACATGATACATTATGTAGAACCTGAAATCTCTGTGCTTGTATTGTATCCAGAATTTTTTCATCAGAAATACATGAAGGTACTACTAGTTAGGTACATATTTGTTAAAAATCTATCTGCACTTCAAACTGTACTTCTATAAAAATGCACAGCTATTTCCATAGACAGAAAGAGGACATTTGGAAAGTAACTCAGCAATATTTGGATGGTACTCAGAAGAAAAATGATTAGTCAGAGAAGGAGCACAACATCATGCAGTAATTCCTGCTGGAAGGGACCCCTGGAGTCTCTATTCCAACTTCCTGCTCAAAGCAGAGCTGACTTCAAAGTTAGATCAGCTTACCGCGGGCCTATGTCCAGCCCAGCTCCAAATATCGCCAAGCACAGAGATTCCACAACCTCTCTGGGCCCCTGTTCTAGTGCTTTACCACCTTCATAGTGAATATCTTTTTTCCTATCACTTCATCCAATTTCTCTTGCTCCAACCTTAAATGGTGCCTCTCATTTGGTTCCTTCCCTCTGCTGAAGATAGCAATTCCATACCCCCACCCTCCATTAGTCTACTCCTCTCCAGGATGAAGCAACCCAGTTCCCTATGACTTCACTGCCATAAGGGCACACTGTTGACCTGTGTTCAGGGCTCCAAATCTTTTTTGGCAGAGCTGTTCCCCAGCAAGTATGCTGCACAGGGGTCATTCTGCCCCAGGTACAGGACTTTGAATTTCTCTTTGCTGAACCTTCCGGTAGTTCCTGTCAACCTTCTCCAGTCTACTGAAGTTCCTCTGAACGGTAGCCCTGCTCTCCAGCATATTGACCATGACCTTCAAGTTGGTAGTATCACTCAAACTCACTAAGGATTCACTCTATCCCATCAGCCAAGGAATTAGAGAGTATGATGCCCTGGAATAAGTCTCTGAGAAATGCTATTGGGAACGGACCTCCAGGTAGAATCCCAGTGGCTGGCCACCACACATTTAACTAGGCAATGGAGGCAGTGACAAATACGGAGAAGAGGAAGGCAGCCTTGTAAGTACTAGATGATCAAGCACATAGAGAGAAAAGGTTGAGACTGAAACAACCCTTATTGGTATACATAGATGGAACCAAATTCAAATCTAATTTCTCTCAAAATGAAGATGCTGCATCAGGGGCAAGAAAAATTAATCCGTTTTTATTTTGAACTGGTTCCTCCAAGTGAAGTTGTGGTTTGGGCAAGATTTTTTGGGGTTTGTTTTTTGTTTTTTTGTTTTTTTTTCAGAGAATCCACCTGCCTCATAAAGAGAGTAACATTTTATCTGAGCAAGAGAACAAAGTTGAAATTAACATGTTTGTATCAGCAAAACCATGACTAAAAATTCTACTGCGTAGTCAAAGAGTGCAGCCTTATACCAAAGAATGGCAACCAAAGAAGATTTTCATATTTATAGCTTTAAAGGGAACCTTCCAGATATGACCTGGTGAAGAGTTGTCTAAGGCTTCTACAAATAGACAGGTTTTTTTCAACCCAACGAAACAGAGAGACCTTGAAAGGAGAAAAAAAAAAAAAAACCCCACCTCTGACTTTTTCTCAAAAGCTGCAGTGCAGATAGAAGAAAAAGGAGGAGAAAGCAATCTTAAAAAAAAAAAAAAAAGAAAGAGTCAAAGCATTAAAAAAACCCCACTGTTGGCTACTGTGTATTCTGCCACTCACATGGCCCTAAGAAAAAGGATTTAAGCCTCCTTTGTAAGTTTTACTGGATCCAGAAACTGAAGAAAACCCAAAAGCCGTAAGCAGAAAGCCAAGAGGAGCACCACTGAGGCACACGTTCTCTTCTCTAAAATATTTAGTTCTTAGTGTAAGGGCAAGAATTCCAGCACCTCTGACCAGTAAGTGATGCTACTCACAAAACCCAGTCCAGTGCAATGTCACTGACCATACTGCTCAAGACTTATGGGGCCACATTTCATCATCCTACAGGTGACTGCCTCCAGGAAATCACTACTTTGTAACACCACATTTGAGAAATAAACCCAGAAAAAAACTCATTACTGGAAGTCTTGGATTTGCCAGAAGCACTTTATGTTCATCTATATCTACTGCTATACCAGCAGTAAGGCACAATACGGATTATTTTCCACAAACACATAGAAGGAAACTCAGAAGCAGTGATAATCCTTTACCAGTGTTTTATGTGGTTTCTCATTAGGAGATTTTTCGCAGTTTTTACTTTGTTGTGGCACAAAGTCAAAACGACAGAAATACTCCTTCCCCCCTACCCCCCAATCCACCTGACCATGCTGAGCATCTCTATTATCACTACTGCATTTGAAATACAGTAGCTTTATTACAAAGTGGTTTTAATCACCAAAAGGAAATGAATCTTATGTTGATGAGGATGCTACTCATAGAACAAGTGCATATAGCTGAACTAAGATGAAAACTTGTTTATCTGCCTTCTTCATATCTTTCACTGTAATTGCAGGTTCATCTAGTCAAGATCAGACTTCCTTCTGGACTTTTAAAAACAAAATGAGGCACTGAAGAGTGTGCAGTAATATTACTGCCTTGACTACTATGCTATCAAAGTGGATGGAAGAAACATTTAAGGCTTACTAACATCCAAACGACATTTCACAAGAGGGTGAGAAAAATAGTCCATTACTTCAATAAATATCTGCTATGTTATTTGCTCTTCTTTAAAATACTTATTAAAAATGTTCTTTGTTATGAAGTCTGTATAAAGCCAAAATTTAAATGAGTAACTAGCACGCATGTTTGTGTGAACTGTGACTATTTCTGGCTTATACAGGGATCCAAATCAATCTCCTTATCTGCTAAAACCTTGACTCTTTAAGCATACTCCTCAAAGAGATCATTCAGTTTCACAAATATGGACAAACCCTTCCTATGTTGAAAGCTGATGTAAAAAAGAAGTTAAGAAAATGCAGGAAAGCCAGCACTGGGACAGCCTTCCACCAAGAAACATACTGGCAAAAGTGCAGAAGTTTTTCACAGATGTTAGTGGAAAAAATAGCTCCCTGTGTTTCCCAGTGAGGTGCTTCAGTAATCAGACAAGAGCAGCAGCAAAAAGAAATTGAGCATTAAGATAAAATGTAGGAAAATTTTACTTCATAGGCTATCTATGAAGAAGTCATAAGCTAAAAAACCTGACCAAGGGTTTATGTTTACCTTATTTATTATTGTTTTCCAAACACATTTTGAAAAACAAAGAAATTCTACAGGAACCTTACTGATACTACTTGGCTCACTGCTCTCGGGCTGTGGGAAAAAAGTAACAATCAAATGTTCCATAGAAAGGGAAGGTGATTGTCTTCCCAACAGAAGTTTCCTAATGAAAGATGCTGGCACTGCAACCGTTACATAACATTTTCTTGTTGATTTTTTAAATTACTCCCATGTCCGAGTTTAGCACCCTAGTGCTCCGAGTCCACCTACAAAAGGCATGTGCCTTTTTAAAAGAACACCAGTGCACCACCACAAAGCTTGGAAGCTGTCACACAAACTGGCTGAACAACATGCCGGCCACGTGCCACAATATCACCACTCCAACTTCTGTTCAATATTGTGTTTAATTTAAACTATGCCTATTCATTTTTTTTTTTTTCTCTCCATCTCTCTGCAGCAATGTCTGAAAGAAATCTCCTTTGGAAGTCTTCTACAAGGTACATTAGAACTAGCAGCAATATCCATGATCCAGGTTCTGAAGAATCTTCTATCTCCTAGGATTACAGTTTTATATACAGAAAATAATCAAGGTTTATATGCATATGATTGAACTGCACTCTAGCCTAACAAAATCCTCTATTAAATCCTCCACAAACACATGCAATGGCTTAATGTCCTGCTCTACACAGGCAGCCATATTCCAGCAGTGCTGCCATACACAAAAACATCATTATTGGACTGAGAGAGAGAAGGTAGTATGATGAAAAACATTGATAGACAAAGTAAAAGACAGAAAGTGACTTTTCTTTCCTTCATGTTCACTTAATGATTGCTTTCTGCAGGAGACAGAAGGAGGAGAGCTGTTAATTATATCAAGAATACACCTCCAGGATAGAGTGAGAGGGGGATGCCATGGCAACTGGCAAATCAACAGTGAACAAAATGGTCACTCTTTGGTAGGAGTGAGACCATGAAAGAGCTCGTCCTTTTGTCCCCCCTACCCCCACCTCCTCCTTCCTCCTCCTTTCTTGTTATCATTGCTGCATTAATAAAGCATACAGACAACACAGGTAAGACAACCTTCTCTGTAAGCAGTCTCTGACGTTTTGATGTGCAGGAAGAAAAGATGAAAATTAGCAGCATGTGGGTGGAACAAAAAGGGGGGGGAAACACATGAGGTAGAACTAGAGATGATTATTTTCTAATTATTTAATATTTTACTTATTGTCCTGGTTTTGCTGGGATAGAATCATAATATCAGTTTTCTGTTCAAGAAAGCTGCATTTCTGACAAGACTGCAGCACCTGTTACTGTGAGAACAAAGTTGATACGACACTTTCGTTTTAGTTCCTGGCCAGCCATGGTGTGGGGGGTTCCACAGTGACCAAGGCCTCCAACAGTCTTGAGACAGCCAGGTGCTAAAGCCAGGAGGAGCGGAGGCCAAGGCAGCTGACCCAGGCTGGCCAACAGAAGTATTCCATACCGCAAACACCACGCTCCCCATCAGCTGGGGAGTCTGCTGGGAACAGCTGGCTCCTCCACGGCTGCCATCCCTGGAGGGTCTCTCCTGTCACTCTGCTCTCCCTGCGCTGGAGCTGTGCTGCTCACAGCGGCCGCCGACCAGTGGTCCCTGCTGGGAGCGCACAGCTCACGACCACTATCTGGGCTGTGTATAGCTCTGTGTACTTTATATTGCTTTAGTATTAATACTAGTTTTATTGTTTTATTAAGTGTTTCTATTTCAACCCATTTGAACACGTGAGTTTCCTTTATAACCCCCAGTTTCCCGTTCTTGGCCGAGAGGGCGTTTTCAGGGGATAGAGCAAGTGCTTGCGTTTGGTCCGGAGGTGGGCTAAAACAAGACACTTATCTCCTCCCATTCCCAAAGTGCCTTTACAGAAGGCTTTTAGTTGTTTCTCAAAGAGAACAGCCTGGTGGTTTGCTGCTTTGTGGTGCTTGTTTTTTTGGTGTGTGGTTTGTTTTTTTTTTTTTAATGTGAGAATTCAAGAAGAAAATGCTCTAGACATTCAAGGCAGGTCAAACAAGTCCCTCTCAAGTTTTCTCCTTGTAGAAAAAAAGCCTAAAAGACCATGTCACTGCAATGCTGACTGCACAGGAGAAGGGGAAAAATCCCCTGAAGTGCCCTCTAGCTTTACTCGTGGAAGACAACTTTTTCTGTTCCAAATAAAAAGTCACATTCACTGTAAGGTCCAACACAGAGATTGTAACATCACTAGACTGATGCTCAGGAGTCAATCTGAGCACTTTTGAGGTTGTGCACGGTTCCAGCTGCAGACCCCCCATACAGCAAGCCCATCACCAAGATCCCCTAAAACTCTTCAGTACTCGGCTGCAATTTAATATTATCCATTGCCAGCAGTGGGAAGAGTTAAATGCTGGTGAAAGAAGAAAACAAGACCTCAGTTCCCTGTTTTAGAACTAGAGTAGGGCAGCACAGCAGCACTTAAAACAGTGCCTTTCCTCAACAAATACTGCTTTCATATTACAGAAGAAGCAAAACTTTGTAAAAACAGGGGTGATGCTGGCAGCCCACCAGGAGGCTGAAAGGCACAGCTGATTTGCCTTTGTGTTTACAATAAAATTTACTTGTTTTGATTCTAGTGACAGCTTCTTCATGAAGCATCATGTTTAATTGGATCTGACACTGAAAGCTGCTAAAGAGTTTTGGACTGCAGGTTTAGAAGGGGAAACAAGGAGAGCACTTAAGAGTTTGGCACCAGCCAGTGAGAGAAGGTGGTCATGGATGTGTTACTTTGGAAGAGGCGAGCGAGGCCAAGGGTGAAAGGGACGATTTGATCAGTCAGAAGAGTGCAGGGAGAGCTCAAGGTTTGGCCGCTGGAGCAGGAAAGAGTGGTTGAAAATGTCTGTTCTCTCCCTCACTCTTCAGGGATGGAGTTGGTCCCAGAGCAAGGACTTTTTGGCTAGGCAGCAGTGAGTCTTAAATAACTCAGCAATGTTGAAACAGTCCCTTCTCATGACATTTAGATGACATACTATACTGTGAGGAGCCAATAGAAATTTCAGCTGCTACAACGCTACCCATTACTAGGACTTTCTACATACAGTCCCATATTCTCAAGGGTCACAACTCAGGACTAGAGACTTAGTGGCATTTTGGAACTTTGCCTTTGAACACTCTTCTATTTTTAGAGATGTTAAATCCAGCCCTCTGTGCAATTTTGATGTCTGCAATGTTTTCAGCTATTTGTTTTATATAAAATGAGTTCTCAGGATTGGCGATACAGCGTTATACCCTAACACACAACCACGAAGTTTTACCTGTCCTCTTTAGGCTCTTTGTCACGACAGTTTCAACACTGGTGAAAGCTGTAATTTCAGTATTAAGGCATTCAATATTAAGTCCATTGTAATAAAAATACCTTTTCAAACTGCAAGTCAAGAAAAAAAGAAGACAGATGTGTTCTTAGATTGAAGTATTTTCACACGCATTAATAGAATATTTTGTGCACTACAAAGCTTCATCCTACCTTGTGCTGCATTAACTTTCTCATGCCGACACGTCCTTAACAGTATCACAGACATCATCATTAGATATAAAATGAAGAATTTAATATGACCAATTTTAGGCAGTCAGTGGAAAGGCTTATTATAAATTCTCTAATTATCTAGAAGCCTCACAACTGCTTTCTGCCAGCACATCCCCTCCTTAGTGCTTAGGACCATGCATTTAAGTATAATGCTATGTCAAGGTCAAACTAGTCTGCCTCAATCTTTCATTCTCCCTCAACAAGGCCTCCTTGGTATTCCATTTCCAGGGACCATTAATTTCATATGAAAATCGTAGTTGGCAAGACTAAAAATGTATCTTATAACTCAAAGCAACAGCTCGCTGCTTTCAGGATCTCTGCAAATCTTTTTGCTAACATTCTCAGATCAAGAAAATCAAAGTAAAGAACAAGCATCCTTCAAAATGCTGCTTGACCACACAGTGAATTAATCTCTAGTGTAACTTTAGTAACTTAACTAATAATGACACAGTGACCACTACTGGATAGCAATTTCAGCGCTATTGATACCTGTATATCAAAAATCTTGCTCACAATTGAGAACTTAAATGGAAAAGGACAAAAAGAGGATAAATTACTTTCAGCCACACCCGTTGTCCAGACTGGTGTGCTCACAGCCATACAATTGCCTGTGCCAGCACAGAGGACCATACACCATGGCAGGGCAAGGAGGAGCCACCAAGGAAGCAGGCTTCCTTCTTCTAGCAGCAGTTCTCACTTTAAAGTGCTGATTTAACTATGCTACATTCTTATGCTATGACTCACTATCATGTCTTCTAGAGGTATTACTTTAAACAAAAAAAATTCAGAAAACACCAACACTAACTGCTAAGTTCAACCAGGACTCCTTACTTTCTTCCCTCATTTACAAAAGCCCATCAGATGCGATGGCTACCACTCTCCCACCTTTTCCAGCCGCAGGACTACTCACTTCCTGACTTTAAATACAAGCATAAGCAATTCAACATCTTTGGAGTCATAACCCATGCCTGATGGGTCATTACTGGTGGTCATACGTGCTTCTTTGGAAGCTACATAGTCTGAACTAAATTTAAGTAGTCTCTGGAACTTTAGTCTCTTATTTTTACAAACAGTGCAACAGGCTAAAGGGTCAACGGGCAACACTGGAAAATGCAAATATTTGAGTAGGTACTTTGTTAAATCATCAGCATACATTAGTTTAGTCATACGATCAACTCAGTCACTTCAACAAGAGCAGTTAAGTATGCAACAAGCAGCAAAACAAAATGCTCTGAAAGACTGATGATTATACTGTGTAGCACATAAAATGGTATTTTTTTTTCAAAGCGTTCGCTAGGCAATCTTCTGTAACACTGAAAACTGATCAGACAATATTGCTCTTGTTCTCTTAACTCTGAGGATATGATAAGAAAGATAAGCAGCATTAATATCAGTGTTTAACAATGTTGCATCACCACTCTTTAGATTCTGAACCGAAGTGTCCTGAAGTTCATGAATACATAACTTTGAATTATTATTACAACAATAATTTTGGAATACTGAAAGAAATCTCCCAGCAACTTACAGTTAGTATATGTTTATACCAACTACTGGAATCTTGTCTGTTTATGATACTCTGTACCCAAACACCACAAAGGATTTGCTTTCTATTAAAAGCAAAAAAACTGCACACATTTTAGTCTGCCATCGTCGTCCCCCCATTTCACATCAGATAGCGTCATAAGCTCAGATTTTACTTCACCATTATGGTTTAACACTAAACACGTATCACAGTAACACTGAACCTAGCCAAATACAAAAACAGAACAAATGATTCATAAAGTTAAAATCTCGATTAAAAAAACTCATAAAATTAAAAGTTAGACTATGGTAATATACATGGATTAGTTCATATTGTGTTTGCTAGAGGCTTTTTCAAGCTCAGAAGTCCCTCTTTGGTAGCCTCTTTGAACAAGTGTTTCAGGTCTTCAGCTGCTTCTGCATTATAAATTGAAAACTCAACCCCCATTAGCAGGATTTGGTAAAGCAAAATTGTGTTTGCTATGGTAAAACATCAATTATTCCTGAAAGTAACAGTTGGATCCAAACAAGTTTGAAAAGATGTTTAACTGATAACATGATACTCAACTGATTTTGTGCAACTGGTAAGGTTCCTCACTGTAAGTTCTTAGTTCCTCAGTAAGGTTCCACACTAGAGCTCTAATGGTACAACATTTTATCCAAGTCTGTACTGAGTACACATAGGTACACCTCTCTGCTAAAGGTATTACAGTCTAAGCACAAGCATACTGCTAAGTATCCTGTAAAGACACTAAGAAACACCTGAACTACAAACAACCACCCCATGTATAAAGGACCCCTTTCTGAAATACAATCTTCTGTCCCTGACACGAGCCGCGTATGTTGCCACCCTATGCAAGATCTCATGACAGAATATCTACATTAATTTCTTTGTTGATGTGTCATATTTCCACAGAGAATATTTCAATTTCAACAGTTCTCCAGGAGCAAAAATGTTTTGTACCACAATCTTTTTCTGCCTTCCTCAAAGCCAGGAGCCAACCTTCCTAAGCCACTTCCCCATGTATTTAGCTGACTTTGTAGAAAAAGATGAGGAGAGTCTTACCGGCTCAATACACGTTAACATAACATCAGTCATGAGGACTACGGAGGATTTCCAAAATCAAGTGAAAGGGTCACAATACTGCCAAGGTATTAAAAAGATTAGATCTCATCACAAAAATACAACCACGATTTTGTCAAATTCCATTTACTGATTGCTGTATTGTTTCCTGCTTATGCCTGAAGAGGCATATAAAAAGATTTCAACAGAGTTGTTAAATATTTAGGTTAAAACTTCTGGCTGGTCTGGAAGAAGTTGAAAAGCCGTAATTCAAGTAACTCCTAATTTTAGTAGCAAGTGAAAACTTCCATAACGAAACCATACACTGCCTGGAACTGTAAAATATAACAGCTAGCACAGAAAAACACACATCAAGGTGGAGTTTGTGTTCACTTTTTTTTTTGGACTGTCAATTTCTTGGGATAAACAACTGAAGAACCACAGGCCCTGTAAACCTACTCAAACTGTCCAATAACAAAGCACTTCTCTGGGCTGCGGCAGCTCTATAGGTGACATAATTTGTTTACAGAAGGCAAATACTTGCCAATTTTAAATAAAACAGGATTCAGGCTGTTGAAAACAGACATATGTCTACAAGAGTGGCTATTCCTGTGTCTCCACAGTAATTCATTGTGTTATACTAGCAGTAGGGAAGCTTCACACAGCTTACAAGATCCTGCTAGAAACAGACAAAAATGAGACCGCAGTATGTGATAATCTCATTAGCTGGGACTGCTTCCTAAAAGGGAATGCTTACAAGCTTCAAAGTGCATCATGTTAAGAGGTATGTTTTATTTCAAGTGATTTAACAGGAAATCTCATCACTTCCAGTGCAGCTAAATACTAGCTCACCTATTGTATCTACTTTCAAGATTAATTTGCATGCAGGTTTTTCACCATTCTAACGTTTGGCCACATGCCGGAGTAACTGTTGATTTTGCTGGAGGAGCTGGCATAGCAATCGCATACCCAGAATCTTCAAGAAAGCCTAGCAAGGAACTTGGCTGGTACACGCGAGTTTGTTGAGCAGTTTAAAAAGGTGAATGCATCCAAAAAGCACACGCTAACATTACTTTTTAAAGAAGCTTATTAACAAATTCTTTTTATTTTGAAGTCATAAATCACAGTGTGATGACGCCTATTTTTTCCCCATGATAAACTAAAAAAGACTTAACATGCCGAACCGAGATTTCTTTATTTAAAAAAAATCTTAAATACCACACTATGAGCAAAGAAACATGTCTATTAGAATACCTCTCGACATTTCTGTTCATGTCTGTTGTTCAATGGAAGAACGTTACTGACTTTCGGAGGGGCACAAATTGGAGAAAGTTAATTCTATGAAAATCTAATAAAGAAAAACTCCCTGTACTCTTACATCCTCTCCTGTTACTCTGCTAGGAGATGTACTGTACAAATGCACATTTTAACTAAACACACACTGTTAGCTAATTTTTATCTCAGTATTAACAACTGGAAACCTTTATGGATACTCAAGACTCAAACTTTATACACAGCACAGTGAAAAAAAACACAGGCGGGCATGCCTCCTGACAACTGAAAACAACACCATTTCAGGAAGAAATTTAGTGTGAAGGTAATCTTTCTAGAACAAATGCTGTGTAACAGAATCTGCCCTAAGAGTTTGAACCTACTCTACCCTCCTGGACAAGGCAATAATCACCAGTAAAACAATACTCATCAAAATGAGATGCAGAGAACAAGTACCCATAGATTCAAGAGAATAGTGCATGAAAACACATGGCTGAAGCTCCGTATCTTAAAAATTCCAGGTATTTTTTGTTTCCATTTCACAAGGGACACAGAAATGTCTGCTTTTCCTGAAGTTGCAGAGTAGACCACACTAAATCTTGTTACAGGAGTTGACCTACAGCCTCAATTTTCTTCAGCTCCACAAGGTAGAGAAACCTAAAAGGAAGACCTTTTAGCTCTATATAATACAGAAGGTTTACCTTGTAAGTTCTTCTACCTATTAACCAGCATCTCTAACACAGCTATGCTTTATTTCTGAGAAGCATGTGTCATGTATGTTAACACACTGAAGGGAAGACCAGGCAACGTGCATTATTTGAGGTTAGGTTGAAAAGATCTAAAGGACAGAGGCAGTGTTCTGGTGATAGATACTGGATTTGCTTCAGACACTAGAAGAATTACCTGAAGGTTTAAGAAATGCACTTATTTTGAAAAACAAGTGAGATTGGTATTCAAATCCATTTCACATTAAGACAGTATTCCACTTGCTAACCTCAGAGATGTACCTCCACAAAAGCTCATGTTTTTCCAAAGCAGAGATAGGTGTATTTTACAGAAGAAAAGCCTCATCCAAATTGGGAGGATGAAGAGAAATTCTGAAAGACTTTTACTGTCCTTCCGTTTTTATGAAAATTAGGGCCTAGGCAAAAGGGAAAGAATCACATGATGGAGAAGCAGGCAATTTTCCCCCTCCCTGCAACCATATTTTCTTTTTTTCTGGTAACTGGCAAGTTGGAACATGGTGTGTGGGTATCTCTAGACTAGTCATAACACATTCTTCTCCTTGTACACTTCCACTGGGTAAGGCACAAGACAGAAAGATGAAGTTACAGGAGATGATGGGAAGAAGGAATAACAGAAGAGATATTTGAGAGACAGAAGAGACAAACTGCAGAAAACCAAAATAAATTTCTGCAGCTCATAAAACAGGTTTTTTTTCCAAGACGTTTCTGAAAGAGCTCTACTTTAAATCAGTACTGAACACGATCCAACATATTCACATAGTTATCTTGTGAATTTTCCTTCTTGTGCAGGAAACCTTAAGAGATGCTTCCTGTTTTACACACTTCAGCACAATACAAACCACTACTTGTGAAACACTCAAAGACAACAGAAGGCTTCTAAGTTGCTCTCCAACAGATTTTTTTCAAATAGTTTTAGACAAAAACTATTCTAATTACTTTTTGAGAGCTTGCAATCAATAACATAGACTATGCTTTCATAGAATAAAACATGCACAAAGCCCCAAACACTATTAAAACACAGACTATTACCTAGGAGCATATATTTTTCTTCAAAGCATATTTTATCTTCTAGTCAAAATATGCTGAGTAAGTGCTTCATTGTGAGCTGACAGCAAAAATTACATAAAGTACAAAACTAGAAAATACTTTGGGGCTTTCAGCTGATGGTTTGCTGGCAAAATGAATGACCACTAAACATGTCATTCATCCAGTTTTCTCCTTAGCTTTGATTTCACATTAAGAACTGATAAATAACCATCCCTTTAAAGCTCTACAATAATTTGCTGGATAAACCCAGAAACTACAAGCTGAAGAACAGACTGAGTAATATAATAAGAGTTAAAAACAGATTCTCAACTATGCAAGTTGAGAGAAAAGATATTCGGTACCTCTAGAGCAGAGTGCAATGTTAGCAAGTGAATCACTGATGAGCTGTTAGCCCTTAGGGATCAGAGAGAAGTAATTACCATCCATGAAATGCTGAGGAATGATGTGGACGTTAAGAAAATGGTAGTGTGCCATAAATATTTCAATTTGCAGATTCTTTGGGGTTTCCCCAAAAGCCTCTGGGCTCACAAACTGTCCTGCAAGCCTGACATAAACAGTAGCAATGACCCTAACAAAAAGGATGAGCTCCCTACACTAATGTGGCCCCACTTACCTTAGATGACAACAATACAAGTGGATATTTCTAATTGCTCCAAACATTCAGCATTGTACAGGCTAAGTAATAAAAGCGTATTACAGACAGCCTGGGACTTCACAGAGCTTACCTGTTTCTGTGCTGATGCTCCCATATGCACCTGGCAAAACTTGACTGCCTGTTCAAGTGCTGCTTCTTCATCCACCTAAACACAGAATCACAACTAATGAAGTTGTAATTACTTAGCTCATCTATAAATCTAATTAAATTCAGATGAAATGGGGATGTAGAGCATGGGAGTAAAGGGCAGAAGCAGCACTTCTACAGGAGAACAAGTGATAAGTTATTCAGGAATATACATTCAAAGATACACAACTCTCTCAATTCAAACTAAAATTTAGCATGAACAAACACCGCATAATTGGTATTACAGCTTTTAACTGCTTTCAGAAATTTAGTTCCAAAACATGGAGGGTCCTACTTTCCCTGCCACCAGTAGTGGTTTTGTCAAAAGAGTGGTTCTTTGAGACATATTTATCTCCCCAACTTTTGAACAGATATAGTGCCAATTTTATACTGCTTGGTTTGTCAGTTATTATTGTTCTATAATCAAGTCTGAGGTCACATAAAGAAATTACAATTAATGATAAAATACTTTACCTGTTTAATCAGCATGTATGTTTCAGACATGATCTTCTCAATTTTACCCAGGTCATAGGCCATAACTTTCTGACCTTGCTGCCATACCCGATAAGCATCGAGTAGAAGTGTTTTCCCAGACTCCACATCCTCAAGTAATTTCCTCTTCCTGCTTGATCTCTGGACAGGTTCTTCTGTAGGTACTGCTTGAACTATTCCTTTACCTGCCTGCTGCTGATGTTTTGAGCTGATACTTAGCTCCTCCAAAGAAAGTTCTGGAGTCCGGCTCTCTGGAGTTCTCTCCTTTGAGTTCCTGCCAGACTGAAGACGGTCCGGCTCGCTGCGTTTATATGAAGAATCAATTTTTTCAGGGTCATTGGAATACCCATCAAGATCCATAGGCTCAACTGAACCAGGCCTAGAGAGGTCTTTAATCTCTTTGTCATTCTTGTCCTCTTGTTCCAGTATGTCCATAGCATTGGGAATTTGTCCCTGGGTCACTTCCTTTACTCCATTTTCAGTACTATGTACTACTCCATCTGATAAAACTGGCTTTTTGGGAAGGACATCTTTCCCCTCTTCAGCACTAGTTTTATTAGAGACGTCTGTTGTCATCCTTCCTGAAGCAAGGTTAGAAGACTTGGAACTCTGATCTTCTGAAACCTTAATAAAAGAAGTCATTCTTCTCTAACAGAGAAATCAGAAAGCATTTGAGCACAGCTATGACTACCATGAATATTGACAATGAGTATCTTTACATTACTGCCTCTGCTGAAGAAAATGGATTTATTTCATGTTCATTCTCATTTTTTCCTGAGTATTAATTAACCCAAGCCACAAGTCTTACAACTAAAGTATTATAAACAATGAAAACACCACAGAGAAATCAACAGGCTGAACCAAAGCTGCAATGCTTCCCCCCCCACCTCTACTTCAGTCTATACTATGGGATCCAACTAAATGAAATCCCAAGATTTTAATAGCACAATATTTCCTTCTAATGCATTGAAATCCAAAGTGAACCTGTTTCTTTTGGCAGCTGCAGACCAACCTCAAATTTAAGAATCTTCCCTTTGGTTGCTCTTACATAACTTTCTTCTTGTAAGTAGATCATGTATGCTAAATTCTGCTACAGTATTTTCATTTTTGTACCTTTACTTTGGTGATGGTCCAAAGGTAGAAAGCCTCAGTACGTCATCTCTTCTTTCAGAAATTGCTAATGATACAATTCTTCCATCCGGATTTATGAACAAACTATTTCATACAGAGTTCCAGTGTTCTTAAGGATGTTTTAATTCAATTTTTTAAACTTATGCTGTGTTAACTTGGAAAACCCTTAGGAACAAGTTCTTCCTTGAATGTGTTTACCAAATAAACTTCAAAAATTTCCAGTTATCTTAACCTAGACACTGATTAGTCTCTAAATGATATTTCAAAATTAAATCTAAATTACAATTAAATGTAATAGCAGGTGTGGTGCTGTCAAGGACTAGCAGTTAAAAATGGCCAGGCATGTAATATCTGTTTGTCTGGTTTTGTTTTGAAAAAGGGATTTTAGTTCATTTTAAAAGGAAATTTCCAATAGACCCCACCTGAAAATGTAGCTGTTCTTGCACTCCATTCAACTACCATCATTTGAAACTTAAGGGGCAGTCAAACCAAACTTACAGCAAGACATTCTCAAGAACTGTATTTGTTACTGGATTTCAAAAACGAAAAACAACAATGCTGGAAGACAGTTTCCTGCATAGTTGCATATAAACAAAAGGTATTAGAAATAAGTGGTAATAATGCAGCCCCTCAGTCTCAGGAGATCTAAAGAATGAGCACTCTGAACCTAGAAAAATTACTAAAACAACGACCATTAAACGCACTGCTGCCTTACCTGCGTCAGATCGTTGAGAGTGTCCTCCAACACTTTCACTGTAAGCACAAAGGCTTGTTGGGCCAGAACTTGACGATCTGCATCACGCAAGTACTTCCTGTGCCACAGTAAGATAACAATTTAAGGTAACTGCCAAAAGCTGATAGGACTTTAAAAGCAAGAACCAGGACATTAAAAAAACAACAATGAAAACAAACCAACAAAAAAAAAAACCCCAACACAGCAATTTTAAAACAATCTCAAAGAAAGCAAACAAAACTGTAACACAGTTGCATATTGAAATATAAGACTACCTGTGTTTCCCCCTACCTCTCCCCTCCCCACAATCATCAAAAATTACATGCATGAAGCAAAAGATAGCGCTATCTATAGAAGGAAGGGGGGAAATAAAAAAATGCAACATCCCCCCCCACACCAAACCCCAGAGCAAAACAGACAACCAGAATTAGAGTTCTCATATCAAGACTTCTGTGCCCCTCAAATACCAGCTTTTTATTCAAACCTTTTCTTGAAAAAGCATGTTAGTCACACAAAGCGATGTTGAACTGTCAGGTGATTTTTATGTTCTGGATAAAACATGCATGTGAGATTAAGGACAGCAAATCCTTTCTCGTTGCTTGTATCAGTTGCCTTTGATCCTCATTTTTTCAAGAGCTAAAACACCAGTGTGCTAATACCTTTCTCTTCTTAGTATTACAAAAAGAATAATATCATGTGTAAAACTTATTCACTCTATAGCTTAATTTACTAGAGCATTGTAATTTGTGTATTCTGACACAATGCTTTAGTCCACTTTCAAGAACATTTCCAGCCATCAATCCCACCTAATTGAGTTTAATGGAAAACTGAATTTCTAGTTCAGGATTGGCTGGTTTTAATGAGGGCTAAAAATTAAGTAAATAATTTTGACGGGTAGTATTTCAGTCAAAAAGCCAACATTATTAATAAACATATTTTCTCTCTACAGTACTAAATTGGTAATTTTATGGTTTGCTCTTCAGAGAAAAGACACAAAAACCTGACTCCTCATTAGTTCAATAATAACTAAAGTTCAGCTAAAATACCCCTAGTTTTAAAAATAGGGTTGTTACAGGCATATACCAGACACACCCAGAATATTTGCATTTATAAGTTCCTGTAATGATTGCAGTTCACCATGGCTGGCACTGGCTGATCTAACATGTCAAATTACTTGTTTGTTAAATTCAGTCTAGACTTATAAATAACATAATATTTTTAGTACAACTGTGGGCTTGCTTAGGACAGAATTTAAACCTTCTATGGTCCAGTGCTTCTGATATGCTAAAAGTCAAAGTATTTTTGGCTTCAAGTTTGCTGAACATGTGGTGACATATTCCCAGATATACGACGATCTATGCAAATTCACATGCACTCACACTCAAAAACACATGAAGAAACATTCAATGCCTCCAACTTATCGCCATCAATCATTCAGTCCAATTTCTCAAGCATTTTCCAGAGACTAATTTCAACATTTCCCACTTGGCAAGCTACTAGAATTTTACCTCGACTGCTTCAGTGTTTTCCTAGATGTTTATTTTGGTCTTCCCATTAATATGAATCTGTATATAGCTCGTGTTAAATAGCTTCTTTTTTCTTAAATAAGGTTAATGCAATTAAAATTAGATCACCCCTGAATAGGATAAGCTTTTTAAATAGCATCAGCTGCCAACAGGCACATAACCATTGTTCAGTCAAGGATTACAGGAATGCAGGTTGTGACCTCCCTCACTGGACATCGCTCTTACGCAAGAGGCCAGCAGAGAGGTGCAGAAGCCATGATGCTGTGTTCCACCAGTGAATCCCTCCACATGACAGAAAGCCTCTGCAAGTCTGTTAAGAAAGCTGTATGCTGCTCTGAGTTTCAAGAGAAATGCAGTGAAATTCTAGACTCTATTATGGAATCGTAATCCTGAGAAAAATAAATCATCATTCCACTATATTCTGGAGGAAAACTGTCAAAAGACTTTTTTTCCTGAACTAAGAATGTCTTTAAATAAAATAGTTACACAGTGAACAAAACATATTCAAAGCTTTACAAAGTAGCATCTTAAAATAAATATATCATACTTTCCCTGATCAGGCGTCCTCTGTAGCATAGATGAGACTTTCAGCAAGGTGTTGTAATCCTTTAGTTGTGACAGTACATTTAGCAGTAAGACAATAGAGCGGTTCATATGAGACGCAAAACTTCCTGGGCGGTCGATCTCATCAACGGGGATGCGCCAGATTCCCTGCAGAGAAAGGAAAAGAAGAAACCTCTAAAGAGGGATCCAACCAAAAAGGACAGAAACCTTAAAATACAAGTTGGATTCCACAGCATGGTGAACTTCACTAAGGGTCAGTAGAATAATGGACAGACAAATGCTGCGGTCCTTTAAATCCAGATATCCCTGTCTAAAGTCAACCAATTCCTGCCAGCAACAAAAGAGGGAGGCTTGCAGAAGTCACAGCGCACCTTCTAAATATGCTTCTGAACTATTCCCAGAAAAAGGAAAGCAAAGCCTAAATTATATTGTGCATTTTTCTTAAATGTCTGTGAACACACCTTCCTAAGCCAAAGCTCAACTAACATAAAACCCAAGGAATTATTTAAGTTTTCCTGGCCTGAAAACTGCTACTCTTGTGCAGCCACAGAGTGTTTCTATCTTCAAATAATCTGTAACTAAATGTCTTGGGAACTTGGTTACTGCCTTGGTATCATCAGTGTTCACCATGGCACTAACAAATCTGATAGGAAGAATCAGATTCCTCAGCAGTATCCATTTTCCAGTGGCAGATTCAAATACTTGTGCATACATCTTGAGCCTTCTAATTAAATTTCTGGCACACAGGAATCTTTAGGGAGACTGATAGAAAAATATAATTTAATTATGGTTAGTCAGCTTGGATTTTGCAATATCTAATAAGTCAAAGGAGATTTTTTCCCCAGATGTTTAACACGGATGCTGTCAACACACCAGTCAACCATATTTGAAAAAATACAATGCAAATACTACTATGCTTCCATGTTAGTATGTAACTTATATTGTGATCATTCACAAAAACTGCCATTACATCAGTGCAAACCCTTCCCTCATGCTTTATTCAGTTCTGAAACTTCGCCTGTACCAGGTCTTTAAGATGAAAATCCTCTGGTCACGTATACCATTTTGTGACAATGCAATAAAGAATAGCCTCATTGATAAGAGTACCTGACTGAAAATGCATTTTGCTTTCCAAATCTGTTCAGAGAGCAGGATATACAAACATTTACTCTTTTATCCTTACTTACAGGTCTTGCTTTGATATTTTTAGCTTTACTTTCAGTGTGAGCAAAATTCTTCAGGACATAATGCAAAGTGAAAGCAAACAAAATTATTACTGCAATCATAAACATCTGACCACAAAAGATACGTAACTGGCTTGGCTGCAACAGACCCTCCCCCTACATGTCTTCAGAGAATCTGCAGTTCTACTCCATAGGATGTATAGGCACTTGGGAAAAAAGAAAACACGTGAGTATCAGTGTTTTTAAATAGGAAACAATGACTTCAACTAGATATAATGCACAGACTGTTCTGCCAAATTTTCTTACTCTTGCTTTTCCTCATGCTCTCTACTCTTACTCCCTAGTGATCACAGAAAAAGCCATTTTTTCTCTTTGTTCCCTGAAGCTTTCTTTCAAACTTTTTTTCTGTAGCCTCCCTCTTCCAGAAAGTACCTAACATCGTACCATGACTGACCGCCGAAGCACAACCGTCACTTCCTCCTATCCCCAACTACCAACATCCACACGTACCTTCTGCGGCTCAGTGGCAAAGATCTTATCTGCTCGTGCAGCTCAGTAGCTTTCAAGCACATACAGATCTTGTAGGTAACAGTTCCACAAAACAGCACATACTGTATTTAAATAGAGAAGCTTTTTCTTCCCCCAAACTATACACTGGCTTTCCTTTCAGGCTACAGATGAACTAGACACATTCTGGAGCTGGTATTTTTTGCTTCTCTGCACGTATGTAAACTGGGTTTCTGCCAAATCCTAAAAGAACTGAACGCCTCATAATGGCACCACATTGCAACAACCTACTTCACCGATTTAACTATACAAGACAATTTATGGTCAGCTTCGATGCATACTGTAGGAATGGAAGACAGCCAATGTGTAGGTTCCTGGTCTTTTTCAGCATTGTCTCATCCTTCATTTGAATTAGGCAGATCACTTGGAGGAAGCTTTCGGATACCGTATCTGGAATCAGCTGACAACCATTTTGCAGCTCCCCTTCCTCACATACCCCGTGTATACATTTTAATACTACTCCAGAAATTACAATAATGCAGTAAACCCATGTGCAATTACAGAATATGCTAATTTTAGGTACAAAGCCATGAAAGCGACAAAGTCCATCTGATAGAAACAAAGCATGTATTTTGGGGAATGCTGCTCTTCTGTCTTTATACAACAGGGCACACTGGAAAAGCTTAAATTAAAACTCACATTAGAGGTGTTTAAGTTTACTTTATCATTTCAATTACAAAAGGTCTTGTTTTAAAATGGAAGTCAGTAACTTTTCATGTGTTGACTTGCAGTTTTACAAATGCAAAACAGCCGTAAATAAGATTACTGTCCTGTGTTACATACCTGCCTGTTTCGCATGCAGTCTCAAGCCAAAAGCAGAAAGAAACCTGCCATCATCAGAGCAATCTTCATTCCACCCACTGTGATTTTATTAAGCAATATGCAAAACATTGATGTTAAAGTGAATATCAGAATGTATTTCATGAGCGATGTTGAATTCTTTTTAAGGTTGCAATTTGAGTCAGACAAGAAACAGTCTCATTCAAACCTCTCCCAAAGAGCAGTTTAACTAAGCCCAGCAGGCATGAATTTTTCCTTCCTAAATATCAATAACCTTCAGGAAGAATACTTTTGAATTCAGATCATATACTGCAACCTTTTTAAAAAAATAGCCTAGCATTCAGCTTTTCAAACATAATTTAAGAAAGATACAAATGCAAATCTTGTAAGGAAATAGCTGGGGAGGAGACTGGAAAACATTATTCAGTTTGACTAAAACTAAAGTTTTCAAATAATTTTTTAAATTCAGATTTGTTAGCAAAGTACCTCCCTTGAAAGTACATACACAGGAGTGCAGATCCTTGTGACAAACATTTGCAGTTCTTTCAAAGGTTTGTTACTGATCACCCACTCAGGCCACTTGACAAAATGGCTCTGGCCACCGAAAGGATTTTATGTCCAACACACCACTTGTTTGCTGGCCACCATTCCCACAGCTGAAAGGTTCTCCTCCCTTCTGCAACAGCCAGCGAAGCTGTTTACATGAAACTACAGGAAGGAGCAAGACGTTTCCAACAATTCCAAAATGCCTTTCAAGATCCAAAACATCAAACTGCTTTCCATGCCTTCCTGGCTAAACAAACACTCTGTAAGAGCTGTGGGTGGGGGAAGCAAGCCCGATGCGTGCTTTCAGAAAAAAAAAAAAAAAATCTGCAGATAACTTAATACTGAACTGAATAATGAAGTCAGTATACCATATTCCTGGTGACACTTTAATTTTTTTTTCCATTTTGAAACTTGCTGCAAGACTTCCCCTTGCAGAAAAATTGAAGACTCAGGGAAGAGGTTGAAGAGAAGAAGACCATGCTGCACAGGGTTTTGTGAGCAGGAGCTACAGCAACAGTGGATACTTTCTAGTTCAGTCACTGAAAATAGAAAGGAAGGAAGTGCTTATTATTCCTCCACACTGCTTACTCCAGAACTTTACAGGAGGGGATTCCCTGGGGCTTAGGAATGCCTCTCTGAGGAGGAAAGGCTGACAGTTCTCAACAAAACACAAACTTCTCTGGGGATGGCTGCTGCTGACACTGCAGAGTTTCAGAGTAAGCCATTTTCTACGCAGGGATCAAACTTTATCAATGCTCCATGGTTTCTCTTCTTAACAAAATGGAGAAATGCTAGTCATACTTCGGATAATCTGATTCACGTATAACAAGCAAACAGATCAAGAAAACCTACTGCTACAAATAAAAAACTCCAATTACTTATGACTCAATTCTCTCTTTTTTTTTTCTTCCAAGGGATCCCAGAAGTGCAAGTTGCACCACATACAAACTCAATTCCACTGCTGCCTTCAAGTGACCAAAGCAAAAACAAACACTCCATTTGCCAGTCTCAGTAACATCCTACTAAGAAGAGCCTTTAGTAAAAACAAGTCTAATTTAAAATATTATTTTAAGATCGTTATAAAATATGACAAAACTAACAAACCAACTAATAAAGTTGTGCAGGGAAGCCACCGATTAATAATGCAACAACCGACATGATACTTTAAAAATCAGAAGTTGAACTAAGCACAATTGCATAATCCCTGGAAAGTTCACACTTTCCTAAACATTTTTCTTTTTTAAAGCCTCTGTTTTAATACAGCGTTAAGCACAACATACTGAAGTACTACTAGCTTTACTTGCGTCCTCTCTTCACAGTTACTTAGCTCATCATAAGATCTTGCAATGGGGGCCTGAAAAGGAAAGGAATATGGTTCAAGCTGAACAGTTTCAACTCACAGGATTTGAAACGTCACTCTTTTCAGCTAAAAAAGTACAGCACAGACCCTTGAATATCCCTACTCCTCTCTGTAAGCATCACTCTCTTCAGTGTTCAAGTTGGTAAGCGTGTGTTTGCTTGACTCACGACTTCCTGCTAGTTCCAAGCATAACCATTAAAACCACTGCCCCCTCTCCTATTTAGCAAATTACTAAATCACCTTTTCTCATTCAATCTTGACATGCTCCCACAACTCTTATTATCTTACTCTGTCACTTTGGCTTTTCTTCTTTTCTACAGACAATTCTATTATTTTTCTTCCTCAGTTCCTCATTTCATCCACACTACTATTCAGTATGTAGCTGGAACCATTCCACCTCTGCGAACAGGAATGCGAGTGGGTACAAAAAGTATGGAGAAATGAAAGCAGCTATATTCAGAATATTAAAATTATTAGCTGCAGTGACTTGTGTCATCAAGGAAAAAAAAAGCAGCCCCTGCTTTCTGTGAGTGACTTTGCCAATTTCAGAAAAATCTTACAAGCTTTTACAGAGTATTTAAGCAGCAGTTTTGTTGTCTACTGTTAAGTCTTGTTCACATAGTACAGTAACAATATACAATATAGTATGATACTAAATGACATTTTATCAATCTGGAAAAGGAAACAGAAATAAGGCAAAACTGCAGCAACTTCCTTTTAATAAAGTCAGAACCAAGCAGGATTACAATTCCTGGTCTACAAGGTAAATACTGTCTGTTTCTTTTTTTTTCCTTCTTTTTTAAATACACACACACTTGGAAGTAAATAAACAGCATATATGCTTTCTGGAAGAACTGTGGAACTCTGCAGCATTATATTAGCAAGAGAGCAGCATGAAAAATATTGACAAATGAAAATGCTCCACATGCTCCAATCATCATATGCTGATAAAGAAACATAATGGACAATTTTCTCCTCTTGTTGAATATACATAGGAAGATACAACATATTTTCAGAGTCTTAAATTTCAGATTTTTCCATTTCCAGAACAATCATTTTACAGTTGATTTGACATTAAATTTCCTTTAACCCTATGAAAAGAACACCCAGGCCATACCCACTTGGAGAGACTATTACATGTGAGAATGAGTCAGGGACACAGACACACAAGGCAGGGAAAGGGAGCAATTTCCTTGCTGCATAAGCAATTATATAAAACCAGAAATGCCTTGTTAAGATGACGAGTTACAAGTTTAGGTGGAATTAGTGAAACAAAAACTGAGGTCTACAGATAGCCTTTGCAAAACATTGGGTTTGGCCGTTTGCCAGGCAGAACCTAGAGGTTTTTGTTCACTCCCTCAGGAGGCTTGAGGAGTTTTTACTCAGATGGTTCCCATGTACCATGTGATTTCACAACGATGTCAACAAAAAGTCAGTCTCTTTTTAAAGGGAAATGGCTAACTATACTATAAAAAAAGGAACTGAAGAATCCATTCTACTCCCTAGCTGCAATGGAAAGAAAGACAGAAGAAAGCAAGAAGGAGCAACAGGCTGTTCTCTTAAAACCTGTTTTGAAGGTGCAATCCTGTTCAAGCAATGACACAGCTGCACTCCCTCTGGAGCTCTGCAACAGTGTGCCTCAGGCAGACATCACCCACTTGAAAATCCAGGAAACACAGGAGGAGTGAGCATAATGCATTATCCCAAGGAAAATGACGACTGCTCCCCCCACTACTTTTCCAGGTTAACGTCAACAGCCCTGGTGGAGTATCCTTCCCCAGAGTAGACCAAGAAACAATCCTTAGATACCCTCTTGTCTGGCCCTGCATTTCTCTACTCAGCAAATCCAGGGTGCTAAAGCAAAGGTGGATTGGAAGATACAGCTGTGGAACACAGATTCCCCCCCCCCCCCCCCCGCCCCGTTGCCAACGTTTAAAAAAAAGTTCTCTTTTGGACAGCAGGACAACTCCTCAAGCTAGAAGGTCAGTTACTGATAAAAAGACTTCTGGACAAATTATTTATGTACAATTATTGTCTTTGCTCCATAGTCGCTCCCTCTTACCAGATGTATTTTAGGAAAGAGAGAAAAAAGGGACTGGTTAGGGAAGGAGTTAATTATCAGCAGTAAATTTTGTTCGCTGTGTCCTGCAGCCAAACCAGGGTTTAAAGAGGAGACAAAGAGGCTTGCCAAAGGGATGCAGAAGAGCAGAAGTCATCTGGAGATCTAGTCAGGCACTTCTACCTATTCAAAAGAAAACACCGAGAAACGTATCTGCTCATCCACATTGGGATTTCTGATTCTGCCTTTGTTACTTCAATATCTGGTATTAGATTCTATCTGGCAGAGGGAGGGTTACCTCAGCCTAATTTTAAGAAAATAAAAAATTGCTTCAGAACAGAACTATCAACTATCATTTTTGCCTACATCTGATAACACCAAAAAAATAGAGAACACAGCACAGCATATTACTAATGTTATTCTGGCAATGCTCCTACCTTAAATGAATGCAAGAGTAGTACTGCATATCAAAGCCTAGGTACAAAGAAGAGATATTAGAAATACCCAGCAAGCTAATGCAGGGAAAGAAGAGTTAAAGTCTGAAGATAAGTCTCAGATGTCTCACTCTCCAAAAGGTAGCCTTTCCACTCCTCTGGGAACAACAGGACAACGCTTAAATGGAGAAGTTAAACATAAGACAGATGTTCAAAAAGATGTGCAGAAGGATACAATCTGTGGAATGTCCAAATGGGCCAAGGGCAAGGCAGCTGCTACAAGGAAAAGACGACAGATTTTTCACAAGAACATCAGCTAATTTTCAAGTTGCGTGGGTGAGTGCAGCAAAAGAAAAATGCTAAGTCTTACCTACTTGCCTTATGGGTACCTAAAGTGGTCTCTCTCCAAACAGCTTACACTGATTCACCTCCATCATCTAGTACAGTATACATGATACTGGAAAGAAAAGGAGGACAAGAACTTTGTAACATTAAGAGGTATGGTAATTATTGAGATTCAGCACATTGTTAATGTAGAATTATGAGTTGTTTGGAGATTCTTCATGCTGAATCACTGCAGTAAGGGTCTCTTAGTACAGGATGCCACCTTTTACTATTTTGGTAGACTTGAAGGATTTCATAGGATTTGAAGAAACACATTTTCACCTACTTGAATATTCAAGTTCTAGATGTAACTTTCTGATTACTCAAGTATATAGTCATGTAAGTGATTATCCTTTTAATAACAAGAGACTCAACTGATTTTGAGTATTTTAAACTAGGCTGTCAGAGTGCTAAAAAGTTCTTTTACCAAAATATGCAAATTGCTATGCCAACAAAAATTGGCATTTTGCTCTTCAATCCTACATCCCTTACTTTTAAGCAAAATGCTTAACTGCCCACTCCTGCCCCACAGCTGACATCCAGCATCCCTGCACTGACAGCACAGAGTGTCTTTCAGCTTTTAGACTCTCTTCTGCATAACACACACTAGAATATCAGAATGAGAAACTATAAAACCACAGCGTTTGCAAAATATTTCCACATATTCATGCAATGCTTAGAAAAAGTAACATCATCTACCTGTATGTTTTACAAATGTATCACCAAGTTAGACTCAAAATCTCAGAAAATACCAAAAGCTATAGGGTCTCAGGTTAGATCAGTAGTGCGGAAGAAAATGCTATTATTTCAGAAATCAACACTGATCAAGCACTCAGCGTTCTTTCTTATCAGCACCAAGTCACTAGAATACATGGAATTGGGAGAACCTGCTGAAAGGATTTTTGAGCCTGAAGGAACATAAATCAGAAGGTCCAGAGAACACCTGCTAATAGTATCCATGACAGTTTTTGAAAAGAAAACCCTCTAAAGAAGTATCACGTGGTAGCTCACAGAATACAATCAAGTGATAATCTTTAAAACTACTAGAGAAGAGCCTTCAGCTTAATTTGATCTTCAGATAAAATTTCATCTTCATATAAAATTACCTAGAAACATTCTCCTTACAATACCTTTTGGCTAGGGTGCATCCTTCAGACACATGAGTTTCTCTCATCTCAGAGCACTGCGTGTGATCACGCAGCCATGTCATTTAACTTTGAGGGACTACGTAAGGACTTTTCAGGAGAGTACATTTTTCCTCAGCAACCTGTTGGGCATACCTTCTCTTGACTGACCTGGTAAGTACGAAAACTTAAGTAGGCTTGAGGTGATGCTACAGAAAACCAAACAGATTTGTGTACTGTACATACCGCAACTTGGTCAGGAAAGAGCCATGTTGTCATTAGGAGATGACATATAAATGTAGTTGTAACGACTACCTCTGATTGGGTACTGGCAATGTTTCATCAAATTTTTGTTACGAGTTGTTATGACCTCAGACTCACATTTAGCAGCTTTTGAGCCACAGTCTTCAAAATACACATAGGTAGGGGGTTTTGCAGCTTATTTAGGAACAAATTAAGATTATGGAAAAAGATAATAAATTTCACTGAATAGGCTATGAAGTTATTTACAAAAACTAAGAGAGATGCATATCAGAATGCAATGAAGAACTGTCAATATTTTTAATAGCATGAATATAAACAAATACTACCAACGAGGAGAAAATATAAAATGCCATACATAGCAGGAATGGTACTAAAAAAAATTATACTCAACTGTTCACTATTAGCCATCAAATTCTAAAAGCCTCTTGGAAAGCAACAAGAATGGCACTTCCCATCACTGGCTGGTATTGCTGTATGCACACACAATCTGAAAGCACAGAGAAATACTTGCATCTTTCATCAATGTTGAAAAGAACAAAAGCAAAGGAGAGCTGAACTGAACAAAAATTTAAACTGTTCTGGTGTTCTGACAGAGGTAAGATGACAGCAGGAGCTAGCAGAAAAGTCTTTTAATCTCAAATCAGAACCCTGTAAGATCGGACTAGGGTTCCCTATTCCTTTTTTTTAACGACAGTTTTATAAAGATACGTGTTTGCAAATACATGACTTAGTTCATATTTGAAGGTCACAGTTCTGTCACTGGCTTAGGAATGACAGAAGCACACATCCTGGATTTCAAACTGTTTGTCAGCTGAAGCTGAGTGGAAGGAAGCAGCTTATTTAAAGTAGGTAATAAGAAACAAATATCCCATATTAGTGGTTACGAACCAGGAAAAAAAAAACCACATATGCAGTGGTAAAAAAGAGGCAAGCCTTGGAGAAGACATACCCCTCTCAAAAAACTAAAGCTCTATGTGAATTTGCACATTTCATCCTCACCAATTAAGATTCTCAAATTAAACTATTAGGAGCTGACAGGTAACTTATTTCATTATCCCTTCTCCCCCACTACAGCAGCATCCATAGAACACTTCCCTTCTCTGTCCAGCAAGTGGAGGCCCCGAATGAGCCCTGACTGCTATAAAAGGCAAAAAAATCTCTTACTGTTATGCACCCCACAGCTAACCTCAGAGTATCTTTTCTCCTCTGATACAGCAATCCATGCAACAGAAAAGAAAATTTTAACCCTTTTATTCAAGTATTTTACCTTTTTCTTTTATTTTGGGGGTTGGATGTGTGTCTTGCTTTCAGACACTCCCAGAGCTTCTTCAGCAATACAGGGTTTAAAAACAAACAAAAGTAGTTCTTTATCTAATTATAAGTGTCAGTAGAAACGTCTAATTCAAGTAAACATTTAGGCAGCAGCCTGCCTAGCATCCCAACTAAAGTTGACTGATCTTTGATAACACCAGAGGAACAAGACATTGCAGAGAAGCTATAATTCAATTACCCTATTTATAGTAATGTAAATCACAGTATACACAGGGGATCTTCAATATTCAACTAGCAGCAGTACTACAACAGCTTAATCTGGCACAAGGCATGGCAGTGACTCAGTTAGCTAGGCAGAAGACAGGATACAGTCTGCTGGTGTTTGATTTCAGGGATATTGCAAAATGGGAATTATTTGTTTGAGAACAAGCAGAGTAATTATTGAAGAGGAGGAGGAACGAGTGAGGCCTCAACATTTAGAGTATTTCAGACTCTGATAAAGATGCTGAAAACACACAAAAGTCCTATTATTGAAAACAACCAGAACAGTATCTGGATATTCAAGATGTCAACCTGAACATGCTCCAATAAAAAAAGAAACATCCTGCAGCTTCCTGGGTAATAAAAACCTCCACAGCATATGTTTTAATTCCTAGATCTCCTAGATCTGCTTCACGCAAAATACCCACAGCACACACAAAAATCTGCCGTTGCACAAATAAACACATGCTACAGTAAATTAAAAAAACAGAAATATGAAGCTGCCACAGCCAATGCCACAAACAGCATGTGGCAGTTGCTTTATGCACAACACCAGAATTTACTGCAATTAAGACATACATTCTGAAATTATAAACATGTGACCAGACAAAGCTGATTGGTTTTAACAAACTGCTAATTGAATTGGAATCCTCTTATGCTCGCTCTCTCTCTCTTTAGCTGAATGAAGCAGCGACAGCCACAGCATAGTAGCTCATGCAAAACAGATACTGAACAACAGGCTTTTCTGTTAGGTCACCGTTAAGAAGGGGAATCTCCAGTGTGAGCCTGACTGTCATAGGCAGAACAGCAGAGTGCACACCAGAGATCACAGCTGGGTTCCTCTCTGCCAGACATGATTTTTACAGACCTACAGTCTCTTTTTTCTTCTAGACATGAAAGCCTCCCCTTGCGAGCTTTAGGGCTGAATTGAAAACGAGGGTGCTAAATAATTCATCCCACTAAGAGGGTGAAGGAAGGAGACCAAGAAATCCCATACAATGCAGACAGAAGAAAACAAAAATCCCTCACCCTTTTGTCCCCCCTTCCAAACTCCTCTCAACTCCTCCGTTTCCCATTGCTCTCAGGATTTTCCTCCGTGCAGCAAAGCAGATCTGTTACAGCCTCTAACCGAAGGCGAACGGAACTAATGAAATAAGCATTTCCCAACCACGACGGCAAATGTCATCACAGCACATCTCCTGCCTGCCTGCGCTGTGGGGGAGCCCTGCGGGCGCACGGAGCCCGCCCAGCCCCGGGGAAGGGATTCCCCGCGGCGGCCGCCGGTAACGGGAACACCCGCGGGCAAGCCGAAAGGCAAGGGGCAAAGACAACGCTACAGCGAGAAAGGCCCTCCAGTTTAGGGGCGCCGGCAGCTATTTGTGCTCCTGGTGGCAGAGAGAAAGCAAACTTACTGCAACACCGCATCTGGCCCTACCGGAGCGCCCGGGAGGGCCCCGCGCCGCCCCCCCGCCTGCCCCGGCCACAGCGCCCGGCTCCCCCCGGCCATCGCCCCGCAGCCCAGCGCCCTGGCTGCCACAGGCAGCCCCGGAGCGGTTCCCTCCTGCCCGCCGCCGGCCCCGGCCTCCCCGCGGAGTTGGCTGTGCGGGGAGGAAGTTTCCCCCCGGCCTCCGCCGCCCGCCCCGCGCGGGGCGGCCGCTTCCCACGGCCGCGGGGCCGCCCCCCGCACTCACCATCACCGAGGCGGCGGGCTCGCGCAGCCGGAGCTCCCCGGCGGCCCGCGCAGCCGGAGCGCGCCCGCCCCCGCGCCGCCCCGCGCCCCCCCCGCGCCGCCGGCTCACGCTTCCTCTCGCACCGGAGCGCGCCCGACCTCTGGGAACGGCGTACCTTAGATTTCCTGCCGCCGCGGCTATTTACTTAATTTTTTTTTTTTTTTCTTTTTTCCTCTTTCTTTGCAGCGGGGGGCGGCGGGCAGGGCTGGAGCTGTTCGCTCGCGCTCCTGCCGGAGGACGGTCTTGTTTGACATAGGATGTTGGTCCCAATTACCGCCGAGCCTGGCGCGCAGCCATCCCACTTAGGCAAGTGAGCAAACAGCTGCTCCTGTCGGTTTGCAAGCATTAATAAAAAACAGTTATCTGCTCCCACCTGTCCGCCAAACCCTCCCAAAATACTCCCTGACCCAGTTTAACCCCGCAGGTGCCGCCTCATCGCCCTTCACCTCCTCGTCACCGGAGGCCCACTCGTGACCTATTTTCCTGAAGCGTGGCCGGTTCCCTCCTCTCCCCGCGGTGCTGAGCCGGCGCAGCCTGCCTGGATGCTGCGAGCGGCGGAGGGAGGCAGAGGCCTCCTGCCACGGGCCGCCTCCCCCGCCGGCGGCCGCGGCCATGGCCGCCCGCGGGTGTTGGCCGCCGCAGCGTGCTGCACTCCAGCTCCCCTTCGCGCCACCGAAAGACCTCTCCCCAACGGCAGGACAACCCCTCTCACACCATTTCCTTGTATTTATGCTGCCAGATCGTCCCCTCCCCCATGCCTAGGCTTTTTAACTGCCCTCCAGCTCCTGCGGCACCCGGGGTGCTGGGGGCACGCTGTTTTCACTTGGTCCTTTGCCTTCTCTTTCATTACATCCCGCTCCCTTTCTCAAACTGTTTGAAGGAGACAACAAGGGTCTACCCTTGTCCTCTCGCCCCATACTTCCCTTTCGATACTTCTGACAATTCAGTCAATCCTATATTAAGGGACCTATGAATGTGTGCCAGCCCGCTGCCAACCTCAGTCCAGCTAATCCTGCCTCACAAACTGCCTGATTCATCTTTCTCAATCTGAGCTTAGCACAGCTAAACTTATCTTCTTTTCCCAGCCGCTCATCCGGGCTCTGCTCCTGATTACCTTCATCACGGAAGTTTAAACATTCTATCTTTACTTGTTCCTTTTGCTCACTTTTGCAAGCAGGGCAATTGCTTTGACTTCCTCCTTACCTTCCTCAGCATTGCAGGGGTTTGTTTTGTTTCATTTTTTTTCCTCTCCCGACTGCTAGGATTATTCTGAAGTGCTCAAAATCTATCTTGTTTACTAACACCTCAGGTTTAATACCCTGCTCCACAACTGCGACAGTCCCTACATGCTACGCAGAAGTCACTTGCTAAGATTATCTTTCTCTCCCATCATTTTAGCCACTTTTTACCCATCTTTTAACTTCCTCATGTTCCTCTTTTCTTAATACATCACTTCTAGGCTTCTCACACTGAATGCTCCATACACCTTTCCCCTTCCTACTTATTTGCATATTTTACATAAATACACGTATGCTTAACAGCATCTTGAAAAAAGCTAAAAAGTAACTCACCTATTTATGTTTTATAAAATTACATTAATCAGCAATACTCTGTGTCTATCTCTCCACTTAAACTGTAAGAGTCAGCTTTTTTGTTTTAAAGCTAAGACTTCACTATGGGCACTACCCGTCTTTAAAACAACCCGTGTCTTCATCACCTCTTTACATTTTGCTACCAAAGGCAATAACCCATCGTATACTTATTAATAATGCAGTTTTGGCACCACCACTTCAAAAATCCATTAACCTTTAATCTTTTGACTGCGTAACACAGATTTATGTTTTAAATACAGAACTAAAATGAATACTTACTTTCTATGTATTCATGCAAATAGGCTTCTTTTTGACCTGCCCTTTTTCATCTGCTCATTTAGTCACTGTTAACAGCAAAGCTCCTATCTCCTCTATTGCACTGGAGTTTTCTCCTATGTATTGTCATTTATTTATGCAAATTAAGTAGTTGTTGTACCTGGAATTAAATACATCGTAAAATGTTTAAAGTTAATAGCCCAAGGACTGGACGTTCACTAGATTGGAAATTAGGTTATATAAAAGATCTGCACAACTAAATACCTTTAAGCCATAAGCATGGCAATGTAAGGATTTTGTTTTCTAATTAATACCTCTTACCTGTTGCATTGAACGGTCATGGTACCATAAAAAGCAGCAAGAACAGAGACATCTTTAAATTATAATAAAAGGTAAACAAGAATTGTAATAATACTTAGTGCCTAGGTTTCAAACTGCTTTACAAACAAGCAAATCTTAAGAATATCACTAATTGGAATATTTACTACATGTCTGATTCATTACTGCTTTTGTACAGAAACTTTATTTGGTAAAGGTCCATTACCAACTTAAATTAATGAAACAAACTTGTCTCTTTAGAGTCTAAAAGGATATGGTTTTCACCACAGATTATCTTTGATTCTGTCCAATTCCAAAAGTTTCTTAGGTTCTCTCTTAGTCAGCATCTTTAATCATCACGACATTTCCCAGGTTTGCACTGCAGATTCCTATACCACACATTATTCAATTGTTTGAACCATCACAAGCAGAATTAATTTTGTACTATTTGCACAATTTAGGTGTTCATAACTTATGGTACCACTAAGCAAGAAAATTCCCATTTAGTTACTTAAGGTAAAAAATACAGAGAATCGATGAAGTGTAAGTGGCAACCCCTGCACCTGTGGGAACCAGCAGCACATCATGGGACTTCCACATTCTGGATGTAGGAGATAACGTTACAGTGACACCCTAAATCCAGTACTGTTGTGACAAAAAGTGGATAAAACTATTTACTTGGTGTTCACAAAAAAGAAGTAAACATTCAGCACTCATGTCAGAAATAAGCTCGAGTTACTCACATGCACTCATAAGCACACCCCTAAGCTACATCGCTGCCTTAAGTAGCTCTACTCCACTGCTGCCTGTTCCAGGCTCGCTGGTGAAATGGCTGCTGCTGAAGATGGCTGGCACAATTACGCACGGATTCTTGGTTCAGCTGTAACACTATGTAATATCGAAGGCCTTTTCATTAATTATTTTTACACAGCGCAGTATTTGGGACACTGTATTCAAGTCTTCTGGCTGACGAGGGGTAAAAGATGATACAGTATTTTCTGAATTGTTGAATTATTTGGAGACCCTGTGCAAGTGAAGGCTGTATAAACAGCTAACATCTACTGCCTTTTAGGCTTGATTTGGGTGATACGGGAACAAAACAATGCAAAGTTATGCATTTTGGCAAGGAAGGATAGATGGGAAAAAGACACAGGGAACCTGAAACATGCCCAGAGTCAACAAGATGACCTAACATTTGTCCTTTTAAAAATAAATAGTCATAATGAATACTTTCAGTTCAGCAAACCATCTCTGAGAAAGAAGAACAGTTATCCTAGGTGCAACTGTTAATTCTCAAAGACGATGTCCTAT
The DNA here is from genome assembly GCF_964289735.1 of Phaethon aethereus. Classification (NCBI taxonomy): domain Eukaryota; kingdom Metazoa; phylum Chordata; class Aves; order Phaethontiformes; family Phaethontidae; genus Phaethon; species Phaethon aethereus. Next base: position 10,736,771 of record NC_138593.1, on the reverse strand, counting down.
ACTTGTATTCTAGTTGCTTATGATGGGAAAGGAGGAGGGCAAAGCACTATTCCAGTCCATTAAAAAGTGGCAAGTTTGTATTTCACTCTGCATTTCCTTCTTTAAGAGTTTCATGTCATCAAGTGCTTTGTTTTTTGAGGTTTGTTTTGTTTTTTCTTAAATCTTATATATCTTTAAATCAGTAACAGCAAAATAAAGTTTGAGGAATGTCTCGGCCAGAATCACGGGATGTGAGCTCTAGCACATGCTGTCCAGTGCCACAATACCAGGAGCCAGATGGAAGTGGTTTTACACTTTTAAGCATTTGTAACTTTCGCACACTAGGACTTCTTGATGAAATGTTCTGGGGTAAATAACGAATGTTCAGAAAGATTCCCGACCTCTCTGCACTGTCGAGATAAGGGCGCTAGCCTTCCTTGCAACCATAGCATATGAGTTTATTATGGTCAATATATTTGAAATTCTGTTCCACTTTCAAATGGTTTTCTTCAGTTCAGAGGATATGCATTGTAAAACCTAGCATGAACTCTATTTCCACTTTGGAAGAGTAGATTTCATCTTCTGTTTTTAAGGAAGTAGGATACTGTTTTCACTTATAGATGGTATTTTTTTTTCTTGTAGAGTTAAAAGTAATCTCAAATTCCCAGTGCAGTGGAAGCCCTACAGGAACTAGAAAGTATTCTTCCTTCAGCAGCAATATTTGCTTCCATTAACTCAGATATTTTTAATCTTTTTGCAAACACTCAGATAATAGTACCTACCAGACTGGAATATTTGCATAAAAAACCCAATCTAATCCAGAGTAGCAAATTTTGTGGTCTTATATATGTATTTTCCAGGTGAATTTCTCTTTTCCATCAGTGCTGGAACTACTGTAAGGAGATTAATGCTGAGCAGCAGAATTGGCTGCTACCACCAAAACCAACATACCTGCGCTAAAGTTAGACCCACACAGTGGTCAGTAGGTAACAAAAAAGATAGAGGTTAAGGAGAATAAAGGAGGAGGGGAGAAAAATATATTTCACATCTCATATATTCACCAATTTTGTTATCCAAAGATGCTATCCTGTTTATACACAGGTTTATGTACTAAGAGGTAATGGTATTCCCTTTGAATTTCAAAGGGAAACATAAACCAGCAAATGTCAAATCTGGACCTCCAGAGGACCTGTACCTTTTCAAAGCCTGTCTCTTCAATATTCAATGAGTAAGGGTAATTAAATCCTTTCTGATAATTATTATTTTGCTTCAAAACCACACCTTTGATTGTAAAAGAATATTTTAACCAATGCAATATAATTTTATAGCTGACAGACTCACTCCTCTTATAAACAGGAATTTCTATGGATAAGGCTATTACGTTGGGAATTTCATACGGACCGTATGCTGTTTTTGTCTAGAGACACACAGATGTAAAATCACACCTAATTATTTGTCTACACACTACATTTTAAATGCTGTTCTTAAAAGGGCAAATGGAAGAATAAAGAATAAATGCAAATGGAAAAATAGGAGAGGAATATGTCAAAAAGTAGCAACAGGAGTAAGAGAAACTGAAAGATTTGGAACAGAAATCTGTGGTGTATCATCTTGCTGTCTTCACCTTGCCCACATACTTAAGACTTCAGAATCAGACTCATCTCCTGGTGGGCCTTTCATTTTGTCAGCTTCAGTCTGCCACTGGAGACAGCTCTCAGACAGAAGTTTTCAGGAAGACACACACTTTGCTTCGCTTTACCTTATTGATTTGAGAACATAGAGAGGCAGGAAATTCTATTCTGGCTCAATTATTCACGAAAGGCAAGCAGAGTCTTGTCAGATTTTGAAGGGAGAAAAGTGACATATTGAAAAGATGGTGACAAAATAACCCAGAAAATAGGCCTACATGTGAATGGTTTACCTGCCTACATCTTCACGGTAATGCTGTGCCCAGAATACACTGTCTACGATTTCTAGAAAACATTTCAGAAAGAGAGCAATACTCACTGATTACTAATTGACAAAGAAGAAACCCGTCTTCTGCTTAAAATTATTCTCCTCTTTTCTCCCACGCTTTGTCAGCAAGGTCACATCAAGCAATCGTCTAGATCAGTTAGGCAGTTCAGTCCTGTCTGTCTCCTCCTTTCTTCTCTAATTCAAATCTTTTTGCTTCCTAAATGCCTGGATGCCAGGTGGCACAAGCTGAAATCTTAACTTTAATGACATGGCAGTTGATATTTCTGCATTTCACCACAGGAACAGACTTTCCAAAATTTCTTATCCAGATACTGATGGATATTGTATATGTCCAAAGCAGTCAAGAATGTTTTTTTGAAATTTCTTCACTTGAAATTCTGTAACGCAACCTAGCAATGCTGAGAACACAAGCACGTTTCCTGATCAAGAGCTATTAGACTTTCTCCAGACTCACTGCACAGTCCCTCATCAGTGAAGTACAGCGAACGCGTCTGGAAGCTAATTTCCACACTTTTCTTTGTGACTGGAAATAGCTGTGGTGAGACTCAGAAGTATTATTTCACTCTTTTTAGCTTTCATACTTCTACAAGACATTTGACTAAACTAACAATACACTTGAAGAAAGTGCATTAGTATCTGACAGTGTTATTCTCTTCTCACCAAAATCTTGGTTTTGGAATTCAGTCAGTCACAGGAGTAGGACTGTCCTCTAGCCAGCTAGCTACTGTCAAAAATAACATTTCTTTTAAATGTTAGTTTTATTGCCTAATATATTTTAAAATAAGAGTTCTTTCATTTTTTCCATGCCTTAAAACGTCTTTGTTCTTCAACATAACTGTTCTTTCTCCTAAAATACACATAAACACACACACACACATGCAGAGTAAAACTCAAGAAGTCCTTTTATTGTTGCTCATGTTTAATCCCTGCAACACAAGAATTCACTGCCTGCAGAACCTGTTTTACTGATGACAAAGCATTCATTCAGGATGCATTTTCCTATGTGTTTCCCCTCTTCAATGGAGAAAAATTTATTTCCTTTCTGGGATACATGTATGGATCCATTGTGCTTCAGGGACCGCAAGCCAGTTATGAAATGTTGAAAAATTTGTGTTACTTTCTACACTAGTGTTTTGGGGGGTTACTGTTTCAAGGTTAAGATAAAAAAAAATCAAAAAACCCCTTCATACAACAATGGCCACAAGAACTATGGGGAGCAAAGTCTGCAGAGTAACTCCTCCTGTACATGGCACTAACTGGTGAATTCTCATTTACTTCTTCACAAATATTTTTTCTTGCTTTGCTGTTCTTGCAAAGCAGCAAGAACATCTCATTACAAAAGGTACAGAGGAGATGCACTATGTTTACTTCAAGATTTGTGCAAAAGAAGAACTAATAATGAATAAATGTGCCAATCAAGCACTAATTGTTTGGTTTTTCATCCTCATCAACTCTGATACAAAAAACAAGACTAGCTATTGTTAATTTCTATTTTCATCAGTTCCTAATACTTTTATATCTTAGTGTTTATTTACAAACTATATGGAATATTGCTTATTTGCTGTTGCAATTTAAATATATTTTAAAACCGTTTTAAAAAAAAATCGGTAAAAGGTTAAGCTTCCAAAATCTTAGTTTTTGTTTTGAAGTAGCTTAACTTTCAAAAAATTAGTCTGTATGCATAGTTGCGTGTTTTACTTGACATGATAAAATTTATTTTTTTTTTTGGTCCTGAAAGCAACATTCACTTTAGTATAATTAATTCAGAAAAATGCTTTTGCTTTCTTGTTTATTGGAAAGAAAATTATAATGAAAATATTCTGACCTAAAACCTGTTGGGAAGTAATTTTCAGTAAGACCTTTAGTACAGCGCTATCAGACTAATGGCAAACAAACAAAGCCAGATGTTTTTCTTTGTAGCCTGCTGGAACAACTACTTCATTACAGGCATGAAAACATCACCTTTCTGTGTCACCGAATACAATTTTTAAAGATTAAGTTTATCCTGTTGTCAGTATTTCAGCTTACAAAGTAATTGGAATGTGCATTTCATTTCAACACTTACATTCCTGTTATGAGTATTTTCTCCTATGCTACAAAGAAAATGCTTTTGAAATCACTGCACTGCATTCACATTGAAAGTCTCACCTTCATTACACAACTATACTGGCCTGTAATCCCTACTTCTTTTAAAATCTGATTCATGAGTCTATTAAAGTTTTTTAACACTGAATCTGTACTAGCTGTGATACACACATGGATTATAAATATAAAACATGTACTATATATTAAGCAGATTGGTCATGAGAGAAGACAGTGTTAAAGTGTCACAGAGTTTGGGATGGCTACTTGCTTCTCCCTGGATGAGCTACACAGACATAAAAGCCTGGCCTGTCTTCAGGTTTGTCCAAATTTTTCTCACTGGAAATACTTTAGTCACTTCACAGTCAGTATCACTGGAATAAGTGAAGCTCAGTGGCCCTGAAATACTGTAATTGATAGTTATGCCATTAATTAAGTAAAAACAAGTAACAAACCTCACCACATACTCTTAAACCCTTAGTGCAGTCTGTCAGGAGGAACAAACTAGGTATGTGTAAACAGACATCATTTTAGCTGTTACACCAAGCTCATTAAATTATCTCAAACATCTGAATACTTAAGAAAACACCATTATGACTCACACTAGTTCCAGTCTACTAAGCAGGAGATCATAGTATAAGGGCTGATAACACTTTGAATATACACACAGGGAACAGCTCTGAAGAGATAAATAGAAAATGACCTGGTAGAAGTTTTCAATTCTGATTTTTATCCTGTGTCAGCAAACCAAGTAGCCAGCAAAATTCATAATTCATTCTGAGTAACAGTTAGGAAGTGCTTCAAGTGAAAGGTCTGTGTTTTTTCTGATTTTGCTTCCTCTAACCTATAGAAAAATTAAACAACTTCAGAAAAGATGAATTTGTGAAACTGTTTATTGACAAGATGTGAATACGCAAACCGGTGGAAATGAAGTGTAGGCAACTGAAACGAACAAAGGTCATAAAGCTCCTGGAAATACGCCATTTTTCATTCAAGCTCTTATAGGAACTTCCCTTGTTGGATCACAGTAATACATGTGAGTGTTCAGAAGAGCAAATTAAATACTGACCACTACAGACTTCATTACTTTCACTCACCCACTCAATCATATTTTGTTTTAATTCCTTTCAGGAGACTGAGAAAGTCACCTTGTTTAAGTGGTCAGCCCTTGCTGTTTCACACAGTAACTATCACGCAAACTCCAGAAGTGTTGATGTTATGCCAGGAAATCCTACCTCCTCCACAGGAGCCAAACAGTCTGGAACAATAATACACTATACAATATTCAACATTTTTACTCCTCTAACTTTAGGAATTTTGCCAAAGGTGGAGTACTGTTAGTCAGAAAACTCCTGCTTCAATATCTTCATCTAAGCTCCGCACAGTGATATTGCAGTCAGCTAGCAAATTGTGCATCATGCACTAGCTACTGCATAACAACAAAATATGTTCTTACCTATCATCATCTGCCATCTTATCTTCTCCATCTTAACCTTTTTAATTTGGCCAATTATATGCTGCTGTAGCCATTAAATTAAAAATATTTCTCTATAAATGCTATCCACTTGCACAGATGTACATACAGACTTGCATCATGCTGCTCTCATCCCACATTCTCCTGTTTTCATTTTTACATTAAGGCAATGTATATCCACGAAAAATACTTAGACCCTTCTGCTGAGAACTGTAATTCCAGGAATATTTCTCATGACATATGCTGCTTTAATAAAATAAAGTTAATATCACTATTAATTTTCTTCTTTCTGTAAGGATGAAAGTTATAATAAATCACCATGATGTGACGTAAATGAAAACCATCACAGGTGCAGAGTGAAATTGTCACAGCGTTTCAGAGAGGTAGTATGAGCTGTTTGTCTGATGGCAGCTGGTTTTGTATTCACCTACTGCCATTTGCCTCCTTTAACCTTCAGGCTGAGATTGGTATTTTTACACAGACAAGATATAGAAATGAAAAAAGCTGTCATACATGCAATATGGAAGAGACGAGTGCTGTAATGAGCAAGATCAGATACAGGCTGGTATCTACCTCGAAAGCAGTCCTAGAAATATCTACAAAATTAAATATATAGAAGAGGAAACTGCCTTGATTAATGTCACAGAATCCTCTTCACATACAAGTGGTAGAAACAGCTCATCAAGAAAAAACATACTTCATCTTGGTTGTATCACACATAGCTTCACCTAAGAAAGACGTGTTGAAGAAAATTGCTCTGAGTTGGTCTTGATTATGGCTATACATCCATTAAACTTATGTTCCTCAGTGTAACGCTATCAATCGTAGAACAAAAGGAGAGGGTATTTAAAGGCAACAAGGTATGACTTCAGACACATACACACTACTTGCCTGTGCAACACTCTTGTGTGAATTCTACACATTGATATTAAGAGGAGTTATGTCAAAGCTTTCAGTCAGGGGCTATAGGAATTTGGAGAGGAAAGGAAAATGCTAATGCAAACTAATCAGAAAGATTCAATTTTATGTCTCAGATTTGCTTCTAAGATGCAAATTTACTCTTTTTTGGTTTTGTTTGCTTTGTTCTGTTTATGCAGCAGTGTACACTGGCATAACCCTTCTTGCCATTTGTTTCTATGATAAAACTAGGATAAATAACTCATAGTAAGAAGCTGCAAAAATTACTCTGATAACCGGAAAGCAGATGCAGAAAATAAAACCAAGTATTTTAAAGACCTTTAATGGACCATCACCTTTAAAACTCTGCTCTCCTACTGTATTTAAAAATCTATTTAGTTTTAAAAAAATCCTGTTTAGATTTTTTTTAAAAGGAAAGAACATAGCCTAAGTTTAAAACTAACCCCATTAAGTGTCTAAAGGTAGCTCTCCCATCCATATCTGATACACAGCTGGCAGATGGAAAAATCAAATTATGGATTTATTCATTGCACATTTGTAAAAGGACACTCATCACACAGTATTCCAGCAAGCCTGCATCTTTCAAATATTGTTTAGAGTGGGTGAAATGGTTATTGTTAGACTTGTAAGATCCAGCTTTATAACTAATTGCTTTATATCCTGTAATGCACTACAACCTCCATGACAATCTCTCTTCTACAAAGACGTATCTTCATTTATATCAGGGTTATTTGTTCCCTAGCTTACCTTTGTCTAGAAATTCATCTACTCAACAAAAGAAGAAACTTTTCCTAGGGAAACAGAATGGAAAAAAATAGCTGTTTAATATCCACTGGCAGAAACGACAGTTCAAAAACCGATGCTTGTATCTCCAGGGAGTTAGATTTACTGGCATCTTTACTAGCTGGGTCTTGGAAGCCTGCAAAGTTAGCTAGAAAGAACAGCGTGTATATATTGAGACAGAAAACTCTGTGAACGACGGACATTTTTCACTGATGAGTTCTGTTTTTCCAAGAGGATGGAGTGAAGAACTGTAAATAACATGTTGGGCAGAGGTTGAAAAAGTTATCTAGCTTTTTATAGGCAACTTTAAGACTTCATTGCTTAGTGGGTTTCTGGTCTTAATCCAATCACTATGAAGGTTTCACTTGCAGAATTAACTCCTTGCTTACCTTTGTTTTGAGAGTTGGTAATAAAACTGCATAAGAGAGCGAGCATACATGAGAGCAAGTGAGAGAGAATGAGAGAATAAACTCCTGTGCACCCTCTAAAAGCATTCTTCCAATTAAAATGTTAGAAAATGTGGGCATGAGATGTATGAGTAGAATTACATTAGCTTTACAAGTGAAAAAATGGGCAAAAAAGGAAAACAGCTTGCTACTGGCAAAAGAACAACTGTCAAGGGCAAAGCAGAAAAGAAATAATGAAATCTTAACTCTCATTATAGGGTCAACTAGTATCACAATTTCCCACTTTCCCTTCCCTCACTGGGAGCCATTTGCCATGCTAGACAAAAACAATGGAAAGTAATATGTTTATTTGACTAAAAGATACGGATTCTCTAAAGCTACCTTTTTGCACATAGCAAATGTCTGCCTTCTTCAAATATAGATATTAGTATCAGTAAATTTAATGGAGTCAGAGAAAACACTAATTCTCTTCGATACATTCACTTTAATAAAATTTACTTTCAGTCATGCTTTAAGAGAAGGGCCAAGCTATCACCTCATTATGTATTTTAATGAGCCAAATTATCCAAAATCCAAGTGTTCATTACCAAAAAAAAAGTTTCTCGACTTGATGCAAAAATAACCTTGTAAATATGTATTATTGTTAACCAACGCAAACATGCCTTCCTGAATCTGCAAGCAGGCAGGACAATGATTTTTAGTAGGAGTTCCTCTATCCTGTGGCTCAATGGACATTCAATGATGGGTGCTGGGAGCACCGTTCCTGTAACATGGTGTTGCTCCACAGAAGGTAAGTAAAGGGAAATTGAGGAAATTAATAAAGATCAAAAATGAAGAAAAGCAAGGAACAGAGGATGAGAAGACACTGATTTGGTTTCCCTCTTTCATCTTTCAAACTTTAGCTTATACTGTAACCATAAAATAGCTGTTATTTATACAGCTGACTATATTTACAAATTAAGGCATAGGATTATACAATCATTTGGCTCAGAAGGGACTCCTGAAGGGTTTTTTATTTATTCCTCAGCAGCTTTCCACACAAGTATCTCTTCACCACACCAGAAATGGTTTCCTCACAGAGATGAAGAACAATAGCTTTATAATTACATTATTCAGGAATGTAGGAAAAGCTATGAAATGCTTGTTGAAATTACTGAGGAAGCAAGCCAGGCAGGCAGCATGTTAGCTCAAACATATCTCCAATGCAGCACAGCAAGGTCTCCATTATCTCTTCTTAAGGAGAGATACTGGATGACCCGTACAGCCTCAGCTCACACAAGCGCCTCTGCAGCAAAGATTCCCTGCGGCATAGTGCCTCCTAACAGCACACCACAGCCTGACAGTCCTAGTTTCTCAACTGTCAAACCATTTTATAAAGTAGCTTGCTCTTCCTAGCACATGAAAAAAATACGTAGCGGGTAGATGTCTTTTACTTAACAGCTGAATACTTCATAGTCAGTCGAAAGCTGGCAGTAAGAACTTGCACTTGGTGAATAGCACTTTTACAAAGCAGAAAGCTCGCTCTTTTAGTGACTATTTCCTGTACAGTGAAAAAATAGATATTTCATGGCTACAATGTGGCCATGTCCTGAAAAGATTAAAGACAATTCTATCTTTTAAAGTAAGTGGGGGATTTAACCATCCTCTAACCAGATGCCTCTATCTGCCTACCATAAGCATACAAAAGAAAAAAAGAGGCATAAAAATATTAGACTATTAACATGTGTTGTCATTATGGTATCATTATAGTTTTGTTTTATGCAACTACACAGAAGGTCAGTGTTAATGGTGGAGGTCACCTTTTCTAGACACTTTTTTTGTGTACCGCCTATTAAATGGTACAAGTCTAATAACTTGTTTCAAGCGTTATCTAGCTGCTGTAATCAAAAAGGGTTTTCTTCTAAATGATTCCTTTATGGTTTCTATTCTCTTGTAGTTGCATAAAAACGGCATCCAAAACATGAAGAAGCAAGAAGGGCAAAATTGAATAACTAAACCCTTGTGACTTCTGGGATGCCACTTGTGATTTTTTTTTTTAAAAAAAAAACCTTGAGTTGGCATCCTCTCATACTCATTTTCACATAAAGTATTAGAGGCACTGAAAAGACCAACATTTTTTCAAAAAGTTGCAACCAATTATAATCAAGCTAAAATATAACCATTAATTCTCTTAGACCATCCATACACGATTAAACTCAAACTCTCACCATGCTGAGATACAATCTCAACTCACATGGATGCACAGTAACTTTCTTCAAGTTCTTTCCCTTTTCCCCCAATCTGATGCAAATGGCGCTATTTTTCTCAGAAGACTCATGTTCCACATAGCAGATGTCTAGGAGCTGGAAGCACACTTGCCAACTGAAAAGACACACACCAACTATGAGCAGGAGGAGAGTAACCCAGATCTATCACCAGCCAGGGACAGGAAGGAAAGCAGAGCAGTAAAAGTTCTAGGGAAGTGATTTTAGTCTGCTGTCGCCTCCAGTTTCATGGCAAGAGGCTTTTACAGTACATGGTAGGAAACAGTGAACCTGAGGCTTCAGTCAAGTTGCCACAATCAGCCTTGAAGAGCTGCCCTTGCCTCTGAGTGGTTATTTGGTGGTTCTTCAGGTCAACATTAGTAGCAACCTCAGACTGGGCAGAACAAATGTCTAGAATAGATTCAGACCACCCTAATGGATTTCCCCTCTTCCCTTAGATGATATATAGCCAATTATCTCTAACAGAGACATTAAATTCTGTAACAAATGTTTCATTTTAATTCAAGTCACAGGAACCATTAATGCTGAGGTTAGGCTTCAGGAGCTGGGAGAGAAACAAAAGGCAGCTGTATCAGATCAAAAGAAAATCCCATATATTCACTCAGTGCCATGTTTCTGACAGTGACCAGTAACGTGTGTCTAAGGGAAGGTATAAAAACAATTGAGGCATATAACGAAACTTCCTTGATATGACTGCCCAGCTTCCAGGAAAGCTGAGGCATGTTGCCTTTTTTTCCCCTCGACAGTGTCCTGTATTAGAGACTTTGTAACAGCCTTCTTTCCTACATCTCAAAATCACCTGTACGGCTTCAGTTGTACAGAATCCCAGAACAGAGTCAGCCCTTGCACCTTGCTTTCCTTTTCAGAATCAACTTTCCTCTGGTAAGACAGAGAGACATAACTCGCAACATAAAACACAACTAGGGAAAGAACCTGCTACACAGGACCCCCTATGAATAACAGAGAAGTAACAGAGAAAGCGTCCACTGGTTATCAACACGCTGAAGTAAGAACTACCTCTAGAAGCTTGCAGCTTTATTAGACTTTATTCTTCAACTGCTCAGTGTCCAGAACTTGCAGTTCTGCACAGCAGAGGTGTCCTGCCAGTGCCCAGACACACCTGGTACGAACAACAACAAATTAAAGTGAAACCATCACTATCTCTTAGCTTCTGGCTCCCAGTAGGTGCTGCTACCTTAATTTGACCCTGCTTACGCAGACCACAGAATGAAGAGCTTCAGGAATACAGCAGACTATAAACATACGGTGTTTCTTCTGGAATTAAAAATAGAACAATTACCCTTAGCAGTTTGCAGCAAGACTTCATGCATGTGAATGTCTGCATTACAGTATATTGTGTGCATGCACATCTTTCATATGTGGAGGAACAGTTACCAAAGATGGACATCAAGATCTTTATTACAACAGATTATTATGACCACAGATGATGTGCCAGGAAAATACAAATACTGTATATTAAACCATATGGAGAAGTTTCGAATACACTGAGCTCAACCATCAAAATGCTTCTTCCACAATCACCACCCACCCACAGACTGATGAATACCCATCATCTGTGCACAAAGTTTAACTTTGCTTTATTAACAGTGGCATGAAGTCTGAATATATAAAAAAAGTGCCCTACTATATAAAGCAATGTTTTGGGATTTCTTTTTTCTCCTGGTGAATTGATTTCTAATTTAGTTACTATAGAAACCATCCTGGAGCCCCCTTTGAAAGAAAAAAAGTATCTCTACATATTTACACACACACAGAGCTAAAGGAGAGGAGAAAAGCTAGAGTGCTTTTAACCTGTATATGCAGGTTACTAAGAAATGTGTAACTGGCTAAATAAAATAGACTTGGTATTCATTTATGGAAACACAGCTAAAACTCCCTTAAGTCTAACTGCAATAAGCATTCATACGATAGTTGCCATCACTAGCAGGGCCATGAATGTGCACAAACCTCTGGTCCCAGAAAATCAGGGGCATTCTTTTCTGTTTGGGAAATAAATAGGTACAATAATGCAATAAGTTTGGTTTTTTTTCCTTATAACTGAAAAGGGAAGTTCTGTGCATCCTGACATTATTCTAATATGTTAAATGAGAAGAAATCAGGGCTAAGTGAACATGCCTTTTTTGCTCATTCTGAAAGAGATTTCAGTTGCAGCTGAGTGACAGCTAACAAATTAGACAACAAACCATGACACACAGATTCAGACCAGCAGTCTGCAGTAAAATTTAACAGGAGACAGCTTTACCCAGGTTTATTTCTTTTCATACAGTGCTGTCATAAACATTTCATAAGTAATTCTACTAGGACTATGCATGATTTATAAAATGTCTGGGAGGAGCAGGCTGGCATAGTCCCTACTTGCCTTTGAGCTGCTAGCTTTCTCTCTTACACACTGTTGTTTGTACTTGTAAAATTGAGTCAGCTATAATTTCAACAACTCTGAATCTTCTGTACAAGAGATTAAAAACACTAGTGCTACTTGTTCCAGAAGAAAAAGGTATTTCAATAGCAAAGTATCTACAGACATCCACTTGGACGTTCATTTAACTCTTTTGTATCATGAAGGCCAAAGAGTTCTCAAAAAACCAAATGCATTACATAGAAGCAAATAAACACTTTAAGCAAAGTGTTTCTGTTGAAAACAACCCCGGAGGGCATTAATAAGCTTAGAAAATTTTACGGTTGGCCATTTAATTTCTAAGATTAGATGCAACTACTTACTATTGTAGAGCTCTGTAATTTCTGTTTTACCACCTGACTCTCTATGTGAAGACACTAGCTGGGACAGTGGGCTGTAACACCATCTGTATGCAATGGATGACACACAAGTCTATATTCTGAGCACCTACCCAGATGGTGCAGCACATTTGCTTACCCGCTGCCTGGCTAGGAGTTTTGCATGTGAACAAACTAGTTGAGGTTTAACCCAGACAAGGTCAACACAGTGTTGAGAGATTTTTTCCAAGTTGTTCACAGATTTAGGTTTGTCCAATTCTGGAATGTCAGATGACACTAACAGCTTTTTTTCGTGGGCACTTGTAGCCATTTCTCTCTCGGATCTGGATTTTCTCACTGTGCTATGTCTGTGTCATCTGTACTGGATTACTGCCACATGTTCCACACAGAGTGTTACTGGAAGAGGATTTTGAAAATATAGCTGGGTAGAAAATAAGACCACCAAAATATTTTATCATGCTAAACTCATAATGTCCACTGTACCTCTTAACAGCAAGACTAACCTACATGCTTGCAGGAATAAGTCAAGATGTTAGCGCAGATTCACAAAGGCCTCAACAAGTTGTTTTGCTGCCTGAGGCACACCATGTACTAGTTACACTATCACCACAGCTGAGACACACTGGAGTTGAGTCCCCAGACTGAAATTTCTCAAGCCTGGAGGCAGCGGTCTATGTGGAGGACTCTAGACTAACATTGCCTTTATGTGTCGGCAGACCCAAGTTCAAGCTGAGAACATCATTTTCACACATCTTCTCTCTTTTGTAATAGTATTGCCAGTATACTGCACCAGGCTAGCATATACCTTTTGCTGAAGGTTATCTTTTATTTCAAAGTGTCTCTAAGTTCTTATTAAAGAAAATTAATAATACTAAATTATGGGAATTAAGTTTTATTGATTTACAAAACAGAATTATTATATATCTGTCTAGTATCTGTACTAGCACTTTTCATCCTTCAGAGTATAAAAATACCAATATGTGGAATAAAGAATGTTTTTTGAAGTAACATTGGAACATCCACCTAGGGATACAATGGAATTTATCTTTAAATAAAATTATCTATCATAAGCATTCAAAAACTAGACATGACTTAGGTCAACCACTGATCTCTCTTAATGTGGTAATTCACGTTTTCAAGTAGAAACACACAGCTCAATTCCCTACTGCTCATCTTCCTCATGCATGAAAACATAGAATACTCTTGACACTTAACCCTGCCATGATGAACAAGTCAGCCTTGATCATGCAAAGTTCACACTTGACTCAAAGCATGTTGAATAATGTCATTAACTTCTATGACAGTATTATGTTAGCTGGATCTGAGCTGGTATTCACCAGCTTGAAGAGTTAATCACATTGCAGGATTCTTGTAGGGAAAGCAGGCAGATATTGCAGGGAAATAACCAGAACAAAGCCATATAGTCATCAATCAGGTCACAATTGTTTGGTCTATACCCTATCAGGTTGATGGTATTTGTTAATCAAAACTTCTGTCCGGAAAGATGGAATGACATAGAAGCTCTTTTTGCAAACTGATCCATGATACAATTTTGAACCACTGTCAGTATTCCTTAGTTGTTCAACCAAGCCAAGGGACTATAATCAGAGAAGAGCACTTACCTTATACTTAACAGAAGCTTGCACAGAGGTGCTAATCAACACAACATACAGCAAATATTAAAATGCAAATAAATTTCGCAACAATTAAAATATTAAAACAGAATCGCTGGATGGGAAAGCAGAGACCTAAAATTCTGTCACTACAATCACAGGCAATCATATAACATAGTCCAGAAAGACAAACAGAACATCTCTAGGTTCTTGCCACATGTTGCAAGCCACAAAACAGCTACAGAATCCTATCACAGAAGAGCAGATGGCACAATAACCTCAAACATACCACAGAAAAGCCAGAGATACTGAAGACAACAGCAATGTGTTAAGTCACAATCACAGCAGGGAATTTAATAGATAAATGCTCATGTAAATCTCAGAAATATTCTGTGTCCCATGTTACTGAGAGGCACAGACACCCCTGTGGACTAGAAGATATCACAGACACAGGGACAGTCCATATGACAGTGCTGCTACTACACTGTAGGACTTGGAAATACTCTTTCTGCTGAGGCATGCTACAAAAGCTGAATAAAAAAAGAAAGCTCCTTCCAACTCGTGAGATTTCTTAGAGCAACTAGCAGTATTTTTTTGTCATGAGAAGTGCAAGTCTAGTTAAGAAACAGTAAACAAGAGGATAATTAAAATCAACAGAATTAAGAATTTTTATAGAGGGATCAACCATCAAGTATATGGTAAATTATGCATAACTGAGAAATGTTGGTGCTTCTCTCTCCATGTTTTCAAGCTCATCAGAAATAATCCCTCTAATGTGGTTCCCTTCAAGAGAGGAAATACCCAGTAAATATCGCTATAATACAATTCTGCCTTTCCTTTAGCCACTTGTGTGGCTTGTTTAATGCAACTTTGCTGAATTTCATATTACCGTCCCTTCGCAAAACTTTCGAATGAGAAACAGGTGTTAAAATGATGGCTGAGAAAGTACAGGTGTGTTTATCAGCTGTATAAACTTACATTGAAGAAATTCGTCTTGTTCCTCTCGCAGAAGAGGCCCTGTGCTGGCATGTGCTTCAGCTGCTGCCAGGGGACCCCGCTGCCCAGCAGCACGTCGCGGGCCCACTGCAGGTTCTGTGGACAAAATGGCGCAGGTGAGTTGCAGGCAGGGGATGAAAACGCCACCACAGGTCTAAGTACAAAGTGCTCACTTGTCTCTATTTATTAACCTGTATTGTCATTTCTCATTTTCCACATAGCTGCTGTTCTGACACTATTTTAGAAGCATGTGATTTGGAGAAGACACGCCTCAGGAGAGGGAAGAGCAAGCGTCCAGAGTGCTCAGCCCCAGCAGACTAGTCAGTCCCCTACAGCTCGCATCACCGAGTTTTGCTTTCTTGCCTTTTTTTTTAAGCAGCCTTCATTTCACTGAGATCCACCCTCCTATCACCTACAGAAACCTGAACCGTAGCTACATTAAAACACCTTAATTTTTTTGTTAAAAGTTGAATTTTAATGCTCAATATGAAGTAATTTATATATAAAACCATAAAGTTTCTCAGCAAACAGTGGAACTCACTGTCCTGGGTATCCTGCAGCCCCCCTCCACACACCAGCCCCCTCACTGCCCCCGTCCTCCCCAGCCCTCAGTCCCTCCAGCTCCCTCCACACACTCCGGTGGCGGCCCCTCAGCTCCGCCCCAGGGCTACCCAGCTGCCAGGCATCCCTGCCAGCGCCAGTCCTAGCACAAGAGGCAACCATTAGGCTTAACCTGCAGCCTTCTTTTAGCCGGGTGGTGAATTCAGGCCTTTTACCTCTACCCAGCCATTGCCCTCCAGGTAATTTCACTTAACCTCTCCGGAAAATTCCATGGCTGCCATCGAATGTGGTTAACAGTGCTCAGCGAGTTAGCAAGTATCGGTAGGAGGCTAAATGGTAGACAACCACCAGTACCTCATAAAAGCACTACCCCTCTGAGAGTTCAATGCGTGAACATCTCTTCCGTAGTTGAGAACTAGGGACAGCTGTTGGCTCCAGGCAGAACATTACTAACAGATGGGACCATTATTAACTGTAAGGTTTCACTGATGGAAGTCTTGCTTTACTTCATTTTTTTATTTCAGTATTAGAAAGTAGCATTCAAGTCGCATTAGACTGGCTTTTTTAGAGACAACTTCACTATGGAGCAGATAAAAGAGAGAGGGAAAAATGTTTAGTTCATAGACACAAGTAAGAATGTTGAATTCTGATTTGTGTTCTGTGGGCTTGAAATATGCTTCCGTGAATCATAAATGTTATTAAATCATGTCCATCCAAGAAGTATATTCCATTTGTAACATCTTGGGGGAGAGCAGGGAGAGCATTATTAGCAAAGTTCTTATCCTGTCTTCCAGATTATTGTCACTACAAGACTCTGGTGAAACAGTAAAAGCCCTGCTCAATCGTAAGTGCTTTTGCCCTAATGACAGTAATCACGCAGAAGTCTCCAACGTCTTACCAGAATTGGAGCATCCCCTCTAGCAAACTGCTGATTACAGATTCATGTGCAAGAGAGCTAAACACTGGAAATACTAACCAGATATTTACGGATGTCAAAAATCCTTCATTCAGAGAGCTGATATAGGTACTTATACAGGACCTTCATGATTATAATGTAAGGCAGATGAGGGGATTTGGATAGCTTTTCTCTTGGTATGGAACAAGTAACGTGCTCAATCATAAACATCACAAGGTACTTTCTGGCTAGTCAGGAGAACCAGTAAATTTAATTATTATCACTGAGTGTCAAATTTAATTAAGATTGAAGAAATCAAAGTATGTAAACTTAACTGTATACTAACTTTTTCCTATGGTACTTCTTTTGTAATATGTATTTCTGTAATCCTATTAACCCAAGCCTGCAAAATACTTTGAAATACATACAGAAGAAAATACAACACAGAAGAGAACCTACAAAAATCTGGTCTTCCATGAAAATCATCCTGTTTCGAATAAAATCAGAATCCAGCAGAAATAAGCCTATTATAACATCCAAGACCAGGCACATAAATGCTTTATTTTATACCAATCATAGTAATCAGAAACTTAAGTAAATTCCAAGTGTGAAAATGAAACAAAAAATTGCCTAACATATGGCAATCTGAATCTTACACTTAAAACTATTACATAAAAATTAAAGGAAAACAAAACCCTTAAGAAAGCTACCACCACAAAGCGTAAATATAAAATCCCAGTGTAAACAAATTTTAGCCATGGATGTATTCCTGAATCTAAGTTTTACAATGAAAATACTAAGAGATCATTAAGTGGAGTGTCATGCTCTGGTGATCTGCTGGGCACGTTATACTGACCATCCATAGGCTTGTATTTGGTACACATATTTCATAGGCTTTTATTGAACGAGATGATGACAATAACCTAGCTAGGAGGAAAAAAGATCATTCAGACAAATGGGGCAATTACACGGTAACTTCACACAATCAAAACTAATAGGAACAAAAGATGTAGTTACAGATTTTCCACTACCCTTCTCCTTAAATCAGCATGATCAGTTATTCCCAGTAAATATGCCTGAGCAGGTCTCAACTCATTAGATTTCAGAGTCTGCTCTGCTTAGTTTTTAGCTGATGAAGTTATTAGGAGTGGGTAAAGGGATCCAGGACATAGCAAAAAGGATTTATTCTTCTTGGCACACTGCTTGCCAGCCTGAAATGCTGGATTTAGCTGTCTGACTCAGGGCAATTATGAAGTACTCTTTCCAGTTCAGCTGTTGCCTCCCACATCTTCATCACCCCAAGATTCAAAGACAAGATGACTGACAGGGTACAATAACTTGCAGAAAAGTTTACCAGCATTGTTAAAGTGGAAAAGGAAAATCTCTTATGGTCAGCCAAGTGGAAATCTGAGTCACCTGAGATGGTTACCCCTTAACTCGGTGTCAGAAGCCACCTTTACCTAACTTGGAAACTCCATAAAGTGTTGCAGAGAGGTGTACAAAACATCCTGCTTAATCCTTCCCGCTATTTTCTTTTATAGTCTGTTAGAAGGCTTTGTTTAAAAAACCCCCTAGTTCTACTGCATCAAATAAAAAGACTACTGACCCTGAAGGGTAACCTTTTGAATGAACTGTTATTACCAAACTGCTGCTACTTGAAATGCTTACATCTGTTATGCTTACAGATTATGCCTGTCTCAAAGTATGTATTAAACTCACATATATATAATCTTGTAATTTTTATATGCATGTATTATGCCTAGTTTGACTAAATTGTCATGCTACTGACAGTATGTTATATCTGACATTAATTTCCCCATTAAGGGCTCTGTTAATAATGGACATCATAGGTTTTTTAAGTTTGTATCTTCTAAGTCATACAGACATAATCTGTGAGCAGATTCTTCTGGGATTTACAGAGTATTTTTTATTTTAGAGACAAAAAAGCACGGAAGTAAATATTTTTATTTCCTGACAATCCGCTGGTTGCAGAGTATCAGACCAGTTCTACATACTCATTCATAGGGACCATAAGGCAAATACTTTTCAGAAAATATTTCAGTTATAACTGGCAAACAACATCTTGCCAAGTCCTATCTTCTTCCAAACTGTGCCAACACTCATTTTGGAGGTAAAAACGACAACAGATGAAGACTTTACTTCCAGACAGAGACAAGGTGAATGGGAAACTAAAACTACTGCCCAAACTGGCAATGATGTTACTTCTGAAAATTCATCCTTTCTTGCAAATTTATTTCAACAAAAAGCAGGTATGTACAAATTTGCTCTGATAACAGAATAAACCAAAGAGAAATAGCCTCCAAATAGTAAGCAGGATTTTGCAGGGGGCGGGGGCGAAGGGATCACGTAGCCTAACAAAATGTTGAAAGATTTTGAAAAGGATTTTTAAAAAAGGCACTCAACAACTATTTTTACTCATCTCACAACAGCAAAACCAGTAATACTGCAAAATGGGAGAAAACAGATTGCATATGGAAAACTTGTTTTTCTGTGCACTATGGAGACCTGCCAACCCTCTCCTTTCCCAGCCAACCATGAATTTTGGCCATCAGTCTAAATTCTTCATACAAATTCCTGGCACAAATTCCTGGTACATAAACACTGAATTTTCCAAGATGGTTATATGCATTTAAAAATTAATTTCAGCTTTCTAAAATTTACCAGTAATCCACTCTGCCCCCACAGCAACTCAACCTGATGTAATTTATGTCATTTTAAAAATCAGGCTTATCATCAGTATATCTAAGCGTTCTTCTTACTCCAGTTACTGCTGAAAATGCATAGACACATTTTGTGGTTTAAATTTGTTCATGAGTGTAACTTCCACTAGAGACGTATAAGTGTACCATTAAAACATGGACATTTGGCATTGCTCTACAAAAGAACCTGAATGAGTCATCAAAGAAAGAAAATTACAACTTCATGAAAGTATGTAGTATACATATATCAGTAGGAAGATGCACTGTTAAGTAGTTGTTTGTTATGCAGAGAAGCAATAAAAAAAAAGGACAGTAAAACCCAATAATGCTAGTTGAAGCCAACCTGGTAACTACTAGGTTCAAACAGGCAGGATTCAATTTTTCTGAGTTCCAAGACAAGGCAGATTTAGACAACAATCTGTATATAATCATACATTAAAAAATACAAATCACTAAGTTTATATTTATATAGGGAGAGAGATACAAAAAGCAAAAGAGAATGCTTCCTCAGGGAAAAAAATAGAAGAAAATATTTTGCAAGTAGTTCCTCAGGCAAGGACATGCTATCTGAACCAATAAATTGAAAACAGGCAGCCTTTTTTGTTGAATGTTGATACAAAATCATTTGTCAGCAACAGTAATGACAGATTGCAGGAATCTATGGCTCCTATTAATGATTAGCTCCGTGGAAAAATTAACAACCGTTCCACATAAACAGCGTAAGAATGTTTTCAAAACAAGCTATCTTTAAAAAAATGGTAATATTTTTCTGGATAATCACTATACAGGAATATGGAATATTCAACTCCTTTCAGTAGATTGGTAAGACATGCTACTGCCCAATACGCAGCAGTACTGTTGATATGTTTTCTAGTATGAGGCAAGGGGTATGATTTGTTTCCATTACCTTCCCTTCCCTGTTATTCACAGAAGCTTCAGTACTGGTTGGGGAGAGAATTCAGGAAGCCATGCAGTGCAGCATATGACATAACACAAGACTTCCAAATACAAAATCTGTGAGTTCAAACCTTGATTATGATAATTAGTAAAATAACTCTGATAATTTCAACCTACTATTCAGACACATTTTACTAATACTTTAGAAAGACAAAGGATTATAACAACAGAGGTATGCAGAAGTAAAATAAAGAATGACATAATTTTAAAACCAAAACAATGATCATACATAGCAGAAGGCTTTTGAAATTAATTTTATTATGAAGAATACCCAAGGGTCATGCTGGAGGAAGCAAGTTATTTTGCTCTCACCTCAAATAAGAACTGATACTATTACAGCCACCAAGACATTGTTATTCCTGTTTAATCCAAAATCACTGGCTCATGAGCAGTAGGATCTGTGACTGACACTTAGTGAAATCACTCTGTGATTTCTAAACAGCAAATAATTTTGTCTTACTCAAGATGACCTCTATGTTCTGACAGTAGGAAAACTTTCATTCTACAAAGACTCAAGATACCCAGAAAGTCTACCTGTGTCACATGATGTGTTTACACCGATACTGATGAATTTCTGTTTCCAAGTCACTTTTCAGTCCACTTAATTCAGTAAAATAAATAATTGTTGTCATTTTTACGAGAATATCTTAATTTATGTTACATATCTAAAAGGTAATTCTCTGCTGAATGACAAAAAATTATTTAATCCAGTATTAAAAAAATAAATTTTCTACTCAACTGGCCTCACACACATGAATTGGACATCTAGGAGTTGAAGACTTCCAAAGCGTAGCTCCAATCCAAGCTGCGTTAAACAAACTTACCTACTGCATTTTAACACTGAGACTTTTGAATTAGTAAAAATGACAACACATTTTGTTTACTCAGGCGATAAACACAGCTAGTCAGCTATTGTATAGTGGTCTGCTCACCTTGTGTGTTTTGCTGTATGTGTACAGATATGCCAATCTGTAGAGGCTCTTGTAGTGCTGGGGAAAGCGGCTGAGACACAAACAGAAGGAGGCAATACACTGCTCTGTCAGGAACTTCCGCTGTTCCTCAAGGTCTGCTGGAAGCCCATGAGGAAATTCAGATGCATCTCCACAAGGTTCAGCTTTCTTTTTGCAGTCCCACTGTGCGGGTGAGGGGATTGCAGCCTTGATGGGATTGCCAGAAGCAGACTGAGGATCCACCAGAATTTTTTGGCCAGTAGGTTCAGCAGGATGGTAAGATTCTGAGCTCTCCAGCAGCTCTTCTGATTTTCCTGCAACTGGGACATTAAGAGAAGACAAAAGTGACAATCAAAATTACAAAATGGCAAATGAAATACACAAAATGACAAAAATTAAATGCTTTTCTTCATTAAAGCATAGGCAGAATTATTGAGTAGTTCTTGAAAAATTATGACTATTCCTGATGTTTAATGAATAAATAATCTCCAGCTCATTAACAAACAGAGCCACACACTGATCTCTCCATTGCCTTTATTTGGGCTTTTCCCTGAGCAGTAGTAAGAATTCAGCACACCTTAAACAATGCAGGATTTTTATATACTCTTGTAAAATAAAAGTGTAAATTCAGTAAAATTCTATTGCAAAGAAAGGAAGAAGGAACAGAAAATTAAAGTCATCCTGCCAAGTGAAATGTAGTATTCTTAGCAATCTACCTAGAACTCAACTCCACAATACAATTTAGGCTCAGACAGAATGATTAGCAGCAGCTAACCTGGCCTTCTGGATGATGTAGGACCTACAGTTCCATAAAAATATTTTTGTGATTAACTTGGCAACTCGTAATTCAATTGATCCACCTTTCCTTGAAGGATACCAAATCTCACTTCAGAAAACATCTGTGACATCCACATTTCCTTTTAGCTAGTCATTATTGCTGAAAACATTCACGCTACATGCAGATTAATTTTTTTAACTTTGATTTTTAGTCATGGAAGTTTACTGTGTCTCCATCTTTGCTAGGATAAAGAGCCTCTAATATTAGGTCTTATCTCCTAGCAAGCTAAAGACACACTAAAATATACTTCATCCTCAAGTATGAAGCTGCTCCTTAAATCTTTCTCCAATCAGGCTGAACTTTGAGTCAAACATGTTTTCCAGAACAGAAATTTTTCAAAATTTGCTTGCACAATCTATGTATCCATTACAAATTTACTCTACAGATAGCTGTATGGAAAAATACCACATTTGTTCTAACAAATGTCAGTAATGTAAGAATGCATTCAACACGGATTTTCTGACAGACAACTGATAACAATAACACAACTTTCTGCAAGCCTGAAAAAGAGCCATGTTTTCAGTCTAGTACCCAAAAGATTACTGGATTTAGTGGTTATGAGAGTACTATTTTACAGAACTAGGAACTGGCATCTATTTCACCATATTGATGCAAACATTACCACAGACTTCCCTAGCTTAGGCAAGACTGAAGTAACATATTCTCAAAGACAACAAACCAAGCTAATCCAAGTCTGTGAACAAAAAGATGACTAGTCAGCAGTTGTTCCTAGTGAGATCAGTGAAGTGATTCAAGGCTATCCACATACCATGGTTTCTGGATCTATGAAACTGGAAAAGACTAAAGCATAGTGTGAACTGGGAAAAAAGACTTAACATCCCCTAAAGGGCCACAACCTGGAAAGGTGGGAAAAATTTATACATTGGTCCTGTTTGTCTTTCCCTGCTGAAGTCCAGCCTCTCTATCTACTGCCACATCCAACTGTACAAATATCAGACAAAGGGAAAATCCAGCTAATGGACTTTGAAACAATTTTTCCAGGAATACAGAACACTTAGTACTATTATACATGGAAACATTTGGTAGAGAGCAATCCCACTTCTCCACGGAAATAAAGTATCCAATGGAATAAAACATCTAATCCCACTACTTGTGCTCTTCTGCGTACTGAATATCAAGCTGCTACTGGGCCAAAAAGGAGAATAAATAAATAGAAATTATAAGAAATAAACAAAAGAAAAAATACTCCTTAAATTATTTAGATATTTGAAACATTGGAAAAAGAGTAAATAATAACCTGAAAGAAGACAAACCAGTCAAAGGGCCACCAGAGACAGCAGTTTATCATTATTCTTTTCTTTGTAAGGTTTAACAGGTAGTACAAATAGGGATGATGGTCACAGAAGCAAAGCACAGTTTCAATTTTAAGCTACATGCAGCAATAACACCTAGTTAAAATTCTCAGTCACAGCACAGCATATTTCAGTGCTTCTGCATGCCAGAAGACACATTTTAATAAGAATTTACCAGCTGACATTATCTATTAAATCGGGCATACTCTTTTCCTCTGTTGATCCCAGGGTGTCTTTGCTAGGCATCAGTGTATCCGCACAGGCAGTAGAAATCCTCTTCTCTGTGTAAGTCTTCTTGAGGCTGTCTTGAGAACTGGCAGGCTCATTAAATATATCCTGTGTGGAACTGGAGTCAGACAGCACCGCTGCAGTGCTATCCTGACTCCTTTCTGAAAAAGAAAATAAAGAAGGAATGGACCAGTTCATACTCATCAAGCTGTTAACTTGCATCTTGGTAACAGCAACCACTCTGCAAACCTCTTACAAGTGCAATACAGGATCCTTAACAACCAATTCTGTTGTCTAAAAGGTATTTATTTTGTCTACTTCAACTTATCATTTTCATCTCACCTCTTTGTGCTAAGAAATTAAACCCCCAGTCGTCTTTCATTAGGTATTATTTAACACTAATGTAACAGAGACCTCCCTGCCCCACCACATTTCTGTCTAGAATATAAACCTGGAATTTGATTCAAAAGCAATGATGCTCAACTTTCAAAAGCAGTTAGGCTGAGGACGCAATATTTCAGCTAGTATGGTCCTACAAAATTTCCCAGGTTTACTGTGTCATTTACCTTGAAAAGCACCCAGTATAATTTTGAGCCTGACACAAGCAAAGCTCAATTGACAAGAGAAAAAGACAGAAAAATCAGTACCATTAGAGGGCAAAGACTTACAGGAGTGATCACTGACGCCATCTATCCTGCAGGTGTTAGATGCTGAAAGGTGATTTGATATGGCAAATAAACAATCTATCAAAGAACTTGGTCTACAATAGACAGGAAAACTCCTGGACTTCAAGGCAGTAGACAGAAGACTAGGAGAAGTGACTTTGCCTTGGCAGAATAGTGTACGTTGGCTGCTGGCTACATTACAGTCACAACTAAATTGTTAAACTGCAGATCGCTGTTACAGCACAGGAAAGTTGTACAGGATCATGACTTTATCATGGGGGATAAAATTCACACCTCAGAACAACACAGGCAAGTGAAAACCTTCCACCCATGTCTGAAACCTGCCTGGTATAACCCGAGTTCTTCTACATTAAGGGTTATTAGAGGCAACCCTGCATGACTAAAAAATGCAGCTTAGTATCTCCAACAGAAAGATGCATGCATATTCCCACTGCGATGGGAAATTGGCATTTTTCTGTAATATTGTGCCAACATAATTCCATGTCCAACAGAAAATTCCAATACAGGCAATTTTCTCTAAATCTGTAGACCAAAAGATTAATTTCCAGTTTTTGCTCAAGATACAGGAATGGCTTAACCAAGAGGCATGTTACATCCATTCTCTAGCTAGTTCTACCGCATTCTTATTCATTAATTTTCTTGATAAGATCAAGAAAGAAAATTAAAAAAGCAAAAGCCCTTGCTTTGAGATGAGATGATAATTTAATTAAATTTCTTCTGTTCCATCTGAATTGCACTTGTTCAGGAGACAGCTAAGGGCCTCCTATGAATTTATTTTATCATGATAAATCCCTCTGCAAACCTTCAGCTTGCAGATCAGGTTCTGCTTATTAGGATTCCAACAAATTTAAACCAAATTTGATGCACTATGTAGGCTTTTCACTACCACACAAAGAAAACCTTCCCTTTCAGTGAACAGATCTTAATAAGACTATATCTTGAAAAAGAATGGGGAACAGTATTTGCTTCCTAATTGGAAGTTATATAGTTAGCTAATGATGACAAGTTTTATACAGAAAGAATATAATTATAAAGAATGGGACGAGAAGGATTCTGAAGAGAGGTCAGTCAAGCTTTAAATGACTAATTTATAAAGCTTTAATAACCTTCTGTGGTACAAATGGATACTATTGAACTCCCAGTTGGCATCAGAAAAAAACATTTACAGCAGCTCCCTTGACATTTTTTTCAAAGGAAGTTTCTGCATCTGTGGCAAAGGGGCTGAATTACTCATCTAGGGAAGAAAAACAAGTTGCAAATTTCAAAATGTTGCCAAAAGCCTGGAGGTCAGTTCTGATGTGTGGGTTATGACAGATGAAGCATTAGAATGTAAATCAAGAACTGCTAGAGCATATGCAAGAGTGGTATCACATCACTAGGAAATTACAGTAACTTAGCAGCATGCGAAGATAGACAATGATTTAGCATGTTAAATTGCAAATGTATGCATGACAAGGAAGCTTTTCCCTATGGGGAACAAATGTAGATACCTCCTTACTATTAGCTAGCTATTTTGATTTGAAATTTCTACTAAAATGAGTGTAAAATTAGTCTAAAATAATCTTAATGATATTAACACTGGGCTCCTTAATCACTGAAAAACAGAGGAATACTACTATTCAGACAACTTCCTATTATTTTAGATACTTCTTGAATGCAGTAGATGCTGTCAAACTAAGTGGGCCTGATGAAAACCTCTGGAGTATTACAGAAATTAGCAGCAGACACCATTTATTAGTATTAATTTCTCAGAAGTCACAGAGAATGCGTAAAGTTCCAGGGAATGGAAAACAAAGTGTAGTACCTATCTTTACAAAGGTTGAAAGGTCAAAGCTATTAGCCAGCCAGCCTTCATCTTCCACAGAATTATCTGAGCATAAATAAATCAATCCATCTATAAGCACCTAAAAGATAACAAGATCAGTAGTAGAAAATGTGCATGTATCCCAGCTAATACATTCACATGTGCCCGTAAAGAATTAGTGATTCTCAAACCCGAAATGGCCAAAATGTCATGCTTTTGTAAAAGCAATTCAGCAAACTAGCACACTTGAATGTATAATCAGTAACTTCACAGAAAAAATACATAAAAGTCTTCCTGTTCTACTGAGCACTAATGAAAATTAAGCTTAATTATGGTGTCTGTATTTGGGACCTACATTTTACAAAATACACTGAATAACTAGAATGAATTCAGAGGAGAGGAAAAAAAATGATGAGTGATTAATGAGATGGCATATAAGAAAAACATTCGGAGAATTGGACTTATTTATCTTCAAAAACATGAGGGAGAATTTCCAAATACATACAATTAACGAAAATACAAATAGAGTAATTGCTCTTCATATTCACTAAGTACAGAGCAAGAGGCAATAGGTTTTAATTGCAGCAAGAAAACTGCCTTTTTTTTTCCCTAATCTCTAGCTCAATTATTACATACAGTTAAAAAATTACATAGAGAACTTACAGAATCGCTGGAGGTTTTCAAGGCCAAGTAGACAAATAGCTATTATTTGTTAGGTTACCTAAGATGTACCTTAATACAATAAAAAAACTCTGTCAATACCTAAATGCTGCAGTATGTAGTGCAGAACTCATGGCACCTGCACCAAAGAATCTTTGCCCAGGAGTCCGCAGGGCTCACTGAAAGAGCTTAAACTAGCTTTGAAGTGGGAACGGGATAAAGCCAGGCTTGCTAGAGATAACCCTGGGGGAGGCACGCCAGCGCCTGACGGACAGCGCGCTAGCGAGGTCCTTCGGTCAGCCGTTTCAGTGGAGGTAGAGGATGGAGATCCATGATGCAGCAAAGACACAAGGGATATTGATGTGTCATAAACCGCAGAAGCGCCTGAGAATGGTCACAGAGGAATTAGGGCTTATCCCCAATAAAAACGTGGTGGGATCAATAGTATATATCAATATCATAGAGTTAAAGCCAGTTGGCGGCCAGTCACAAGTGGTGTTCCCCAGTGGAACTGGGGCCAGTTCTGTTTAATCTCTTTATCAATGATCTGGATGAGGGGATCAAATGCACCCTCAGTAAGTTTGCAAATGGACCAAGTTGGACAGGATTGTTGATCTGCTTGAGGCTAGGAAGACTCTACAGAGCATTCTGGACAGGCCACTTGAAGGGCCGAGGCCACCTGTATGAGGTTCAACAAGGCCAAATGCCAGGTCCTGCACCTGGGTCACAACAACTCCATGCAACACTACAGGCTTGGGGAATAGTGGCTGGAAAGCTGCCCAGTGGAAAAGGACCTGGGGGTGTTGGCTGACTGCCAGCTGAACATGAGCCGGCAGTGTGCCCAGGTGGCCAAGAAGGCCAACAGCGTCCTGGCCTGTATCAGAAATAGTGTGGCCAGCAGGAGTAGGGAAGTGATCGTGCCCCTGTACTCGGCACTGGTGAGACCACACCTCAAATACTGTGTTCAATTTTAGGCCCCTCACCACAAGAGAGACATTGACGTGCTGGAGCATGTCCAAAGAAGGGCAGCAAAGCTGGTGAAGGGTCTAGAGGATGAGTCTTATGAGGTGTGGCTGAGGGAACTGGTGTTGTTTAGCCTGGAGAAAAGGAGGCTCAAAGCAGACCTTATCGCTCTCTACAACCACCTGAAAGGAGGTTGTAGCAAGGTGAGTAGTGGTCTCTTCTCCAAAGTAACAAGCGATAAGACAAGAGGAAATGGCCTTAAGTTGCACCATGGGAGGTTTAGATTGGATATTAGGAAAAATATCTTCACAGAAAGGGTTGTCGAGCATTGGACCAGGCTGTCCAGGGAAGTGGTTGAGTCACCATCCCTGGAGGTATTTAAAAGACGTGTAGATGTGGTGCTTAAGGACATGGTTTAGTGGTGGACTCGGCCGTGCTAGATTAACAGTTGGACTTGATGATCTTAAAGGTCTTTTCCAACCTAAACTATTCTATGGTTCTAAGCTTTAAAAAAAAAAACCCTACGTATTTTTCATACATGAAAATACTATGCTTTTCTAGCCTAACTCACAAATATATCTTATATATACTAGACAGACACACAGCATGTATTTTTACATTCATTGTCATAAATCTTTTCCTTCATCTGATAAGATTTGACTGTAGTTGAGACAGTCATTAGTGTTACTCAACCCACATGCCAAAGACCACTGCACTCTGTGAAACATGAGAATTAATTCCAAACTCCCAACTGCTATTGATACCTGTTCTTTTGAGAGATGCAAATCCAAGGAGAGTATTTAGTGCTTTTTAAAAGTTTCTGCTATAATTAAAGACAATTTAATGCAACTCAGTGTAATTTAAGAGTTATTTTGTTTACCTAAGGTATTTTCTTAGTTCTCCCACCTGGCAACAGCAATAAAGCAAGCTTTCCCAAAAAGCTGAAGTGATCCTTCAGTTATAAGCATATGACAAATCAAGGACTAACTATTCTTTTGAGGTCACTTCCTGTAATGTTTCCTATTATTTCAAAAGCTAAGATAAAAAAAATTGGGTATTAATGTCCCAAAATTATCATCTGTAGTGGGAATGAAGAGAATAGGGAAAAAGGTCTACTAAATTGTGCATAAGTAACTGCAACAAAACCACTATGAAAAATATGTTCTGATACCAGATTCTCTCTTTAGTATGATTATATTTTCTTTCATTACCCTGTTGCGTCACTCCTAAGTTTTATGAAGATTTCAAACCACCTAATGAGCTGCAATCTCTATTTAATGTAAAGTATTTCATGTTTATTTCTAAAGCTTAAGGAAATGGCACTTCAGAGCAAATTTCTTTTTTTTTTTCTTTTTTTAACTTATTCCTCATAACGTACTCAACTTGTGACATTTCAGGGATTTCTATGTCAGACTATATCACCTACTCTGTCAACGATGAAAAAGAGCAGCTCTGGATAGAAGATGTAAAATGGTCAAAAAGAAGAATCTTGTTAACTTTCCAAGGCATTAGTAAAAAAATATTAATCATTATTGGATAGATGTCACTGGGAAGAAAGAACTTGTATGTTCACTGGTACTGCCAAAACCTTTATTATATCACAGTGACATCCTGTCGGTCACTTGGATAATTAAGTAACTATCATTACTGAAACACATCTGTCTTGGATATTAGAAAAATATCTGTAGTCCATTTGACTTAATTCTATGTTTTAAGAGCATTTCAAGATTAATTTTATCCTGAATGAAACAGGTTTACCAGGTTGACTTCAAAAAAATCCCTATTCCACGCTATTCCTCCATAGCAGGAAAAGTCATTAGCACATCACTTGTGCCTGAATGCTAATGGAGCAGTGACAACACCTGCATGCCTACCAATTAACAGTAAAAAGTTGTTTTAAACTTTGGGGAATCTAAATGATGATTTAATTTTAAAATGCAACAGGAAAAAAAAGGCTCAATACTTCACTAGCCACTACCCTGTGCCAGCATTCTCCCACATGCACCATAAGCCCTGTGGACCATATGCCGTAAGCCTTGTTACCTAAACTGTGTTCACTCATTGGCCTGAAGGGGGGAAGAGACAGTGATATGTTAAAAATGTAAGTGACCTGAACTAGCAGACATACAATCCTAATGACAGAGCTCCTACTGCTAAGTATGCTGACGAGGTAACATCTCTCACGGTACAAGCTTACATAATTTATTCTCAGGGGAGCTGAAGTACAGCTTCATGGTGCCAATACAAATGAGATATTCTGCCTTTGTCAATTAATTACTATGCAGCTCAGTAATCATGTTGTCTGCCCTCCACCCTTTGAAACTTTTTGGAAATTAAAAGGACGAGGCAGAAGACCTCTGAAACATCTGCATGTGGGGGTAGGTAACAGGCTCAGAAAGCCAACAGGGTATAGTTCACTTTTTCTGAATGATGTATTTTTCTGTCTTAAATGAAGGAAAATGTATGCCCAGTTACTACAAGAAGGTATCTGAAATGTGATAAACTATCAGCTACAAGTCAAAAATCAGAAAAAATGGCACAGAAAGCTTTTCTAAAGAGCTATATACATATGCTAAAATTCAATTTACAGTAAAGAAAAATCCCGCTGCAAAGTTCAGAGCTTATGAACAACTAACTACATATTATTAAAAAAAAAAAATCCTGTCTCATGCAATAAAGGTGGGCTGTTCACAGGCTGTGGAGGTACAGACCCTCTCTCTTTGTCCTGCCTGCCTGGCACTGTATCTTCCCTCTTTACTTTTACGTATGAGCATTTTTCTTCATCAGTCTGTAGTCAGACACATGATATATCACAAAATTCTCAGTCTTGAAACAGATTCCATCCATAATGGAAGACAACATTCAGCTCTGTATCAAAAGGCACTTGCACATTATTAAAAATGAAAGAATTGCAGAGATTTGCATGGGAGCAGATTAATTTCTTGAAGACAGCAAGTCCTCTGAATGTTTAAAGGGAGTTCTCTTATGAGTCAAAGATGAGAATCTATGTTTTATCTGGCTGCAACAAACACTGAATGTGATTTGGTAACTTGCAGTCCTGTATTGCTGTTCTTCTGTCTTCAAGTGCAGAGCAACAGAGTATCTCATCAATGTTCCATTTATTTAGTCAAATCCTTTTTACATCATCTCGCACTAAGTGTCAGTGTGATACTTTTAGTTATCGGAGAGCAGTTAAACTGGGGAAAGGTAAAAATGGAGCGTACTGCAATAAACTGGATCTACTTCATTATTCATGTAGTGCAGTATGCAGCCCCCATGAACATCCAGTACCATGTGCCAGATACGTACTGCAGACTGAAAGATTTCATTTTAAACTGCTGGAGAGAGAATTTTTAAGGGTAAGATTTTAGTCTTCCAAAATGCAATGTGGATGTTCTTTTTATGCACAGAAATACCCACTCCATCTTAGAAGCTCATTGAGTTTGGCATGTGTGGCAGTGTGGTGCAAAAAGTTTCTCAGAGATCACCTTTGTCTCATCAGGATGTTGAGAACCCCTGTTTACAAAAAACTGTGCATCTTCATAACATTTGCAGAATTACAGACCAACAAACTATGAAGCGAGGCTTCTCTCACAGCATGAAGCAAGTAGCCTTTCCCAGTGAGCTTATCATGCAGGTTTTGCCAATTATTAAAAGCAAGCCGTGACAGGTAAAAGCAGGAAGAGAATGCCTGGGGAACAGAGATTTGTATAAAGGTTAGAGGCAGCACGGGCAATATTGGTTGCAAAAGCAATCAGGCAAAGACAAACACAAAAAAGGACAATTACATCTAACTACACACAACATACTACATGATGTGGATGAAGGACTTAAACAATATGACATTTTAACACTGCCATAGCAATGGATACTGAAAACATCATCTGCATACGACCACAATAATATGACACTGGATATCAACATAACAAAGGCATATTACAGCAAAAAAGACCTCATAACAATCTCTCAGTCCACTGTTTGGGACACAGATTTCTCATTTAGATTTTTTTTTTTTAATCCTTTTACTGCTTTCTGAACTAACTTTAATGCTTATCACAAAATTGAGGTAAACTTAAACTGCTTGAAGTCTCTACTGTGACTGGTCTTTACTGACTACATACATTCAGCCTGTATAAAGGAGGACAATGAGCATGTCTGTTTTGGTATATAACACTGGCTATTTAGCTGTGTAAATATGGTGACATCCCAAGTGATGATAATCTTGGTCCCTGCTGAATTCCTTTTTTTTCTTATTTCCTACTTTGCTCTTGGAAAATTAAAAAAAGAGTCTAAACGTCAAGCTCCTACTATCAAATGCAGGTTTTCATTTTGAAGGGTTATAAAACAGCAAGAGGCAGAGGTGATGACAGGAAAGACAGGATTAACAGAAGGAAGGAAAAGATGTTGCTGAATGGAAGGACAAGAAAAGGGAAAGGAAGTTGCCTATTTTACACACGACAGCAGCTAGTCAGCCAGCAAATAACAG
Source organism: Phaethon aethereus (assembly GCF_964289735.1). NCBI lineage: Eukaryota > Metazoa > Chordata > Aves > Phaethontiformes > Phaethontidae > Phaethon > Phaethon aethereus. The sequence continues at coordinate 10,704,463 of NC_138593.1, read as the reverse complement.
CTGCCACTCAGCAATACTTCTGTCTCCTTGAAGGAGATACATGCTAGCAGCTGCCACGAGGAAAGAGAAGTTTAGTTGTGTTACAAGCCATATTTACTGGTTCCTTTCTCCCATTTCCATTAAAATATGACTAGAAACTAGAAACAGCATTCACTGGATATAAAGCTTTACGATTCTCTCAAATTTAACAGTGATTTCTGCATATCCTGGTTGTCTTTTTCCACCAGCAACACATGCTGGAAAGTTACAGAACTATAATGACACTTTTAAATATAATGTATCTGAAATAAGTTTGCCCCCACAACTTTACCTATCTACAGATGAATGCTTGAAGATCAGAGTCCCAATATTTTGAAGAAAAGATGTCTGGCTGTACAGTAATTCTCTCCTGCTTGTAATGAGGTAATTTGCTGTGCTAGAAGGCACATTGTTTGATACTTTGTTAAAAAAAAAACAAAACCAAAACTAAAAACCAACCTAAAACCCCACAAAAAATTAACAGAAAAAGTAGGGCTCAGAAGGAACCACAAGAGTTCATGTAGTCCATTCCTTTTTCCATCAGGATAAATTACATTTCCATCATTCCTGGCAGATGGCTGTATCACTACTTTTTAAAGACTTCCAGCGCTGAAGTGTTGCAGTGTTATACTGTCACCAGGACCGTATTATAGAGTTTCACTTTTTTTTTTTTTGCTAAATAGTATTTCCTAATACTACTCTAACACTATTTTCTAATGTCCAGATTGAAAATACCAATTTAAGTCTAATATCGTCTGTTCTGTCTCCCATGAACATGGAAATCCTGGGTTTTTGCCTCTAACTCGTTGTATAGCTTTCAACACTATTTAGGTTACACTGCTGTCATGTCTCCCCTTATACTTCTCCTTCATAGATAAACCATCCCAATTCCTTCTCTTTTTCTTCATATGTCATGTTTTCTTGAAGCATAGCACACAAAAATGGTCAAAAGAGGTCTCAAAGGTCAACAACGACAGGGATCCCAACTAGCAGGTTTGCTTGTGGTAACACATGAAGAGAACTTTGCAGGTAAGACACTGTATAACACTCTTATTTTGTTTATGTCATAGATGATCAAAAACATCGATCCAAGAGTAAAAGTAAATAAGAGTACTATCAGGTCTCAAAAAGAATAAGTATCTAGGCTGAATTTAGGCCAAATTATTTATTCTGTGAACAACATTATAAAGTTGTGTTTGCTGACAGAATAGTAAAAAAAAAATATCTAAAGAGTAGTCAAGTGATGGATATTTTCTTGCTATTTTTAGGAATGGTACAATGGAAATGCAGATGCGATTACGTGTAAGATTGCAAGAGCATTTCACTTCAAAAGTATGTATTTTATTAAAAGTAAAATGCAAACGCATGGAAAGAAGCACAGTATATGTAATAATATAAAAATGGAAGACTTCTGAGCATTGCTCAGCCTGTTATCTCTCCTTCCATCTGTAACAGCCCCAAGGCAAATATTTCAGTTTCCTGTGGCTCTTCAATATGCTGTATCCAGATCCAGAGTTTAGTTGTGCCAGCAACTTACAAAACATTATGAATGATGAAGCATTTTGCAATTCTACTTGTCATGGTTACACACAGCCTTCCTAAAGATCGCCCTAACTCCACTTCTTTCAGCGGCTGACATTTTTAATTGCTTTGACAGCAGCAAAGCTTAGTCCTAGCTAGGCTAAGCTAGCAGACCCGAGAACTGCTACTTCAGCCCTGGCAGAGATGGACGTTCCTTAGCTTGCACCTTCAGGCCTTGCTAAGCAGCCAACTTTGCTCCCATCAAGCAATTAGCATGCCACAGCCCATAATATCTTCAAGTCAATATACTAACAATACATACTGGAATATTTATCTAACTTATGTATCTCCCAAGAACATTTCAACAGTCTTTAGGACCTAAGAGATGTAGTCTTAGGCAGAATCGCTTCTTGCAGGGAACATTATTTAGGAAATACTTAAATATTTTCTCTCTCCTCTGTTTGCTGTGTCAAAAGATATCAAAAGGCTAACGTAAGAGCTTGATCACTACATAACCCATTCACACTAACATGCTACACATGGTATCAAAACAACCCACTGATTTACTACTGATTGAAATGTCAGCATGAATAAAATGAACATTTTTCTATTCAATTTAGTGAAAGAGATGAAGGATCTTCTGTCAGTTTCATCAGGAATTATTTGATGGGGAAAAGGAATAAATTCACCTTGCAGAGTTTCCTGGCATATGAACATTTGTTTCAAAACTATGTCAACAAATTTACAAATTATCATTCTTCAGGAAATGACAATAGGAAGCAGCCCACCCTCCAGAAATAAATTCGTATCAAGCAGAGCATTTCTGTGGGGCCTGACACATTCTATCAACATTATGCTATATATTGCAGATATTTTACTCAAGAAGTCTTGAGTGTGATAGTCATAGATCCAGATGGATAAACAAATGGCTGGAAGAGTAGAATCAAAATAATAGTACTAGCCAAATAATAATGGCAGGTTACTTAAACAGAAACTTAATTTCTACTATATATGTATATTGCAAGATCTTCAATAACATGGTGATAGCACCCTACCTTCTGCATTTCTAAGCCAATTATTTATTATATCACTATATATTCTATAGAGATGAGCTGCTAACCAGTCATTGTAAATGATAAAGAAAAATTAAAAGATGAAGTCTACTGGACTGTCATGCGAGTCACTTCGTGCTGATACACAATATATTCAAAACAGTTGCCACCTGCCTCCTTCAAAAAAGGATAATACTGTTTTGTTTTGCCATTTTAACAATTCGTCTTGTTTCAGCCACAGTTCAAATTTTCACCTGGTCATTTCACACAGGCACTGAAATAGTGTCCAGTCTTCTAAAGACTGAACCCATATCTCTCCTAATAAGCTCAGACAGATATTTAGCTCTTGAGGGGGAAGGGGGAAAAAAAAAAAAAAAAAAGAAAAATCACTGAAAATGCAGTTAGCTACATACTCCTTCTATCGACATTCCCATTTTGACTAAGTGATAGGTGGCAGATGACAACTTTGAATTTTGTATTTAAATTGATTGTACATTGATTCTATTTAAAGCACTGAATTTATAAAGGTAATGAGCTTCAATATTGCCCGTGTTACCACAGACCCATCACCCTCCTTGAAATGAGCAGTTTGATCATTCCTGGTCAAACCCCCCATGATTAGAGCACCTCCCTGTGCTGCCAGTATTGAGAACAGGGACTGTACCGTCCGGCGTTGCCTGCTGACGGGGTTTTTTACATTTGACGTAATCGTGGTCAACTGGAGTGGCTGTGTAAGGTGGGGATGTCAGACCTGGACCAGAGGATGAGGGGAGGGAAGTCCCAGGGCCCGGCACTGTTCCAGCTGAAGAGTGAGAGTCTTCATCAATCATGCAAGCTTTTTCCCTGAGAGAGGCAAGAAAAAAAATTAAATGTAAACATACTAGGAACATACACAAAAACCAAAAGGAGACTACATGTTCTTACAACATTTCCAATAGAGCCATCAAATCTTTCTAATAAATTCTAAATAATGGATTTTTAGTACAGGTTATATTCCTCCCCTGTCACTGGTCAATAGTAAAACATTCTTTATTTTGTAGTTGTTAATGACACAAGTTATGAGGACTAAAGTCTCTTATCCTTTAAAAAAAAGGCCATTTGTTTTGCATTTGTTAATAGTTGCTTTTTTAAAAAAATCAATTTTATTAATAAATAAAAACGGCTTCAAAATGGATCACAAGATCAAAATGGTTCTATTTTGTTCCCTTCCCATCTACACTGTGCCAATTATTGAGAAGGTGTCAGAGTAGCGTATAATCTTACTGCTCATGATACCTGAAAACTGCAAACATTAGAATTAATTCTCATCACTTACTTTTGTTTGTATTTCATTCAGCTTCTATTATACAGTAGTTTCTAAGTATGTTTCAAAGGATACTCCTGGAAATTACTCACTTTTCTGCAACTTTTGGGGTGTTCTTCTCCTCACCCCTGGCAAATGGTCCCTCAGAAGCTTCTTTCATGAAACTAACTAGTATCTCTGCATCTATTCCAGAGTCTGGTTTCCCCACAAGTTTCAAAATGGAAGCATGAAGTCGAAAGTATACCTAGAAAACACCGAAATCCATTTGGTCAGTAGAGAATTCATAGCTCTGCAACCTATTACAAATAGTCTCTTCTTTGTAGAAACCACAGGAGTTAATATAAGACAGTCATCTGTTACCTAAACTTACCTGAATGGCACTTTTCCTGCCTTTGAAAGTTGTTTATAAATTACACGATCTGAATACTGTAAAAATTGTATAACTGCAGCCTATGGAATACAACAGTGAAAGCAGATCTGGTCTCCTTGGAAGCAAGTCATCACTGGGTATGTTCTAGATCCACCATTTTTACCAGACATCGCAGTGAAAGCAAAGGTGTTACAGCCACTATTCCAACTCATGCATGAACTTATGCTTTCACAAGTATGAGACACTTGTGAAACCTATCCCTGTTTGATTTTGATAAAAACTGACTAATGAACTGTGTGCAGCAAAATCTAGAAGTGGAATTTCTGCTTGTCTATCCAATACTGAGACTGTACATGTAAACTGTCTTTAAAACAAAACCAGCCTGAATAACACACTCCATTTTATTCTCCAAGTTAGTCTTCTAAATGTTCCCAGATGCAGAGCACCATGTACATATGCCTAATAATAACTGGGAGTCCATTACCTGTAGAGAACAAGGTTTTCAAGCCAATGTATTTAACTTTCTTTTACCTCCAACGCTTCCATGGCAAGTTCTGGTGGATTATGGTAGTGAATCTTCTTTGGATATCGGGCAGCCTCCTCATGCAGGTAATGACCTGCCTGTTTGTAATGAAGCAGATAGACAACAGGAGGCTGTTTCTGCTTCTCTGCAATCTTTCCCAGCATGTAGTGAATAAGCCACTCCTCTTCATCGCCATCTCCCTCACAGCGAGATGCTGACGTAAAACACAATTTGGCTGTCTCCAACATAGTGTCTCGACGCTCTTCCATCTGTGATCGAACAAAGTGTTGAGAATACATTAATTCACTGTGGCTGGGATGAAAAATTCTAAAAATACATTCCTGCATATGTAAGTGCATAAACAAGGTACATCATTTAAAACACTTTCAACCTAAAAGACATAGAACATATCCAAGTGATCAAATACATCCTGACGACCCACAAAATGTGTTTATAAATAGATTTTTGTTCATTCCAGTAACTGCTGACACAAATAACCAAAACAAGACAGAAGGGTAAGAATATGTGTATAAATATAAATCTGAAAAATAACAAACCAATATACATGCCTACAAAAATTTTACCACTTTTTCAGAGCTCTAATTATCTTAACTCTTCAAAGAAGAAAAATTTGTTTTGTTCTGCAACTAAAGTCTACTAGAGCCACTACAGACCACTATCATTCGCAAAGAAATGTATTTCATCTTGCTTGCAATGCATCTTAATTTCGGGCCAAATATGTCAAGAATACTCTCACCGCCCCCCCACAAAGAAATTAAAACCAGCAGCATGAATTAATTAAATGCTAATAAAAAATCACATAAAAACTAAGTCAAAAGATGCATTAATGTAGTTTTCTCTCTTTGAAAAAGAGGTTTTTATATTTAAATTGTTGGGCTATAACAGTATCCTAAGCACTTGCGGCACTTCAAGAACTATAACATAGCCTTTCCTTTCCTAAATATTTTGTAAGGAGAAGAGAAACACATTCTTGAAGAGACATATCTCTGGAAGGGAAATTACATTGTTGTAATTTATCTTTCATTATAATAGAGCTTTTCTTAGTAAATGATGCATCTTTAATATAGTCACTTTAAAAAAGGAAGATTCAAGTAGTCCTAAAGAAACATTCTGATTTAATCCACAACTTAAGATGGCTGCTCTGCATAGTACCCTTTATCTGATAACACAAAATAACTCCAGCATTAAGCCTGGAATTCTTCAGCAAGCCCCTCATAGCCGAAAGGCTGCAAGACAGTAGATTTTGATAGATCAAAGGCATAAAATATAATAAATTCATTTTCTGAGTAGTTAGTTTTTGAGCTCTTGGATGTAATAACCCTCAGAAAGAAAACTCTATTGTTAGTTGTCATTTCAAATGACATTCAAATAAACCATTTGTTCTCCTTTAATATGCATATTACATCATCTTTTTTCTTAGAGGGTCAAATACTGTGTAACTGTCTATGGGAAGGTGCAATGTTAATATGTTCTATACAGGCAGCTCAGATGCAAGACCCATCACCTTGCTGTATATATGTTCTCCTGGAAACAAAGGATGTTCCCAACACCTTTCTCTACAGTTCAAACACTAAAAGTTTACAAATTACAGCAGATGGTCAGGAGCAGCACTTCTTTTTTTCATTCTGCTTCCACTTGTGGACTACATAATATTTGTAAGTCAGAATACAGTTAAATCAGAAATAGAGTTTACTGGTCCAAAAGGACAGACAAAACATTTCCCCTAGCAACTCTTACCACTGTCAGAGAGTATTTTGAATTCCTCATTTTGACTTAGCAATAAACTTTAAAACCACTCTAACTTCTTCATCATCATCACAGTTAAAGAGCTAAGGAATTTACAACAACTTTTTCTATGAAAATTCTATCAAATCTCCTCATTTTGATCTTTTGTTTAAGTAAATAGTCTAGAAACATAGAAAAGGGGGAAGATGTCTTTAGATACAAGAAATGACATACGGACACAGATATCAGAGTAGTTCCTGATCTTTTCACTATTTACATATGTATATATTTCACCTTTTCCGGGAAACATTGTATGACATTTACAGAAAGGTAAGGTAAATATAATTCCCCTTTCCAGAAGGTTACAATAATTTTGTGTCACCTTCAAAAGTTAGTTCAAAGATCAGGCTCAAACTAATTTTACATAGGAAAAAGGAAAAAAACCAACTCTTTAAATACCGCTTGACCCCAGCAGCTTATACTAATTAGTATTAGAATTTCCAACATAAGTAACCACACAATCTAATATGTGGTATACAGCATGTAAATATTTAATTTAAAAAGTTATTATGTTAGAAAAATATTTTCTTAATTCTTAAAATATTTAAAATTTCATACTACTCTCAGTTAGATCCCACCTGCTGCACAACTTCAGGGGGGAGTTCTGATTTCCACTGCTTAAGCTGTCGGGATGCAAAAGAATGTAGGGCATAGGAAATGGTGCCGTATTCTATCCACAAGGAGAGATTAGAGCTGTCAATCTCTAGGGCTCGCTTGAAGCAATTCAAGACTGGAGTAGAGTGCTTCCAGATTGGGCCATCGCTTTTCAATTCATTAGAGTTCAACTTGTCCTGAATACGACTTGCTCGAGCCAGAGCCATGCCAGCCCACGAATCAAACCTATGCAAGCAAGAACACATGTACAACATAACATATGAACAATTTCCCCCCTAAACTTTACACTGAGTGGCACAGACAAGATTCAGTTTGTTATATCCACAACTTTCTCTTCCGTTCATCACACGTTCTCTCGAAACAGATTTCTCCATCTCCTCCTCCCCTCGAAGTGGAACAGAGGCTGTATACCTTAATTCATATTGATTTTATCAAAAATAGTTTCCTAATAAAGCACTGTCCTCAGTAACTGTCACACATGAAAAACAGATGAAACAACAAGATTTACTTGCCATGCAAAAATAGCGTATCTATACTTCTAATGGCAGCAATCCCATTGATTTCTTTACTCAGCAATCATCCTGTCCTGTCCAAACACTGTCACCCTTTATTTCTGTAGGCCAGCAGACAGCCATTATGACATTTTGTATTGCTGGACTGAACTGTGAATGGTATCCATCATCATCATCATTTTCTGACATTAAAAAAATCACAAAACCCAAAATGCATTCATGTAGGAAAAATCTGATGAACAATAAAGATTGCTTACTGAGGAGACTGTTCAGAATGTAGTCCTGTGTTGTTTAGATGATTGACAATACAGTCTGAAGGGCAGTTGCCGTACTCTATAATCTCATATTAACGCCTGGGGTCAATGGCTCTGGAATTTTTCAATTTTACCATGATTCTAACATCAAAGGAATAACCATAATGTTCTCGCATTTTTGCTTGTAATTACTTGCTGATTTCAATTGAAAACCCATGTATCTGGGTCAACTGACCTCAACAGTCAGATTCCTGAGGGGAATGGAAGGGGAACTGTAATACAGACATTTGAAAAAGTAACATCTCATATGACTGTGGTAAAAATACTATGCTACCACATAAAGCATCTTCTGAGCAACAAAATGTCACATATTAAAGTAAAAATGCATTCCACTCATTTACTTATGAATTTAGGTTTTGAAGTACCAAAACTACAGAAAAACGGAGGGAGGGTGGTGGTAATTTCTTTATCAGGCTTCAAACAGAAGTTTTAGCAATCTGCTAATCACAGTTCCCAGACTAGAAGATTCAATAACCTTAAAACTACAGCTAGTCCCTCCATAGATTTCACACGTAAAATTCTCTGTGCCTTTACTTTCCCTTTTGTCTCTGTCATGTGACTGGATTTAGAAATAGTCTTCTTGTCTCAAATGACATTATGGTTTTTGGCACTGACCCTGATGTATCAACTTCAAGGAGAATTAAAATGATAGCTAACATCTAATACGCAAACAATATCTTTAATCAGCAAATTTAACAATTATTTAATTTCATTTCAGAGACTTATTCAAAACATGCTTTACTTTTCAGACAAAAGAGCTTAATCTTGGTGGTATTTCAGTAAGTTGTAAATTATCAAGAAACAAGGTGGTTTAAGTATCACTTAAACACTTTACTTGAGCTTTTATTCTCCGAGTAGTTCTCTAGCAGCAAGATCAATACTTTTAGGAAGAGGTCAGCCTAAGCAGTTAACCCACTAAAGAATGCTATTTGTGCTATAGCTATGCTATTAACAGGGATATTTTTCATTCCTTGTCATGCATGAACATGCCAAAACAAAGAACAAAAGGTGCACAAGAAAAATATGGATTTGGTCCTTGCCCTCCCCAGTTACTCTTGATTTTAATTTAGCTTCACCCCCCTTTCATTTTTTGGTTTTAATTTCAAAACAATCAAATATTTAACACTAGGTTTGAGGTTTGGTTTTGCTTGTTGGGTTGTTTTAGAGATGCCCTTAATTACACAATCAACCTATGATAACAGATTGCAGGTGGGTTTTTCAGTTGTTGGTTATTTGTTGTTTTTTTTTTAATTCCTGAAATCAGAACAAATATCTTTTGTTGTCTGCTTTTCAGTACTGAAAGAAGTGAGAAGAATGAATGATGTGCAGCAGGATACAATAATACTGACCTGTTTGGACAAATACAAATGTCATGCATGTAAAATTTAATGGCCTTAGACTGTTCTTTATTCTTGAAATGATAGTCTGCCAGTAGATAGTACAACTCAGTCACCACTGGTGGAGAATAGTCTGCACCATCCGGGAGAGACGGTGCCTGAAAATAAAAAAAGTAATGGTTCATATTAAAAAAAAGTGTTCATATTAAATGAGCTGCACACTTGTTTCTTCCTTGTAGTCAAAGTAGCCTTTTCATCACAGAGTATGAAGGTATTGAATATGAAGACTGTGAAAGCATTCCACAGATACACAGACCACTCACAAACACTAATGAACATCTCATACTGTCTCCATAATCAATATTACATCTTGCCATTGCAAGACTGAAAACTTTGGTGATGTCCTTCATTTAAATGCAATTACCTAAGGAAATCCAACATCATGGAATAAATCATTCCCGTAACTATCCCAATGTCAACATAAAAATAACAACAATAATTTTTACTCCTTTCAACTTTTTTTAAAGTAATTAATTATACCTTGCTGCATGTTCCTTCAATATAGGCAGATACAGTATCTAGGCTCAGCATAGGCTTGTCTGTTCGAGGAACAATTGTAGCAGTCTTCTTCAAAAGGTTGGCCAAATCAGCAGACACAGTACTGGTTTTGTAACTATCAAATTCCGGAAGAGCTTTAGGCTTAAAATATTCAAACATGAACAAAGCATCTTCCCATGTCAGATCAACCTGAAGAAGGAGGTAGATGAAAGGGGAAAAAAATTATCTCAAATTCCAAATTCAAAAGTGTATGAGTTTTTATGGCTTTTCTAGTTCATAAGAAGAAACATATTACTCTAACAGGAAACAAATTAAACCTCCCAAGAACAGAACAACTAAAGGTGCCGTTAATTTGTGCTGCTCACAAATTTAGCATACCGCTCATTGATTTAAAAGGCTAAGGTATTGAGCTGTAACTTAGTGTATGTCACTGAAAAATAAAGTCATTCTACTTGTTTAGAAGAGTTGCTCAGAAAAGTTGTTTATAAGCAAGAATCAACTGCAAGCACCCCAAGTGACACTGAGATCATGGGTATGATATGGAGGAGAAAAACTCCATACCTTTAATTTCAAACTCAAGTAAGAAGAATAAATGAAATGGGAATTGGACAAAATTCTGAAACTCAGAAATCTCCAAACTCTCTACAGAAAGGTACTTTCAGAATTTGTTCCTCATTGTCCCTTCACTTTTCTTTCTTGAAAACAGTAAAAAAAAAAAAAGGAAAGAATTTACAGTTCTCTTCCGCTAGACTAAGTTTTTCTCCTTTTATTATTTATCTTATTCCTTACAGTAAATTTTGCTTCTGTACTGGAAACGGGGAAGTTGCATTACTAAAAATCAATTTGTAAATGATTTCAATAAGAACTTTTTTATCCAGAATTGTCCAAATTTAACAGATCTGCAAGAGGGGCAGAAGGTAATCATCTCCTTATACTTCCCTTTTTCTTACTTATTCCCATTTTCTCATTATCTTAATTTTCTAACAGGTAAGAATCTGTTTGAGACACAGATTTTACAAATTTTCCATGAGTAATAACATAACATGATTTGTGTATTTGAAAAGGTCTGTTCAAAGGAGCCAGACAATTGTTTTACTTGTTTTCCATTTATAATTCTATGATCACTTGCATTTGGTAAATGCAAAAGTAATCTGAGGTTTCTGAACATCAGTGATTTTTCAAGGCAGAGGATTGCTTTTTCTGACTTGCTTTTTCTGTCCCTTCTTTCATACTACATATGTCATACTACACCCCTCTTCCCAAGTCACTCCATGGTTGTTCTCCAAAACTCAACTAAATTTCACACATTTCTCATAAACAGATATTTTACCATCGTAAATTTCAAAATAAGCTATAATTTACTTGCATAATTTTTAACAGTGACATTTTTCACTTTCATAAACTGCAAGGTTGGCTGCTAAAGTTTTCTTCTCTCAAGCTGACTTTTTTTCCTCTCTAATTTTCCTCAAACTCGAACTTCTTCTCTGTTGAAAACAGGAAAGTCATGGCTCAATAAAATTGATTTGTCAATAGTTTCAAAACGGCAGACTACTGTGAATAAGACTATACTAGCATTTCATTTCAAATATCTGACCCTCTACATTCATAAAGTCTGCCACATTTTTTAAATCAGTTTATTTTCTACAATATGTAAAATACATAAATTTTACACAGAAATAAAATCTTCCTCCAAAGTATATTAAGGAGCATTAAAATCAAACAAGTGTGTATCTTTCATCACTTCAGGATATTCCACTGACATTAAATAATACATATCTTACCTGCTGTACTGAATGTTCTTCTAGGTACCTTGCTTTGCTTTTTTTGCTAGGGAAACCATATAAACAATAAAAACACTGTTCCAAGGCTGTTTCCAGCTCTTCTTTGTATGGATGAGTATCTTCAGAAGTGGATGCTGCAAGTTCTTTTTGTAGTACCTGAACCTACAACACCACAAATATCAATGAAAGAGTTGTCTGCAAGCTGAAGATTGCATTGTTACCTAGTTGTCTGAGGGCAGATGATGAAAGCGACATTAAGGAACTATGTGCATTTTTCCCCAATTACAACCAAATATTACCAATATTTCTGTAAACTAGTCTTACACAAGTAATTTCAATGGCACTGTAACTGCAAGAAAGTGCTTTAACTTTTTTTCCTATGTTAATTCATGAACTCCTGTCTTTAATCAATGAGATCAGATATCAGCTTAATGTGTCAAATTTAAGACCATTCAAAGTTTTCCACTATACACCAAGTTGCTTTTGTGAATATAAACACTACAGTTTGTCAACTCTATGAATAAGGAAAAGACACAGAAGAATTTCTGCCCTAATTCACAAAGATCAATTTCCTCTGCATGGACAAAGTGGGGTGGAGAGGACTTTGCAGAAAAAGAAGGGATGGCTAATGAAAATCTGGCTAAAAGGGATATAGAATTGCACAACATTAGTAGTATTATACAGATGGCTACACACCAAGGCACGTGACTGGATTAATCCTAAATGATGAAACATGGTAGCAAGTTGCTATCTTTAACTTCCATATTACAAGAAAAAGTACCCATCAGTAGCATATTCTGGAAGATGCCATTACTCTAAAACATTCATTAAAGAAAACTGCAGCTGAATGCTGAAAGACAAAAGGTAATTCTTCAAAAATTTTCCTTAGGCTTCCTTAAAAAGCAAACCAAAAAAAGAACACAAATGAAAGACATTTCAAAGTCAATAAAAACATGTTCACCAAGAATAATCTGTGTAGTGGTGGGATTTTGGATCTTTACTTCAAAACCAAAACAAAGCCCACACTTAATCACAGAGGTTTAAGAATCAATTCCAATGTGTTCCACTATGAAATTTAAATTGAAATGTGTAAGTAGAAATTACATTCATAATATCTTATACATCTAACAGCAGTGTCGTGTGTGTGTCCCCAGTATCAGAGCGCATCTGTTATGTCTAAAGAAAAAACTCATTTGAAGTGGTAAAAGAGAAATGCTTCTACTGTAATCGTCATTTGGGAGATTGAAGGGTACAGAAAAATACCGAGTTCTCCACTGTGATTTGCCTCTAAAGTTTCAGAAAGCTGTATATTACCAGGAGAGTTCTATTAGCTGATAATTAATTTCCTTTAACATTTTTCCTCTGATAGAAAGCATCACCTTTCATTTATTCATTTTAATAAGATCTGACTTCTCCAAGCCAGCCACACTCATTCCTCAACACACTGGTTAACTTAGGATTTTCCTCAACTGAAATTTTGCAGTCATAAATTGAAAATGCAAAACATTCACCACGCAATTCATATAAAAGCTCATCATATTACTTTTACAGTACTTCAGCTGCCTGTTTATCATCATTTATCATTTTTCAACATCTAGGATTGTAATCTCAATTATTTACACATACAATGCATGCTACAAGAAGCTTCTCATACTGATTGGTTTTCCTGACACTACAAACACTGCACATCCTCACAAGGCAAAATTCTGTCATTCTACATGTAAGAAGCTCATTTGCAAGTGCTGTGATTAACTATAAGATGTTAATCCTCTTCTACTTAAAAATCTGTACTAAGAACAAAGTATCATTTATTAAGAGACAAAACCTGAAAAATATAAGTGAAGACAATTCTTAGAAGGTGTTTCAATTAAATTTTAAGCCACAGCAGACACGTTATTTCCACTACTTTTCCTGTAAAAATTTGTGAATTCTGAAATTTACAAAAAGTGTAGATAAATAAGTTGAAAGGAAGATATAAGCATCACAGGATACTGTAACAAAAGCATGCTAGTGCTACTGCTGCAAACAAAATCACAACTAACACCAGAAACAGAATTCTCACTTGAACAGTGTTCAAAACAATCTCCTGTTGTCTTACTCAGCTTTTAAATTCTTGGCAGTAACCCAGAATTGTTCTTAATAATTCAGACTTTGACTACTGCTAAAGGACTTAACTACAGATTAACATCTTCTCTTGCACACCACCTTCAGACACAAGCAATACAATGTACTTGAGCAGACAGTTTACCTACAGAAGGTCATCGTTTAATACTAGTCTATAAAACACACTTTTGTCTAATATTCTTGAAGATGCCTTTCTCTTCAAACAATTCATCCCATTTTATCTTTGTTTTTCTTTACCCTTCCAACACCCTCTTGTCTCTGAAAATTAAATTCTTGTGCTCAATACCACGTTATATATTTAGTTTAAGAAGTGGGAAATTCTGTGACTGAAAATCGAAGATTTTGTTCAAAGTACCTGATGACATTTGCAAAGATCTAGCTGCAAATACATTCACAGCTCTCAATCATCTGTAGTTTATTCAGGCTCACAGGGCATACTATCAGACTCCCCAGGCTGTGGATACAGACACAATTTAGATTCATCACTTTGGAGCACTGCATCTGAGGGCAAGCTCAAGTTTGGAAACAGGCTATTTTCATGATGCACAGTGCCTGAGCTAGTAAGCCCTCTGGACCCAAGGCAGACCCATACAGAGGAAACTCAGGTGTATCACCATTATGCTCCTAATACCAGTGAGACTGAGGAGAGTAGGATGCAGAGATAGTCTAACGGTCCTACACTGAATCAGCCTCATTTCAAACACTGTTCATTAGCTCCAGTCCTACCAGGGTGAGCTGACTCCTGCAGAAGCCCTCAGGCTTTCCCCGCCATCCTTCCTAGCTGTCTAAATTACCGCCCGAGACACACTGCTGCTCAAATGCAGAGGTAGATGGGGTCTGGCACTGAGCTGTGGTTAATAAGCTCCGGGGAGTGCTGAGAAGGGAAATTAAGAGATTCCTGAGTAGCTCTATGCAGAACTAATCATGATTTTCTCTTGGCTGAAGGTAATAAACCTTGATGAAGCCAAGCTGAATCTGTAAGGTGCCACTTAAATATCCCTGTAGAGCACTGCGCAGTGAATGCCATGACACCGAATTACCTGGTGTCTTGCCAACAGCCAGGCTATCCCCGACTGTCAGTACTCTGCACAGTGGGAAGCTGACTGCTCTTCAGTATCTAAGCTAAGGATAAAGTGAGGAAACAGAAATAAACATAAAAATATTCTCCTTCAACCATGGGAAATTACTTTTCTGGTGTAACAACTAGACCTCAAGGAATCTTTAAAAAGGTCAACAATGAATGGGTAACTCCTTTCATCTAATAATGCTACAGTATTACTGCCCACATCACCCATTTCTGGAGCATATTAGATCTTCTAACATACCCATCTGAACAGAGCAAAGAACAGCCTTCAGACAGAGGGCAGTGAAGGACTGAAGTAATTCTTCATTCTCATCCTTTTTGTTCAATAGATGAACTTTATATGTATATTTGAAGTTATATTTAGTTAATAACATGAAAACAATAGAATTACTTTTTTTCCCCCCCCAGTCTGTGGTATAAAAATCAAGGCAGGTATAATCAAACAAGTCAAGTTAATCAATAGCAGAACAGCCAAGTACATCACAACTTCAGGACCAAATCCAGGTAAGACCACACAGTCTGTGAAGGATCAATAGCATTCCAGATGTGTAACTGAGGACAGACGATGGCCTGCAAATCTTTACTCTTGGGATTTGGAAGAGATAAATAACCAAGTTTAGCTGCAAAATTCAAACCTGAATTTTCCTGGATGACAGTTAAATATGCTCTTTTTAACATGTTAAATAGTATTTACCTATATCGAAAATGTGAAAACTTTACGTAACACTTGACAAATTCAGTTCTGTGAAGTGAGCAACTTATTTAGAATCACTGAGACAAGATGAATATGGAATCCCACTGGGTTATTTTAGTAGCAATTTTAAAGAAGCAACACTACAGTTTTTCTCAGCTTGTGAATGATGTACAGTACTATCAGACCGCTTGGTTATTCCTACTTCTCTTTCAAATCCTAGGAACAAAATAAAATACTAGTGCAAGAAGCAAAACAGAGGAGAAAATCAGAGAAAACAGTTATTCTCCTCAGCAAGGTTAAGTCCACAGAACAATGGGAATTATGACAGGAAATAAACTGTTCTCAGGTTTATTTTCACTTTTATTCATTTCTATTACTCACCAGATTTTAGAAAACTGATTTCCAAACAGCGAATGTAACTTCTTTATTCTAATGCTTAGGTATGCTGTCATTCTTCTCACATTGACTAATCTTTATTTTTCTTTTCTTTAACATAAGAGTTCTCACAATTAAGGCTTTTGAATATAATTTTGATTACTGAACATGAGCACGATTCTTGACTTCTTGTCTTTTTGAGAAGAAATCACCCTTCAACATATTTTTAAAAGCAAAGACTACACCCACATTCTTCCACCTAAAGGTCCCTAATACTTGAAACTTGGTCTCACAGTCTGTGATGACAGAAAAATGTCCTTAAAAATTTAATTTTGCTTTATACGAATTTAAAACAATTCAAGCTTCATCTTTGGTTAAAAAAAAAAAAGTCCATGTACTGAGTAGCTGACAGCTATCCATGTCCCTACTACCAACTATCCACATCTCTGCTGCACCCATCTTTATATCTAATATCTTTGACAACACAATAAGGTTTCACCACAAAATAAGACTTAAACCCAAGTTCCTTCTGTATCTTGAACTAGCAACATGTTCTGGAGAACAACAGAACAAGAATCAAAACCTAGGAAAAAATCTACAATTAACAAAATGAGTTATGCAATGCTTTACAAAAGCTTTGAAAGAAGTCTTTTCTGCATTTTTACTTCATATGATTAGATTATCCTTCAAAGCACAAGATGGTTATCTTTGGTGGTATCTAAATTTTGCCTATCTTCAGAGGTACTATACATTATAATGAATTCATGATGAACTCGGCATTGTTCAGAAAACATCTAAAGTGGCTACATATGACACAAAGTATTTCCCTTTCCCTTTCCTCCTTCAGTCCATTATTTTAAATCCCTTTTATCCATGTGTTATTGGACTGGAGAAAAAAAAAAGAAAAGTAGACCTGAATATAATTGCGGCTGATTAACAGTACATGGGAGGAAACAAAAGTCTGCATTGTCATGTCATGTCTGCCTCACCTATGCATAATTGAGTAGAATTCTCTTTCTAATATCATCAATTATGAATGTCAAATCTACTTAACTGCAAAATCATTATCAAGTATTTGAGCTCTGAGGAAATAAAGGCATGGTATACAAGAAAACTGGTCTCTCTCAGGAAGAAGAGCTATGCAACATTATTGCCAATCACTTTAACAGCATTTTTCCACTCAAGATATTTGGTACTCATTTCTGGCAAATTAACTGGCTCATTCTCCGTGCTATGGTTTGGTTACTTTCTGGCATCACACTCCTTGTGGGGAACCAGGGTTTTCTGCTCCTACAGCAAACTCTGCTAAGCCCACTTGCTTGCTTTCCTGTCTAAAAGACTGAAGTACCCGCCCACGAGAATGCACTGCTGAGATGACACATGCCTCTTGCCCAAAGTTTGCCATTTCTATCCTACCTAACTTACCTCCTGGTTGGGGGACAAAAGCCACAGTCACTGCTGGACTACTGGAGCAGGAAGGATGCTCCATCCACACATACAGCTCACCATCTAGCAAGACATTTGTGCGATAAGCAGGAAAGAAGGGATTTTCTGTTTTGTCTGTTATTCTTCCTGACATTCCTCATGCTCCCTCTCCCTCTCTTTGGGAGATAGAGTTGGGGTGATCATTCACCTTCAGTTGTGAATTTAGAATTGTTGCCCTTAATTCTCAGAGGACAGCTGAAAATTAAGAGTTATTACCAAGCAAAATGTTATTTGAATATCTAAAATAAAATTTTGAATTTACATCAGAGTAAACCTTTGCTGCAAGCAAGGCAGGGGTGTGGCTGAGCCAGACACGGAAGGAGAAGATAAAACTGGATATAGATTCAGTATTCAGGTATTCCGTTTCCACAGGTCACAAGCTGCAATCAGTTTTATACATTCCTTACCAAAAATAAAACCCAAACAACCTCTGACTTTACCACAGGAAAGAATATACAACAATGACAAATTACCATATTACCAGTCATCTGGATGAATGCTGATGAGTGCCAGAAATTTTTATTAGCTTCAAACATTGCCTCTGTTTATTTTTAAAAAGAGTAGAAGATGCATCTTCTGAAGCTAAGCACCACAAAATTCAAGTCATTCAACTGACGTTTTACCACCATCAGTGGCTGATACAGGTCCACATTTCTCCTAAGTACTCAGAATAATAACACTTCTCCAGTGCTTTCTCTTTCAAGGCACGGTTGATCATTTGCTAATACCCATTTAAGATGTTTTTACAGTACCAAGTCAGTTATCCAAAGGCATCTCTTAACTGACAAAAAGTTCTGCTTAGAAAGCATACCAATGGACAGGGGTCTGGAATAACAAGCTTTTGCTATTCAGATTAAACAGACTGAAATGTTCATGCGTTTGTCTAGAAGAAGGAAAGTGGATTTAAAAGTGTATTTTTAACATGAAGACAAGGCAATAAACAATCTAATATAACTTTGAAGTTGTTCCCTACTTTGAGATGGGGGTTGGCCAGACCAACTTTCAGAGGTCCCTTCCAACCTAAACTATTCTACAATGCTAACACTTACATAGAACTTGAGAAGAGCACCATCTGAATTGCAACACCAGGATCTTCTTCCCAAATACTCGTGAGCAGTGTTCAGCAGCATGAGTGAAGAAGGCAACATAGGGGTATCAGGACTCACTGGAAGAAAAAAGTTGGTAAATATTTAAGTAGCACAGAACTGAGTTAAAATCAACTAGCCAATGCTTCATCGGGCAAAAAGAAGTTTCCTCAGTGAAAAGGAAGTGATGTTTGCATACCTCTCTACACCCTCCAGCCAGCAAGATAAGGCAACACACAAGTATTTTCTTATTTATATTCCAGAGCTAGATGGTAAGGAGCTCAGCTCCAATAAGTAAAAGTGAATAATTAACCCACCTTCTTCTCCCTGGTTCTGCTGCTGCTGGCAGCAAAGGGATCGAAAAGCGTCTTCCTCATGCTGGATGATCCTGTGCAGGATAATCCATGGAAGCACTGAGGAGATGTATGGTTCTTTTGGTTCATCCTGGATTGCCATGCTGCAGTCTATGATCTAATAAAGAAACAGACATTATACCGACAAAGTGATACAAAATAAATGTCAGATGTAAATACTTTCCAAAGAACACAAAGTTGGTAATGCACTTAAGGAAATAATCTAAAGTTGAGTCTCAGCTTTTCACGAGTAGTAGTAAGATCAGCTGGTATGGGGAAGGGTGTTTCCCCTAGCCTGACATTGCTCTTGCATCATCATTTTCCAACCAGTTATTTCTCTGTTAATACCGTATACAAACAATTCAAATTAAGCAAATGCGCAGCATAAATTCTTAGTGTTAGTAGGTCTCATAACTATACAAGAAGTTTATCTACAAACCAGCAAGGAAGAGGAACTTAGTTAAAAGAATTCCTGAATTCTTTACCAGGTCTTACAACAACTGTTAAAGACCATTTAAAGAATCATTAACAGGTGCTATATAAGTGATGTAACTGAATAAATTCTGAGCAACACAATGCTGTGTCATGGAACCATTGTCCTAGCATTTCTCATGGACAACTGCCCATTTTATTGCCACGGTGCCAGAAATTTCTGAATTCCTACACTTTTCTCGCATTCTTTCACACATACAAGTTTTTCTATTGGTATTTATATAGACAAAGAATCATATTTATTCTTGCTACAGAAACCATTTAGGACATTAGAATGAATACTCTGTTCTCCAAAATTCCATTACATTCCGTAACATGGTGACACACATACAACTTTACACAATGAGAGTATGATTTTGTGAGTAGTGAAGGTCCTTGGCTTTTAATGAAGTAAATGGAGATTTGAGAGTTGCAAGCACACTGGATTTTGACATTAACTAGACTAGCTCCTTAACAGAACTGAGAGTCTGCCATTTGTTACTTGGACTGAAAAATATTCATTTAGTAGTTTTAAGGTTTGAAAGCACCTTCTTCTAGAAGGCTAAAATTAGCTGTATGTGTAATGCTAGAAACAGTCTGCACGTTACTTTTTTCCCTGCCCTCTTCTTGTGAGCCTCTCTGTTTTTACTGGAAAAAAACATTAGCTTGGCCAGCACTTGCAAGCAACTCTACCACGTTAGTAAAGCTTACGGGATCTTGTCGTCTAGCTCAAAGCATATACAACCAAGATCAGTGCCATAACTTACAAACTGCACCCAGTCAAGTTAATTAGTCTTCACATTATCACAATTTCAAACAGCATAAGAAAATAGTGTTGTTCCTTGGGTTATCTACTACCATTCTTTGATTATTTTAGGCAGTTTGGTGTTTGAAGGTACCCACTGTTACTGATCCTAGCACAGGTGTTCTCAGTGCATCTCTAACATACTGAAATGAACGTAAAGACCATGAAGGTAATGCTCATCTTCCCCCAACCTTCCCCCAACAAAAATATAACACAAAACATCACTGCAAGTGGGTGGCAATTCAGACCGCAGCTGTATCATGTCTGAAGGTCTGTAGCATGCAAGAGCTCTTCCCTAGTGCAAGTGAAGAAGTTACCTGAATCAAGTTGTTTGTTAATCGAACAAGGCTTGGTGTTACAGAAGAGTCTTTCAGGATGCTGTTGACTGATGATAATGAAGTATCTATTCCTGTGAGCAGCTGTGTTACCGTAGCAACCCACTCTTCTTTAGCAGAGGCTGCTGTCATATTAATCGTCTGTTGAATTGCTTCATTCAAGGCAACTTCTGAGTGTTCAAAGCATTGCTTGTAATCTTTGAGTTTGAGCAGGGAGTCCTAGGGAATGTAAATATGAAAAAAAAATCTATTATAAGGATGAAGGGTTTATTTTAAACCATGAATTCACAGTAGGGCAAAGCAATACACAGTTAATATGGTTACTTTAACAAAACGCTAACAGAACACCTTTATATATGACATTTAAAAAGGACAATAGAAGATGCATGGACCCTGGATGACAAATATACAAGTAAGATCTAAATTTTTAAAAAATCATCACTGAATCTTTATGCTTTAATGAGATGCAAGAAAAAAAAAATTCAGGAAAGGGATGTCTGTAGGTCTAAAATTCTTACGATATGCAGTTGAATAGAGGCCCTACAGAAACAGGGTTTGGATCTTTATAATCTTATGCTAACAGTTTATTACTTCATAAATAACAAAACAGCAACTATAAGGCTAGCATTATAGCAACATCCTCCTGCTTCTTTCTACTCTGCCAATTTTGGGTCACAGGATGGCATAGAGGCTGTAGGATTTGGTTCAGTACAGTTAAAAGAGCATCAGTCTTTTTTTGTGCAACGTTTTTTTCCCCCCATGAGAACCTGATAGGCTGAAATTGTTCCTATAGCTGAGGTAATTTGTATACTTATTTACAGTGTCAAATGGACTAAATCTATAGCAATTGTACTAGATATATCTATCAACAGTTTGTCCTTCATGCAGGACAGATACGCTACATCACAAAAATCATTCATATCCTACATAACTTTTAAGTTTCAGAATGGTTGTAAATAATCAGATTTATTTGTTGTTGTAAATAACCATATCAATAACCAGTATCAGCAAAAGCAGGAAGTATTCACAGCAGATGCAGAGAGCATGAATCCATCCATAAGTCATCTCTGCAAATGATTCAAGTTTATTTGAATTTACAATTTTTCTGAACATTTCATGTAGGTCTCCGACATCTTGTATCTTTAGACACGTTCTCAGCAAAAGCTGGCATATTGCTAACGATGACGATAAAGCTATGCTGTTCAGATCATGTACAGATTTGGTTACACATTGTGCTCTGTAACTAAGAGTTGTTAACCATTAATACCCACTCCAGAAAGCTTTTCATCCTGTTTTCAGAAATAAGTCTTAATCCCTTACTAAAAAAGATTTTTTAAGAAACAAAACAAACCTGTAGGAGAAGCAGCTGTGCTGGTCTCTCTGGTATGGATGTTACAAATTCCAGGTGTTTTGCTCTGCCATAACCATTAAAGCATAACGTTGGACGAAGCAGATGTACCACTGCATTATAATCCCCTGCCTCATACAGTCGCTGGATCTCTTCCAAAGACTGGCATCTCTCCAGAGATTTTAGGTTTTTTTCAATCTGCAAATATCACAGATGGCACAATCCAACTTTCATTTTGTCTTCATATACATTTGATTACTGACATTTCTCCTAGCAGTTTAGCTGTAAAGCTATGTGAATTCTACAGCTCCATCCAGGAATATAAACCAGGAAGAAAACACCTACTATGTAACACTTCACCCATTCCACAGATTTTTAATTATTACATAGTACATGACTTTAGTGCTACAATGACTTTAAACTTTTTTGCCTCAAATCCCAAAAGAACACACTTTTTTACACCGTAAGAATACATCCATCAGATGGACTTCAAAGTGAAGATGGCTTCTCCTTTGTTGGAGTTCATCCCCCAAAACAGCAAGAGAAACACTAGAAGATGGACACCCCTTTGTTTAAAGGTGTTATGTAATAACATAAATCAGGAAAGAGACTGCTGAAGTAAAGAGCTCATTTAAGCAAAGGTGAAATTTATGTTTACGAACAGAAGATAAAACACTAATCTAATAATCCACTGTTCTACATACAGCTGCTCTAATATTTTTACTTTGCATAAAGGCAATGTTAAGCTGTACAGGACCAACAGATCCAAAAGGTGTATTTTCGGAAAGGAGATGATAGCTCTGACATTAAACTATGAACCTGTCCTTTCACTCTTAGAAAAATTCTGGGACAGATACGGTAAACTTCCATCACAAAAGAGACAATTTATAGATGACCTTTGAAACTAGGAGGGATGGAGCGGGGAGAATACACCTACAAATTAATTCTTACCTCTTCTAAAGAAACAACAGAATCAACATGTAGATTAGGTAACCGTATTACAATGCTGCTTTCATTGCCAGCTTTAGCTTGCATTGTAGTTGAGCTCTGTAGCATTTCAGTGCAGATATCATAGTTTTCAAGTGCCTGTTCCATGTCTCCCTACAGAAACAGATCAGAGAAAACAAACAAAAAACCCTAGAGTTCTGTCTGCAGCAAGGGTTTCTAAAGCATGTAGGAAATGTTTAAATTCAGTGCAGGCACTGCCAGGATGACTACTGTGCATCCTCACAAATAAAAAACAAATCCAAATGACAATCTCAAATTAAAAAAAAAAAAGGCAGTATATTTTACCAGTAACTTTAATAACAGGTAAAACAAATCAGAGAAATAGAATTCAGCTTGCATAAATTCGAAAGATTAGACTGCTAAAATCCCCTTCCTTTAAAAACACGGAAGAGTAAAACAGTAGAAATAGCTTCTTCCATTTGTGCAAATAAAAACATTGCAGAATGTGAGAATGTGTCTTGACTCAAAGTGAATGCATTCTACTCGCTCTGTCCAACCGAAGTAGATAATGAAGTTGAGTCGTCAGGAGAGGAATGCAAGCTGCACAGGCAAAATGTAACTCTGTATATCTAAAGAAAAAATGGCAGTAGCTATATAGGAACGCTCATTTTTCTCAAGTAACTTTATTAGAAAGGAATTCATAGATGCAAAAAATAAAAATGGAAGGATCTGGTTAGTTCACAATTATGAAGCTGACTCACATTATTAGTTGACAATTGACTTAAACATAATCGATGCATAGACAAACTCTTTGATATCCTGAGGAAGCAACGCTTGGAGGGGAAAAAAAAAAAGTCTGGGATCAAACAACATTTCTTCCAAATTACTCCCCTAGTGATAGGTTTAAAACCCTCTGCTTCAAAATCTGCGTATTAAATTAAACATCTCCAAAAGAAGAATCATGTGACCTTGAAAAAGCAAAGGGGAGTGTAAACATACAGTCTGCTTCATGAAAAGCTGCATTTTGGACTGTCTGGGACTTCGATAGCATCCAATAGTCCAGGTCCCAAAAAAATCCATGTTCTGCAGCTACACAATACTACTCCAACTAACTTTGGTCCAAATGTATTTTTTTTTAAGCTGAACACAGGCTAATTTAAACAAAGACTTACATATTAAACATATGGGAATATTAGCTTGGCATGTGAGACCTCTTACTTCATTTCCACCTCTACCCTTAACTATTAACTATATAATATAATAGTTAATTATAATTAACTATTTAATTATCTAAATTAACTGTTTAATATAATAGTTAATAGTATTAAAAAGTAAACCGAAATCACTATGTTTTGAGCTGATTTATCCACACATTTAAATGAGCTGAGACTCCAGAATCAGCTGTAGAGTCTCTGAACATTGATTTTAATTTGGGAAAAGTTTTATTTGTTAAATCAGAAGTAAAACAAACCTGCAGTGCCAGAAAGCGAGCTTTCAGCCAATACACCCGAGTGACAAACTCCATCCAGCCTTCCTCAAATAAATCTCGTTGTGAGGATGCAAATGACAGCTGCAACAGGTCTCCTAAGAAATGAGTTCCTGGGAAGTCAGGACCAAACTTTCCATTCACAGAGGCAGCAGGGCAATTTCGTGGAGAAACTGCAAATCAATTAATTACATTTATCATAAAGTTACTAGCATCCCATGAAAAGAGTCCCACATACTATTCAAAAGAGTATTTCAAAAGTTCTGATCTACAGTTGACAGACCAATAAAATACAGATCTGAAAGGTATTCATTAAGAAAAAATAGCTCCAAAATCCAATGAATTCCTGGAAACATTTCTTTGTATAACTCGAGTGTTTTTAGAGTCTGAAGAAAGTAACATCTGGTTCTCACCTGTAGAACTCTTCCCTTTCGTCAGTAGCCACTGATCTAATTGCAGTTCCATGCAAGAAAGGCTCATCAACATCATATCCTTCAGAAAAAGTACGGAGGTACCAAGAAAGAGTATACAGGAAGAAATACATTAAAAGAAGAATTAATTAAAAAAAAAAAAAAAAAAAAAAAAAAAAAAAAAAAGACACACCACTAAATTTGCAATTTACTTCAAAGAAAACTTCCAACTTGTCCTCTTGGGATTTCTATTCCCTAGCTATAACTACTTCTTCCTCCATCTAAAAGTGTATAATAGGATTTACAAATCAACAGTCACAAAACAATACTTGGAAGGAGCATTAAAAAAAAAAAGAAAATCTCAGCTCATAAAAGAAGGTAGTCAGAACAGTATTGCCTGACGTTAGAAAAAAGTGACATCCTTATTTTTGTATCTGGCTGGAATAAAACTATATTAACTTGCTAAATCCTGCTAAAAGCATGTTTCCAGAATATAGTAGAAGTACTGATACTTGAGAAACAAAAAGTCTATAGCCTATAATTTTTTCAGTATTTATCTCCATGACACTGAGTGTGTACTCTAATCTTACCAGATTATTAATGCTTGCTGGATAAAGTTCAGGAGTAGATTAAAAATCACATCACCATGGATCTCTGCCAGGTACTTTTGTGCAATGAAGAATATACTGTTTTCTGATTAAATTCATGGGAATACGGGCTACAGGTCCAGCTCTAAAAACCAGGTACTTGTGAAAAGGTTCAAAAATCCATACGTGTTACCAGAATAACCCTTTACAATCTTAGAAACCTGAACTTATTACACTCAGGATAGCTTGCAGATCAAGTTTAAAATAAATTCAAGGATGAAAAAGAATAGACAAGCATGAGGACAGGGATAGTATAGCTACAAAGTCTTGACTTTTTAAATTTTACATACAAGCAAGCAGTTAAGCAGTCATAATGAGAACCAAGGGAATACATTTATATATATGTTTATATTTGTTTAAAAAAGGGGGTGTGTGTATATATATGAAAAATATACAGAAATACAAGAGTCATAGGATGTAGAAAAAATTAACATCTGCTACATAGCGATACTTTTGTTTGCCTGTAAACTAAGTCAATGAAACATAATTTTCAGAATTCACTTTTCATTTGCAAAAAAGCAGATACACCGTTAACCTGAAAAAAAAAAATTTCAAACTGCAGTCATACCAAATGCAAATAATTTCCCAAATGAATACACATTGCTAGCATTGAAAAGATAAGACAGGGAGGCTCAGTGGACAAGAAGTATCAGTACTGGTTTTATAATTCAAGAAATATCACCTTGTGTCACTAAGCCAGTTTAACATTAATTTAGTGAACTTGCCATTTTTTCTATTCACATTTGTGAAATCTACAGATTTATAAAGGTAACAAAATGCTGATGCTGGGGGGTAGGGTTGGTTTTCGTTTGTGTTGTGGGTTTGTTTGTTTGTTTTTACTGTAAATTGCAGGTTATTTTAAAACTAAAGTGCATTTACTCTATTTAGAGCAGAAATGCTGACCGTCAATCAGTCAGTGGGAACACAGCAGCCTCTCTACTCACCTGATGACAAAACAAAACTTTGTGTCATATCAGAAGCAAAGGGAGGGAAAAGAAAGAGCAACAACAGAGTAAAGGAGTAAAATATATTTACACCTATAGTATTTATATTAAATCTATATGCATATGTGTGTGTATACATATGCACACACACGTTATGTATAGGGTATACCTGCATACAGCATCACCCAGGTGTGTTCAGGAGCTCAGGAACAAACAGGTACGTGATCTGCAGCGTAGCACAGTTTATGAAAGATGCAACAGCTAGGACCAGCAGCTCCCAGACAGGGCTAAGCAAAACGTGCGTCTCATTGCTGGATTTCAGTTTGGTACTTTTGGTACACAGAGACCAATACAGCAGCAAACAGAAGTCTAAGGAAAAGGGTTTCATTACCTTGATATGCTGATTACTTGAGTCCCTCAGTAGTGGATTGGGAAGACTGCTACTGTGCTTTCTCCAGCTATTATAGATACTAAGGACCACCTCACACAAGCCAGGAGGCCATTTCACTAGGAACTTTTGGCTGATGACTTTTAAATATCTCATCATCAGCTCCAAGATCCCACCATTGTTCAGGTTATCCAGCAGGAATTCATGAACATCCTGCTTTTCTAGAAATCAAATAAACACAAAGACATAGATGTTTAAGGTCAAGGCAGACCATAACTTGAAATAAGTAAATTTCAACAGTGTTTTATGCACTAATGTTGCAGCAGTTCTCCTGTGCTGCATACATGCAGAATTAAGTTACTGTATTCCAATCTGTTTAAATGGGAAACTCCACACAATAGAGCTCTTGCACACAGTAATTAAGCAGTCCCCAAGACTTCAAAAAAAAAAAAAAAAAAAATCACACCACCACACCTGTTACCCACTGAGATATTTCTATGCCATAAAATTATACTTTTTAAAATAACATATACTTCTGTATCTTCTAGGTATGACAGGAAAATACAGAAAATAAAGCATACAATATGTAAGAAACGACAGAGAAAAAGTGGGGGTTATAACGAAACCCTTACCAGATTCCATAAATGTTGTAGAATCAAATGACATCCTATGTGGTCCAACATGCTGGAAATTCTCCTCTTTGATCTCTGACTGCACCTCATAGTTATTGAAAGGGTCCTCCTCCTCCTCCGGATCTAATTTCCTTAATCTGTGTGAAAGGGGGGCAAAAATGACAATATCAACAAAATCCTCATTCTTTCTTTCACTCGTAAGCAAAACCTGAACATGGCATGTTGTCCATATTTTAACAGTGAAAGTGCGTTAACTGAAGCAAATTCAGAGATTTACACCCAGTTCTCAAATTTTGCCCAAACCAAGATTATCTTGTTTATCTTATCCATTTTGACATCTGCATTGTCCTCTAATTCACTTTCACATTAATAAAGGCTTTCTTATTTTTCAATTAGTTTTTTAGTAATTTTCACTAATAACAGTTTCATTAAATTTATGAGAAGACAATGCATCACTCCTGCTTCAAAAAATAACATGGATCCAGTGGTTTTAAGGTTGGGGCATATCAATCAAACAAAACCCCAATTAGCTCTTGATACTCTCATAATGAAAGTTATTGCTGTACAGTACCTGGAAGGAAGGAATTTCACCAACAGCTCTTGAAAGTCAACCTTCTCCTCTTTTTTACACTTGGTGTTCCGGACTCTGGCAGATCTCCTTTTTGCTGTTTCACCACTATCTTCTGTAATTCTCCTTCGCTTCACACCTTTCTTCGATTTATCACCTGCAGATATGTCACCTAGAAACAGAATTAAAAAAAAAAAAAAAAAGATACTGAAAATTGCCAAATAAAAAGTAGATAATTGTTTATATTTTTTAAAAAAAAGTTATTTGTGGCTGACACCTTATTTTATTCTACAGCAACACTTGAGATTCACTGGTTTCCTTCTGAAGACAGTGCCAAAAATTTTAAAATAATTTTTTAAAAATCCCATTATATTAAAGTGGCTATGGCAACAAGCGGACTTACTGAAAATTCTGCATTTCATTATTCATTAGAATTCATTATTTTAGTCTTCAAGAAGTTTCTGAAATGGGAATGAGAGGAGTCTACCTTTAACTCCAGAAACACCTGTAAATTCCCATGAATATCAACAAAGTACTGATAATTCCTCAATACTTTTAGATATGTAAATACATATATAGCTACAGTATAAAATATTCAAACCTCTTGCTACAAATTTCAAGTAAATATAGCTGACAGCTTGGTTCTCTCATGTTCTTAAAGTTACACATAAGCACAAGAATAATCCAGTCATCTTTTTCTCTAACAGCTCGTTCATTCGAAGGAGCTCAAGACTCTTCACAACATTAAAAGCTTAATATGCATCACTGCTGGAACAGAGTCATGATTCTTCTAATCTTAAAGACTGAAAAAACTGAAGTATGAGTCAATAGCACAAAACCAGAAGAGGTTAGATACTCCTGTGCTGGAGTAACAATTAAGAACAACAAATCAACATGACTCTCCATTCCATTAGATAGGAAAGTAAGTCCACTTTCCTGAACACTGGTCCTATGTCTTAGTCAAGAATCAATGATTTTAAGGCAGTTTAGGCGGCCTTCCTTTTCTAATGTGAAGGGTTAACAGAACTTAATTTTATAGACCTCAACTTCACTTTTCTACCAGATGTTATACACATGCTGAAAAGGTTCTGAATCCACCAACATGCAGTTTAAAGACAGCATTTGCCAATGAATTCTGTAGTGCTTTTAATACCCAGATAGGTAGGAAAGATATCTTGAATCTTAGACTGAAGTACCTTGCTCACCTACAGTAGCTCCTGGTTCCAACGAATTCTGACTGTGACTTGGAAAGTTGGGTGTCGTTGGAGCATAAGGTAATACAGGATCTGGCATTGTCACCACTGGATTAGTGCTGACAGGAGTTGGCTGAATAACACTGACAGGAGTAGAGGTAGGAGAAAGAATTAAATGTTGAACTGGGTCTCGGTATTCTGAGAGATCAATTCTCTTTCCCAGACTGGGTCGAGGAGGATCACATGTTGTGAGGTGGTGATACATGGCAAGTAAAGCTTCTCCTAAACACTTCCACCTGCATGTGGAAACACAACGGCATCACAACTTCCTTAATTTTGTCACATTATTTTCTAAATTATATTTAGAAACCTAACAACATTCAACATTGTTTTTCTCCAATAGCTTAGCGGTAGCAAGAGCAGCTCTTCAGCAGGAGAGGAATACACATTTGCATGTCAAAATCTGTCCCATGACTAGAAAAGCTGGAGACTATCTTTCTGCATTTCCTGTCATATGGACCATTGACAATTTCCAGCCTGGAACAGAGGTCCTCAGGAGCTTTTCTTCTAGAATACACCACTTACAAAAACAAGAACAAAATGTGGCAGCAGGTAAAAGTTTTCAGAGGAAACTGGTGAGACGGTTGCAGTAGGAAGGAAATGGGAGTCAATAAAGTGCCTGATCTCAAAAAATGTCTCCAACAAAAAAAAAGTCTATGCAGCAGATGCTGAGGAAATTACTCTATACTAAAACCTAAAAAAAGTAGTGTTAAAGGAACCTTTTTCAGGTTCTGTATTCAATCAACAAATATTTAAAAAAATCTCACCCTTACCCACAAGTACAAGCAACTTCTCTGCAATAGGATGTACATGGAGAGTCCATTAACATTCCAGAAAAATATGTGCAAAAAAAACCCAAAGCAAAACCCAATCCTTTATGCCTTAATAAAGACATATATAACAACTTATTAGTATCCTTGTATCTTGCTGCAAATAAAGAACTGTCATTTGTTTCTGAGTTTCCATTATCCCAATAGTAAAAACATCTTTTAAAAACTAAAACTTACTTTGAAGTTCATATACACATAGCCATATATTAAAAATTCAATAATACAGTTAGAATGGCTGTCAAATTCTTCTTAGTTAAGATTTATTTTTTTTTAATATATCACCGGTTTTAATTCAAAGGTCGAAAACTGATAGATATGGGGTTTATGCTAAAATCATAAGCACGCTAAACCAACGTATAAACTCATTAAATATGAAAACACTGAGGAGTTTGTTTGTTTGTTTTTACAAGAAAAAAATTGTTCCGAAGAAATCTGAAATGCAACACAGTTGTCAGCAAAAGTAGCTTCAGAGAAACCTTTTAAAAAGAGAAAATACAAAGACGTACGTGAAAAAGGGAATCGGCTGGACCAGCCTGAGGTCTGGTTCTCGGTCACGCACTAGCAGAGCTTGTCTCTTCTTACGTAGCTCCAGTGCTTCACCTATGATTCTTCCTGTTTCAGCTGCACTCACATTTACATTATGGATAGACATGTCACTAAGAAATAATAAGAAATGAAGACAAGTTAAAGTGTTTGTTTGTTGGTTTTTTTGTTGTTTAGGTTTTTTAGAAGCCTGGGGAGATTAATTTTATATCTTCCTATAATGTAGCAAAAATACACAGTGTTAAAACAAGCATTCAAATAACATTATTTTACAAATTATATAACGTGCATATAGAAGCGTTCACCATCCAAAAATCTTTGTTCTGCCTTAAAAATCAAAATATAAAGGTAGATTGTCCTATTCTGTTTTCCAAACACTGAGAAATGAAAGGAAAGCAGGAGGTTCTGTTTTCTTTCTGGGACAGAAGTTTTTGGTTCAGAAAAAAATTGTATGGCTGAGAAATTCTTTTCATTCCGAAGTGCTATTTTGAGGAATTCATGTCATCACAAATAAAACTTGAAGTTGAAAATTGTCTTGTATAGTCTGAGTCTAGGATTGAATTTTGAAAGTGAAAAATAATCCACTTTTTCAGAGATATCACAATCCAGAAACAAACAATAAGTGGCTAAAAGCCCTGCCTTAATTCAGCATGTAACTGATTTTAAGAGCCAGACCTCAGGCAGCTTAATAAATCAGGGTCTCTACAACTAAACAGGACTTTCTGTTAAACATCTACTGCTATACATAGAATCCTAGAGCCTTAAAATTTAAGTTATCCTTTCTCTTCTATATCTTCTAAGTACTCTGCATTTTATAGTAGTCTAAAATGTTAAACATGTTTTAACTGATTTATTGCATAACTTAAGGATGCATACTTCACTTCCATTTACCACATACAACTTATATAGGGTTCTGATGTTATCTGCACATGCAGTGATTACTATATTCGGTGAGATTGAACTATAATTAAACTAAAAACTTAACTTCTTTCTTGAATTCTACTGACCATCACAGCAACATATTACAGTATCAGAAGCAGCTCTGATGTTGAATGGTCAGTTAAATTAGACAGATCCTGTAAATTTTACAGACTTGTACTTTCTTTTCCCACTTTCCTCCTACCCATTCATGCTATAAAATCCACACAGAAATGAGACAGTTGTCTACTTTGCAGAGCTACATGACACCAAACACCAAAAAATTTTACATGCTGCAATAAAAAAAAGTAATAATAAAGGACTAAAATCTCAAACACAGTATTGCAAAATATTTTCAGAGTTGCAGTGGTCTGAAAGCTTAACAAACTAAGAATTTCTGCATCTCAGGTACTAATGAAACATACAGTCTTCTGACTGTATTCATTTGTCAATAAAAATCAGTAAGACTCCCTGAAACCTACTGATACGAGAAAATTGTATCGAGTCTCAAATTTGTAACTACTTGGAAAAGCAGTAATATGTGAAGGTTTGGGGGTTTTCTTTGGTTGGTTTTGTTAATTAGGAAAAGAAAACTAAAATGAATACTGCAGATATCAGCTGCAAATAAGTAAAATAAAACAAAGGAAGATGATTACAAACGATTTAGGTATGAAAATAAGTGAGCAGCAGCAAATAGATTTTTTTACCGCTTTCTAACTCCCTCCAAAAGTAATTACTGGAGAACATTCTATAGCAGCACCAACACTTAACATTGATTTACTATTTAGAAGGCAGGTCAGCAAGATACTGTTAATACTTAATAGCTTAAGGCATTATATCTCACCAGCTTTTCTGAACTACCCCAAATGCAAAATTTGCACTCCAAATGCAGTATATGCTATAAAATGACATTCACCATTTGAGGAACATCCTTAAGGAATCCTTCCGGAGACAAGGCTGCTCCTCAAAGATCTTCTCCTTCAGAACCAATCCTTTGCTATATAGACAGTCTTTTTCCAGAGCTTTGCAGATAAAGTACAAACATGCTGACAGAGAAATAGAAATCGAGTGGTCAATCGCTGCTTTGGTTCATTCAAAATCTCCCATTTCTGGGCTTCATATACACCACCAAATTCCAACTAAAAATGACATTTACATAAATTAGACCAATAGCTTCATAACTTGTCAAATAACTACATGCATACAGTTAAAACAACCTATTATGTCTTCCCAAGTATTATATCCAGAAAAAGAACATCATTAATTTTGTTTAAATTATTTTTGCAGTACATCTTTTACTTACTTTCAAGACTCCACTCCTGCACAGAAGAAATTAGAATCATAAAGCAGATTCATAATCATTCACCATTTTCATGTTATCAAATATCTTAACTGCAGATTCCATCAGTGTAAAAAGCAATGCATCCCACCAGGTTTTTGCTCGCATGGGCAATTATGTGAAGAGAATTAGGACCATCCCAGCAGAACAAACCTAAGTGATCAGATTCAAAATTTCTGCCATCTTGCAACTTCTCTCCCAAACTTTCTTGGAATCAGTTCATCCACCAGGTATTACTCAAATGTAAAATCTTAGGGTGTGTTCTATCAACTGCTGTTACTACAATTAATTATACTAGGCTATGAACTAGACTGTCATTTTATACCCAAATCCTGGAACTACACAGTTGAAAATTACTAGAAAGGCAAAATCAATATGCACTGAAAGGCAGGAGAACAGTCTACATGAAAACTTCTCACAGAGGCTCTGATCTAAGAGACCACAGGCCTTTATTTTTAGGGTAACCAGAACTGATACAAGCCATCATACGTTCATGAAATAAAAAAAATCTCTATCATGAAGTAAAAGCCTCTATCATACCATAATGTACTGCTTACACAAGGAACGCTTTCTCCTATATGACTGCATCATTATAATTTTTATTGATATGTAAAATTACACATATCTTCAGAATTTTTTTGGTGTACTGTACTTACTTGTGTAGTCACTGAGTGTGTACAGGATTGTGATAAGGTTATCTAAACAAGGCCAGTGATCAGGATTACACCTGAGACCTTCTTCAAAAGCATGACGAGCCAAAGGTAGGCGGATTAGTTTTATTGCCACGCGACCAATTTTATACCACAGGTTGACATCAGTAGAGTCTAGCATTACAGCCTAGAAAGCATAACAAACAACATTATTCACACTTCAGACATGCATATGCACTTTTCTACAGCCACTGTAGACTGACAGTGCTTTAGTTTTCAGCAGGGTCACCACTGAATGGTGCACCAGTTATATCGCATACAAGGTCAGAAAGTACACACAATTCAGACATACATTCAAATGATGTATGCTGAAAGGTGTACGTCTATATTTTGGCAAGTTTTTGCAAACATTGTGGCTCCAGTGTTTTATTTCAGCTGCACTGTACCTCCAAATAAAACTCCATGGCTGTCTCCAAGTCATCCCGTTGTGCTGCCAGTTGTGCTAGGTTTTTATAGGTGGAATATTTTAACATCAAGCCTGGATGTTTCAGCCCTTCTTTCTCATCACCAGAAAGAACTGCCTAGAAATGATAAAATAAATACAACGTGGGCATTAGGAATTAGACAAGTAAAAAGAACAGCAAACAACTTGCCAGTTGATAACACTGATTATTTCTAATTAGCCAATAAGAAATGAAGTAATACAAGATACAAGAAAAATAGCTTCTAGAGTTTCATTCTCTCAAGGTCACTGACCTCTCGCAGAAGACGAATCTCAAGTAGCTCATGATAAGCTTTAGCAGATTCTTCAAATCGGTCATGTTTCTGAAGGTCCAAAGCTTTGTGGTACAAAGCAAAAGCTTCTGCTTCCTGTGGTTTAAAAAATTAGAACCTATTTTGTAGGCAACCTTATTAAATATATTTATGACAATATACTTATATTTATTATGAATATCAGTGGTTTCACACTTTTAATACTTTCTGCTATATAGCAGTCCATATCCAGACTGTATAGCAGAACATTAAGCCTTACTAACCTAATACAACTCATTTGAGTGAAATTTTAGCTTCCTAAAGGAGGGTTCAAGAGATAAGATAGTAACACAACTTTCTTAAAGACAAAAAATTACCGTTGAACAACTCCTGCAGGAGAGGACAAAACTCCGATCAAGACAAAACTTTATTAAGAAAATTGTGGGTTTACTTACTTGAGCTTCCTTTGTCTGTGTCTTATGACTTTTGAAGGTACCTTCATAGTCATCCTCAATTGTGGAGCTGGCATTCAGTGCTGCTATTCGAATCTAGAACGACAGTCAAGACGCGACAAGAAACATTACATCTATATGTGTTACAGTTTCCCCTGCAAACTGGATTTCTCTTTTTTTTTAACTTTACTTGGTAAATGGACAATACTAAGAGATCTCTACATAAAGTTGCAATAACTATAACGAATTTAGTCATCAATAACTATACAAATAATAAAATATCCAAACCATTTCCCCTCCAAAATCAGATGAAAACACAAAATTTCAAGTGTCTTGCAAGCAGCGGCTTCCCTAGAACAGATGCGTGCATCACAGTGATTTTTTTCAAATTCTTAAATTTACCACTAACTACAATCACTTCAAAGCCAATATTCTCATTATGACAATTTATTCTTAGTTCTGGGGAAAGAGAAAATTTTCAATTTTATTTCTACCAAAACATCTCAAAAACGATCTCAGCAAGCCCTTACCATGTTCACAGCTATTCACACTGTCTTTCTCCAGGATTAGCAGGAAGGGCCAAACACAAACAGATCTGGAAAGCAAACAGGATTAGAGTATTTATTCTGTCTATAAAGAAAGCATTCAGAAGTAAAGGACAGGCTGAGAATACTTTAATCAATATGTCAATAATTCTATGTCACCACCACCCCATGCCAAGAGATAAACTGCCCTACCACATAGGAACAGTAACATTAAAGTGCATTTTAACTAGAGACAGAGAATAAAATACGAAGTTAAGCATATTCATTACTTCAGGATGGCTTTCAAGACTCTAGTCCTGGCAATGAGGGGGGAGTGGAAGTATTGGCAATGTAATTACAGCTATAAGGTTACTGAGTTACTGTATAATATTTAATGAACATACATTATATTAACAACATTACAATATTAATCCCTTTAATGATAGAAGCTAAACTCAAAAAACCTTCTTGAATACTCTGACATTTTATGAGCATGAATCATGATAGCTTATGAGTTTATCTTCAGTTACTTAAAAAAAAAAATTACGGAAGTTTTCCTGCACCTTTTATCTATAGCACAAACCAGAGTGCTCTTTCATGTCTAGAAACCACAGCGTTTACGAATATTAACAGAACAGGAAACGAAAAAAAAATGGAAGGCTATCTGTGTAAGATTGCCTCTGCAGCAGGCAGTGGCTAGTGGCTAGTCAACCCATTGCTCAAAATGGTGCCTGTGCCTGGAAATTCCTCTGATTAAAAATGTTTTCTTTAGTGCTATCCCTGCTAGAACAGAACCAGTGTTTATAAAACAGCTGTCTTTTCTGAGTATGTTGACTGACTTCTACAGACTGCCTCTAATGCAAAACCAAGTTATAGCTACTGCATATGCACTTAGATCTATTAGATTTATACAAAAAAAAGAAACTGAGCTTTTCCTAACTACTGTTTCTTCATTCTCAAGGAAGGATACTGATATTTCCAGTCTTTCTACCACTGATAAAAAGTTTAAAGGGGAAAATACAGATTTATAATCTGTAAATCATACTTCCTCATAACTAAAGCCATAATTTGTATTCTATTAGCTGCTTGAAACATTATGTTAGTAAAGGCAAAAAATTGTAAGACTTCTGTGCTTCTTTTTTAGAAAAGCTCCACTGCTATATGGTAAGATCTTCCCATCAACTCAAACAAAAAGATGACACATGCAAGACAGGCTAAAAACAGTCTTTAATATTAGAGACTACATTAATAGAGAGTAAGTCCCGAATTAACCACAGCAGGAAGCAGTGGGAGTTTTAAACTATAAGCTGAATTAATGCAAACATCATCATGATTAGTTCTGCAGGTAGAGAAAATAATGCTTTGACAGGAATTTCATTCATGCAGCAATGGTATTTTGCTTGCCCACTTACTTTCCTCGCTTGCAGATAAATCAGACTGACAACTGCATAGCAATACAGCATTTTTCTCCTTAAGTCACTAAATAAACATTAATAAGACCTCAAATCTCTTTCAAGACAAGGATTCCTTGCCTACTTTGCATATGGAGAAAATATATGCACAGAGATTAATGGTAATCTCTTTCAGAAATATTGAACGTCTCAGGTTTTGACAGAAAGTGCATATACTTATGACATCTAAATAAGCAAGATCCCAAACCAATTACATATTTAAATGTAGTGGTTTTAAGTTCACTTACAGATATGCCTATATTCAGAAATATGCTCAAGTGTTTTGCTGAATCCACATAATCTTGCCTAAGGTGGCAGAGGATGTCGACAGGACACAGACTACAATCAAGAGTTTACTTCCATGGTTAAGACTGCCAGTGGAACTGCAACTACATAAAAGGTGGGGAAACAATTTTAATTCTACTTTTTATTTAGACATAAAGTTTGTAACAAATAGTTAGCACTTCTCCTCTCTGGTGTTCACAAGTTGAGAGAGCATAACTGAACAGAACAGTGTAATGCTTTCGAAAAACAGAAGGATATTGCCTCCACACAGCTTTTATATTGTGTGTCAGGCAGGCAGGGGGGTTGTTTTGTGGTTGTTTTTTTTAAACCGGGTACTGTACATGGTTGCAAACTTATCTGTGGACTGAGTTACAACAGTGTCATAACATCTAGGAGTTAAGTGTATCACTACAAGCACTTTCAGAGGAATTACATCAATTAGGTAGAAAAAAAAGAATTAGTCTTTAACATAAAGTACTAGAAACCGGTTTGAATTTTTTCAGTTACAAGAGTGTCTCAGTTGTAAACCGGTAGCTATGACCGGTAAGCACATCCTGAAAAGGCAATAATACCTCTTTAAAGCCTTTTGCCTTCAAATTCTTATCTCCTTTTATCTTCGTAGCTTAAAACTCAAGTAAAAATTTCAAATATCAGCTCTTGTTCGCAGAGCTTGTGTGATTCTCAACTTCAAAATAAGAAACAAAGGGAGTGACTTGGGCTTTCCTGGCCTTTGTTATTGTTGCTACACTTGGGATCCATACACTGCAAATACACATTTGTTTAAAAAAAAAAAAATCTATTTTTGTTTTGTTTTGGGTTTTTGTCTTTAACATTGCAAAGATCACCTCCGCCGCATTTTAGCAAAAGCCGTTTTTACCGAAATACGGTAACCTTCCACCAAGAGGAGCAGGGACGCCTCTTACGCTTCTTGCCAGGCTCCACTTCCCACAGGGTGGCACAAAGGGCCGGGAGGAGGCGGGGGAGGGAGAGAGCCCACGCTTGCCTCTGACCGTGGCTCTGTGGAGGGAAGCAGGCGAGGCCCCGCCGCGGCGGGCCAGGCTCTCGCAGCCCTCACCGACGGGCTGCGCAGGGGCAGGGCCAAAGCCCCGGCTGCCCCTCAGGCCCCTCCACGGCGCTGGGGCGGGCGGGACACTCACCTCGCAGGGCCGCCCCCGGGATACCGGCGCTGCTCCCGGCCGGCGGGGAGGGGCGGTCCCGGAGCGGCTGCCTCAAGCGAGCGGCGACTCCCCGGAGACACGGCCACACCGGCAGTCTCCACGGCAACCTCCTCCGAACCCCCGGAACCCCGCGCACCAACAAAGAGGCTGCTCATTGGCCGAGCAGCCGTTCCTTAGACAGCCAATCAGAACGCTGGGGACAGGGAGGCGGGGAGGGCCGCAGTTAGGGCTGGGGTTGATGGGGCCGAGGGGCGCATTAGGCCCAGCTGTGGGGTTGGGTGTGCAAAAGTTCAAATAAATTCCGCATGCCCTTTCCAGTGGGTTTGGAAATCATCCCAAAGTTGCTGTTTTTCCCTAAAACTTGCCGTGCTGCCAGCTGGGGATGGGAGCATGCTTTTATGCCTCCGGGAGGTGTGGGAGGTGTTTCTGTGAGGTGACGGCAGGATGATGTGAGGCAGTGACCCAAGCCAAACAAGAACTGCGACAGCTCCTTGTGGAAATCATTTAAATGTAAGGTGATCATATTGCAGCGAGTCTTAAAGAAAAGGTGTGCCATCTGCAGCCCCACACAAGCCGTCCTGGTGCAGGTGCCATGTG
The DNA here is from genome assembly GCF_964289735.1 of Phaethon aethereus. Lineage (NCBI taxonomy): Eukaryota > Metazoa > Chordata > Aves > Phaethontiformes > Phaethontidae > Phaethon > Phaethon aethereus. The sequence goes on along the minus strand of NC_138593.1, from coordinate 10,665,798 downwards.
GGGACAGCCTCTGTGCAGACAGGCTGACGAGCACACTCAGGCCTTGCTCCATCTGTGGGATGTAACCACAGGTTTAAAGCCACCTCTTGTTACAATGGGTCACAATCACACTGAAGTTACACTTGTGCTCAAGTGTTTCACTTAATCAGCACTTAGCACTATAAGGAAGAGTCTTCTTCGTGCCAAATGTATGAACTCTGGGGTCCCGTTGACAGCAGAAAATAATGGCCACCTTTCCATCATGGCAAACTAAGCACAGGTTTGCCGTGAACAGCAGCATCACACAGTTGTGCTTGGAGAATAACTTCCAAAGCTATTGTGATTCTGCAATACTTTTCCATCAGTAGTGCCCTTCAGCATGCTCAGGGCCTCACTGATCCTCTCTTGTGTAATTACAGAGATTGCACTTACGTCAAAGGTCTGAAGCTAGGAAATGTTTACACAGTGTTCAAAATTGGGTCATTACCTTTGAATTTGCAAATATGCCTATACAGAGTTCTCAAAAAACAAGAGGCCATTTCTGGGAGCAGAAATACTGGTTAACCTTAGGAGGTTAAGCCTGGGAAGTTAGAGAGTCAGTGCAACAGTAAAAAGATCTACCATAGCTGCGAGATACTAAATCCAGCTGTCCAGCAGGCTCCATCTCATGGGACAGGGACACTCTGCATGTAGCATTCAAGGGAAAGGGATTTTATAAGATTATGGCTGAGCCATGGATAAAGGTGGTGTGTCTGATTTTCTCCAACTAGGAAACATAACATTAGCTCATTGGAGGAAAAAGAGGCCATCTCTTCAGATCAACATGAACATAAAAAGTATATTCAGCACCAGCAGTTCATGAAGGAAAACAGCCAACCACAACCTCATAGGACTCTCAGAATCTCATTCTGTGCTGACAGATCCCAGGATCAGAAAAGTATCAATTGGCTCAGACCAAAGCACAAACAACTCACAACCAAATGATCCTTCAATTAATATTTTACTGCTCTTATAAAAAAAGCTGGAAGTCCATAAACCGTAACGTTCTCAAGATGGTCCTTGACCCAGCACTTCCGCCATGACTTTGCATTATTCTGGGACCTTCTGTCAGATCTAATGCCAGAATGCAGCCACAACATGGAAACAGGTGGGAGAGTCACGCTGAGGACCCATTTTATCCAGACATGTTTGCATTGCATGCTCTTTTCTAAGCTTTCCCTCTTTCCTCATCTCTCCCTGCTCAGCTCTGCAATGCTGGGGAAGTCGCTCCCAGGCAAGAGCCCACATGCAGAGCAGCCAAAGGCAAGAAGGCGGCACAGAGCCTGTGGCAGTGCCTAGCAGTGGCCAACATGGCCCAAAAAAGGAGAGCTGGGGCACAGTGCAGAGCAGGGTTTCTCTAAAGGAAACAAAAGCTTTGGCAAGAGTTTGTGCTTGTTCCTTCATGAGGTAGAAGAACCTCCAGGAAATGAGCTGCCTGCAGACCAGAGTTAAAGTGACATTATTTTCTGCATTTCAGAGTGTTCACCTTCAAGTTGGTCAAGCTCTTTTGCAAAGCCAGGGCTGTCCACCCTCTTCCCTGCAACAGAGTACTCCTGAGTTCCACATGTGTCTCAGGCTCTGTTCACCTACCTATTTGTTACCCAAGTTTCAAAAACCTTTAGTTGAAAAGGCCTCCTGAAAAAGTGCAGGGACTCAGGCTGCCACGATACCCGACTCCAAGCACCGAGAGCTAAAAAACCCAACGTTGTAAGCCAATAAACTGACACTTAGCCAAGAGGCTTTGATACATTTTATTAACCAGATAAGGTGCAGACCCCCATGCCTGATACACAAATTTGTGTTTGGTATTAGAGTCCTGACAGATTTTGCAAACATGGAAGATGTTTATGCTGCATAGGGAACAACCAACTTCAAATGGTAATGAGAATGAGTATTCTCATCTTGAGACCTCAAGTCATAAACACATAAAAATGACAAAGGAGCACAGAAGCACCCCTCAGCCTTGCGTTCCTATGGACCTCCATGTCCTAGGGGCATGCTCTCAGTTCCTCTGAGCTCCCTGTCTGCAACCTGACCAAGTCACAAAGTGGAAAGGAAACTGATAAATGTTTTCATTATCAGTGGAAGGCAGAGATAACATTATACATAAAAAGTACCAGGTTTTTGTTTTAATAAAATGCCATATGTATTCCAGTTATAAAGTGAGGGAGCATATGGGTCCTAAAAACCCAGAACACTTTCCTGCAGGGACAGTGAGCTGAAAATACCATCCACAGAACACAGTGAGGTGCTGTATCGTCTCAAAATTCCCTGTAACAGCAGGGTGACGAGAAGTATATTGAACAGCTGGGTGAATGACAGGAATTAAAGCTAGCAGTAGCAGAACCTGCAAAATATTTTCCTGTGGCACAGTGCAATTCTTCACAAGCAACTCTCTCCTCTACATGCTGCCACTGGCACACAAACATTTGGCTGTGAAACTCTTGCGTACAAATAAAACTCTGTAGGAGCAGCCACCAGAGGTGGCAATGGTAGAACACAGAGCAAAAGATCTGACGTGAGCCTTAAATAAACACTTACAGAAATGCATAAACTTCCCTTCTAATAATCCAGAAAGGGCTTTCAGGGAGCCTGAAAAAGAGAAGAATTTGACTTCCAGGTCTTCTTACCCAGCCTGGGACCCTTCTGCTGCCACAGATAAACAGAAAGAAGGATCCTTCTGCCTTACAAATTATAAAAAAACCTGGACGAACCCAAGAACCCCTCTGGTCCTCAATAAAGCCAAATCTGTTCTGGAATTAAACTGTTTGCTGCTACAAGACAGCTTTTTCTAGGTCCACATATGGCCATCACCAGACTGGTGATCACTGCAGTGGCTTAGCCAGAGGCACCGGGAGAGCCTTTGGGCTATGAGACAGGCTTGAGACAAGGACCTTGAACTATTTTAGTAAAATTAGTACAGCTGGTTGCCCCACTCCTCAGTTTTGTGTGCATGGGATGCAAAGACAGAAGTGAATCATACAGGTGAAGGTGCAGAGCTACACAGATTTGATCATAAGAGGAAACAAGTAGATAGATGGAGCTGGTCATCTCTGGGTTGTCTTCATCATTGCTTTGTTCCAGCTGGCCGCTCAAGGGATCACAGGAATGTCATGACTGTTCTGTTCTTGCCGATCTGCCAGGGCTCCAGTGGGTAAAAGCGGATGAGAATCCTTTTTGGGTATGAAAGCAAAAATGAAGTGGACAGGAAATATTATTTGACAAATAAATATTATACCTACCCAGCTTGCAACAAGGTAGAAAATCTGCACTAAGCTCTCGCTGCCTCACACTTCATGGTGTTAATTTAACAGAAGCAAAAATAAGCTGCGTACAGGCAGGGTGCAAACAGGTGCCAGACTTATGTGGATACATAAACTGAAAAGCAGACTGACTTTCAACACTGTTTATGTGGGATACTTGTTCATTTCTGAAGGACCCAAGCAGCTCATAATCTTGTCGGGTATTTACCCTGACAGCACCCAGGGCAGGGAACTGCTACTACTCTCCTTGGGCAGACGGGGAAGAGGGGCAGAGAGGGACATGGCTGACCTTCAGGAACAGCGCTGTCCCAGCACTTGACATGGTGACCCCATTGCAAAGCTCTACCGATTCCCAGTGGGTTTTGCACCAATTACACCAACTGGAACTACTCCCCTTCGGAGAGCAGCACTTCCCAGACCGTTCAACGAGTGCAAACGAGCCCATGGGTTTATCTGGACCTAAACCGCATGTCTGAGATTCGGCATCCAAGAGCGCTTAATGTTTGCAATCTACTCTTGGATCTTTATTACACCTTAATCTCACGGAGAACATGGGAACCTACGTCATCACCGTCATTGCTCTGAAGACCTTCCCATACTTTTGTTCGCTGCGTTGCATACGTCCGCAGACCACACACACCGTGGGGCGGGTAGAAGGGGCGCTCTCCCTGCCCCCACGGACAGGCACGGTGTCCGACCCCCCCGGGGCCGGCCGAGCCCCCCGGCCCGGGCCCGCACTCACCGCTCGGGGCCGAGGCCCAGCTGCGCCGTCAGGAAATCGAAGAAGCGGGCGCTGTGCCGCTGGTTCTGCTCCGCCGAGCCCACCACGCCGATGGAGGAGACCAGCAGCTGGGCGCAAGGCTCGGCCGAGCCCGACAGCACCATGGGCAGCCCGCTCCGCACCGTCACGTTCACCCGCTGCCGGCACAGGCACTGTCAGTCACCGCCGCCCTGGCCCCGCCGTCCCCGGTCCCGCCGCCCCGGCCCCGCGCTCACCTCCGCCGGCTTGCCCAAGATGGTGGCGGCGGCGGCGCACAGCTCCTGGGCCAGCCCCGGCGGCAGCCGGCCGGCCGGCAGGCTGGTCTCCAGCTCCACGAACGGCATGGCGCCGCGGCCCAGCGCAGCCCCGCACCGCCCGGCCCGGCCCGACCCGGCCCCCGCTCCGCCCCCGGAGCGGCCTGGGCAGCGCAGCCCCGGCGGGGGGGGAGCCTGCGGCGGGGTCGTGCACCACCCCCGCAGCTCCCGGCGCCGGGGGCAGTAACACCTGCCCTCACGCCGCACCTCGCCCGGTGCCAGCCCCAGGCAGGGCCTTGGCTTTTCGCCGTTTTACCCCAATTGCAGCAGCTGGCTTTCGGGCCCGCGGCTGCTTGCCATGTGCGCTCCTGGGGTATGTACTAGAGACCGTGAGGGCGAAAAATGGCACCTCGCTGACCGTGAGGGCAAGATGAGCTTTGCGATGGTCCTTATTGCCGCGGGGAGGTCACTTCTGGTCACCGCAGAATGGAAGAGCAGCGACTTCTCAGAACAACCAGCACTACAAGAAATTAAAAGGCAAGCAGAGAGGTTTATTGTTTTATCCAATATATGTAATTACCAACAAGGTTCTGCAATCGGGACTTTGAGCCCCAAAGTTGATAAAAACAACCCCAGCAGGCTGGGTCTCGGGGACAGTCTAATCCACAGATCAAAGGTTTCTCAGAAGCTGAGCTACTGTCCAGTGAGGGTTACGTGTGCTCATTTACAGCAGAAGTTTATCAACCAGCTAGATTAAAAGGTCACCTTGTTTAGGGCACAGCACGGTTGTGAAAATTGGGCCTGTATACTGTGACTTTTTGGTTTTCTACAGTTCTAGACAATCCTAATGAAAATGGATGTAATTGCTCTTTTTTTTTTTTCCTGGAGGAAATGCTGCTAATGAAGACAATACTGGCATCAGGAGCAGTGTGTATAAACCAGCCAGCAATAAGGCTAGAAACAGATTTATAGGAGAGAGATTGTGAAGAGAGAGACCTAACCAGAGAGGACAGGGCACGGCAGGCTGGCAGGGAGTGGCTGCTTGAGGTGGTAAGCAGTAATACAGACATTCCCTTCAAATCTTGGAAAGCAGCAGAAGAAATAACCCAGGAAAAATGTTAGATTCCAAGGTAAATTTACAGGAAGATACAATCTTGTAAACAGAAGAGATGATCCTGAGTTTGTCACCAAAATGAAGGCAGTGAGGGTATTCAGCCACCTTGCAAACCCAGGCAACAAACCCATCACTGCCTGATTATTGGGAGTCATTGCCTCCAGGTAAGATGCCATTTAGGATCCATTTTTCTGTTTCTCTCTCATTCCTTCAAATACTAAAAATATCTTCTCATTCCAAAGCCAAAAAAAACCCATGTGACAAGAAACCAGCATATCAGAGGACCCTCCAAAAGGAAAAGAGAAGATTCAAGTATCGGATGTCAGCAGTTACAACAGGACATGGGGCTGTCACAAACGTCTTTAATGACATGCTTTGTCCTTTGTTCTTGATGTTTCACCATGTGAATGGCAGATTGTTCACAGCCTCCCAGAGTTTTCAGTAAACTAAAGATATTTGTTTTATTGTTTCTGTCTTGGAGCGAGAGATTAAAATGCTTGTAGGGGGATGAACATACATCCAAGAGAGGACAGCACAGCAGCAAGTAGTCTCAAACATACTCAGCCTTTGGAAAATCATGATAGTTTTTTCCCTCCTGCAGACATTTGCACGTGTCATCATCCACTTAGCAATTCCACTCACAAAATTATCAAAAAAATCAACAACTTCCCATTTAAAATTTAACTCAGTTGTAGACAATATTTTGTGAATAAAACATCAATAAAATCGTATTACTCGGCTACTGTTTGGGAAGAAACGAAAGGAAGGGTGGGAATAAAAGTGTGTCTGTTTCTAGTATTTTTGGTTCATGAAAAGAGAGCGCCTTCAGTCAGGTCTCTTGTCTTTATAGAGAACATAATCACAAAACAAAATTTCCTGCTAATGCAAGCTGAAGTATATAATGGAGTTCTCTTTCCAGTCAGGGAATTTAAAGATCTCCCTAGGCTCTGGACTCAATCAGTAGTATCTAGAACTGAAACCTTAGTGAAAAACAGCACCAGAACACATCAGGTTTTACAGAACATAACAGGAGAAACGTAACTAGCCAAGACATGGCAGTACTGGAAAGAAAAGAAGCTATTTGATTAGTGAGAGAAGCCATTCCCAAATTATTTACTCATTTTGTCTTACTCCTTACAGGAAGTGTTCATGGGCAAGGATTTCAGGGTAAGGTTCAAGGGCAACAAGTACGCATGAATGGAAGTATGCAGAGATAGATATTGCACCAGTTTCTGCATCCTTTACAATTCGCTATTTTCAACTGAAGAAACTAGAAATGGTTGGATTCTCTCAGTTTAACCTCATAAATTGTGCTGCAGTACAAAAAGGGTTTGTATTTGAGCTACAGCTAACAAGAAATAAACACAGCCAAGAATACAAGCCCAAAAGCTCCAAAACAACTCTGTCCTTTTATTTTGATGCATATGTTGCTCAATGCCACAAAAATCTCTCTTATTACTTCAGCAGCATAGGGTGACTTACTTGGTGAACTTCCATCCAAAACAGTCTCAGAAGAGCACATCTAGATTTATTCCTCCTCTGCCTTTCGTAGGAGAAATGTGGATTGCTATTACAGTATTACTGCAGAAAAAAACAATTTGATTGCTGTTGTATTCTCTTTCAAGAAACACTATGGACACACTCTTTCAGTGTATTCCTTGCATAGTATCAACAGAGTATTTTAGGTAGGCAATTACTCAAAGGCTGTGGCCACCATCAGCTTTTTGAAGTGGCTTGGCCTTTCCTGGACGAATCTCCAGGAACTGCCCCTGCCACATGCGTACTGGCAGACCAAGCACCAACGAAACCCAGGCTTTCAGAAATCAAGAGTAGTAGTTAAACTGAAGAATTACAAAGATTCACAGTTGTAAATGAATATGAAGAAACTTCTCACAGGAACCTAAAGGCAAATAGAAGTGCGGAATGTACATGGACAGCCAAGCAAGATGCCTCAGCAATAACAAACTTTAAAAAAAAAAATTCAATGTCTTTTTTCACTTTTGTGACTGCGTGTACTTTTGTGCTGTACTTGACTGTGCAGACACGTGCTGGGAAGGTGAGGATCAGGCAGGCTTTGCAGTGCTTGTCCCTTGAGAAGGAGCATGTGTTAAAAACAGATGAAATCATTCTACACAGTTCTCTAATGTTCCCAGTTTGTAGGCTGCCTCAAATTTTGTCAGGAAATACTGTTCGTGTCTCTACCATCTCTGAAAAGACTGACACTGAAATAAAACCCAGATGCACATGTTAAGTGACCTGTAGGGCCTCAGCCTTTCGTATAAATTTAATGTTTCAGGCCTTAAACCTTCCCCAGCTTCCACCCCCAAAGATACAGGAAAGGCCTGGGGCAGGGGGGGACCACTCTGCAATTTCTGTGTTAGAATTACAGTGCTCTTTCCAGTTACATGTAGAACTGGAGGTCAGAGAAGAAGTTTTTAAAAAAAAAAGGCAGGAAAAATGGTAAGATAGGTTAATTCACTTCAACATCTTCATCAACATAGGTGCCAGGTGCTCTTTTAGCTGTGGATCAATTTGAATGTTGCTCAGTTCTTTGATATTGAGGATCATCTCATGGGCTTGGAAGAAAAGCTCTTTCCCCACAGCATCCTCCACCCGCCTGCGCCACTCCATCAGCCTAGGCCTGTCTTCAAAGATGTCACAACCAACTCCAACAGGCTGCAGAAAGGGGAGAGAGCGACAGTGAAACATTGGGCAGTCACTTCTTCACCAAGACGACAGGCACCAAAAGTGTACCTGCAGGTACAGGCAGGAGAAAAAAAAGTGAAGAAGAGCTCATAGAGGAGCACAAGGAAGGAGGGAAATCTCCTCTGGTCAGATCTATCTATCGGGGGTGACACAGAAGCTAGTGCGTATTTTAAAGGGCATTTACAAGTCAATTCCCAAGTGCCAGCACAACTGTTACGAGCAGCAGGGACGACCACCACTGATTGTGACTTTCAGTTACAGCACTGAAGACGTGGTGGGCTGACAATTCCAGGGACAACTGCACAGTCCGCAGTACGGAGTGCCATGTTACACAGCAAAACCACGGCACAAAACGCTAAGTGTTTAACTGAACTGATGTCTTAGTTGACATAATCTACCCCTCTTCTACTTTCTGCCTGTGCCACTCCCCGGAACACAATGCCATAGAGAAGCAGAACTGCTATTTTTCAGTCTCTGGGATACAGAACTGGGAGAAGGAATCACTTCTGGGCTGCAGGATCCAGGCCCTGATGGTCTGGCAGAGAACAACCAGTTTGTAACAGAATTAATTTGATTGCCTCTATCTGCAGTTCAGTCTTGCATCTTCCAGATATGGCATGTTACGCATGTACCATCTGAAGAAGAATATTCTTGTATGATAAAATTATTCCTATATCATTTTCTTATTTCCTCACGCCTGTCTGCTATTGCTTCTCACTTTTATATATTACCTCCTTCTCTGGCAGTTAAAAATAAAGTCATGATAAAGGACGAAGGAGAAGAAGAAGTATTGTTAGAGGACAGACACAAGAGAGATCTGTTGCAGCCAGCTTTGGGGTTTTTTTAACTGGTTTTCTGAACCCACTCCCATATTCTCCTCATTGTCTTCAGCCAGTTCTGCTGAGATATGCCCTCACTCCTCTTCCAAGTGAAGTGTTACCACATGCTGCTCCCCTCTCTGCCCAGCAGCATCTGTTTTCCCTTGTGCTGAGACTTCCTTACCACACTCCAGCACTCACTTGCATCAGCTCCACAATGGCCACAAGATCTGCCAGAGAGATCTCGCTCCCGATGATAAAAGCCTTGTCCTGCAGAAACCTCTCCTCAAACTGCTTCAGGGAAGTGGACAGCCCCTCCATAACCTCCTGGAGCTTCTCGGAGGGCAGTGGCTGCCCTGTGAAGAGGGGAATCAGCACCTGAGGAGAGAAGGGACTTCAGAGTACAGTCGGCCATCTTCTCATGGAGCTGGTGGTAGTCACTTAAGTTACACCCCATGAACTACTCATGAGCACCAATGATCCTGCGGCAAAGCGGCAGGAGGGGATGACGCCAGAGCTTCATGGACTGCTGCAGTCCCAAGTAGCTCATGGACGGAGGGCACACAAGCAGTCCTAAGCGGCTGATCTGCCGTGACAGTAACCTCCAGCTAATGGGCAGCAATGTGCAGAATGAAGCCAAGGATCCAGCTCATTTTGTGCCTGGCAGTTGTGCCCTCCCGCTCCACCGTGGTGGGTTACAAAAGAAAAACGGGCAACGGCTCCAGGGAAGACAAGTCTCTGCCACAGTCACCCCTGCTACGTCCTCCATCTCAACAGCCTGCCCAGATGGGTCAGCAGGCTGCCTGCCCACCAGCCACTCCTGCTATCCACCCTGTTGTGCAACTGGGCGCTGCAGGCAGGCAGGCAGGCAGGCAGCTGCCTGTCCTGTGGGGTGACGGAAAGGAGGGCACGGTGGTGGCTGTGGCAGGGAGCGTAGGAGGGACTGGAATGCATCAACGCTGGCTGGAGAGGCAGGAAATGGCTTCCTCTGTGTGACAGCAGCCAGCGAGGCTGGGAGTGGGTAAGCGCCATTTTTACACCAGCCTTTCTGTGGCCTCCCAAGCATCATTCTTTAAACCACTGGAAATTTTTGCAGAGCGATCATGTAAGTGCGGTCCTTGTCTCCGCAGGCTTGCTGGCACACGGGGTAGTTGCCTTTCAGTAAGATTTGTCACCATTCACAGAGGCGTATGCACCGTTGGAGCCCGCAGTGTTTCACAACTACGCTGCTTCCACCTACCACAGCTAAAGAAATAGTTTATTTAGAGAAGTAGAATTAAAGATACAAATTCCCATTGGTGGGAGTGGACTGAATTTCTACTTGCTGCTAGTATATTCAACTATTCAAGTTGGGATTGCTTAATCCAAGCCAGGATTTTTGCCAAATACATGTGGAATCTATTTCATCAGAAAATTCAGGGCCAGTTCTCTTCCTAAGTGGTTCCAGTTATGCATGATGAGATCTCGGGGTAGTCGCTTGAAACTCTCTCTCTTTCCTTTTCTGTATCTCGGGGCAGTCTGTCTTCTCCCGTATCTAGCTAACAAGCCTTCAATTACATGGTGGCTTTATACATTTCCCTATTTTCAATTATTCTGAGGACCTTTTCTGTATCTGGGTTATCTAATCAGCAGCAGCAATGAGCTGGATTTCTTTCCCTTGGAGCACTGCAATAACAGCCTGCAGAGACTGGAAGAAACTGCTTCTTGTATGAATCTGAGTCATGTTTGAATTGCTTCTCTCTACTGTCTAGCCAAAAATTCAAATGTCAATAAATCAAAATGTTAAATGAGTCCTGATATGCTTTGCTGAGCACAAACAAGGACAAATTTGTTCTGTGTTTACTGGCATCCCTGATTTCATCTGAAATTCCATACCTCAGCTGTACTTGCAGGGCTATATTTGCACCTGGGTCTCTCCCAGGATAGTTGCATTAACTGTCTGGTGAGTTGGCTGGAAATAGGTATCCAGCAAAATCATCTGGTACTAAATGATCTTCTGCCTCAGGGCGATTCTGTTAATTTTGCCTAAATGTAAATCGATCTGACCATACCAAATAAAGAAATTCTGCCATTCTGTGTGTCTCTGTTCTGCCTCTCCCTGAGCCGATTTCAGAGAAGCGCCTAAGTGGGCTGGAAGCAGAAGGCTCCTTCTGGATTTCCCCATTGATGGGGCTGCAGGGACCTGCTGTATGAAGAACGCAAGCCCTTCTGCTTCCAGCAACAAAGCACACGCTCGCCAAAGAAGCAAAACTTCTGTCTGTGCGCACACTCCACACAGCTGTGCGGTGAGGGGGAGGCCCCTGGAGGCAATACCCAATCTGTTATATAATCGTTCACAAATCCAGGCAATGGAAGTCTGTCGGGCTTTGAGACCTTCTGTATCAGACCTACTTTAAGGAAAAAACCAAAATGACCAAAGCTGCTTTTTGCCAGATCCTGATGTTGAGCAATTAGGAACAGCTCCCTCTCCGACAGCTCCTCTCGGCTAGGAATGGCCTAGGTTTCTTATTTCGGTGTGACAGACTCTCTCCAAACTGGGGCCGTTCAAATGCTCAGTATTCTGCCAGGAAAACTTCACTTCACCAGCATTTTAATATTCAGTCTCCTTACCTTGATCCACATGGTCTTAGGAGCATTAGCCCGGATGTTAGCATGATGCCACGAGAGGTATTCATCTACCTGGGCCCGTTTCTGTATGTCTGACGGGTACCAGTGGTCGGGAGTGTTGTACTTTCGACTCAGATACAGCAGAATGGCCGTGCTGCTCGGGCATTAACAAGAGACAAGAAAGGGGTCAGGGAGTTATGCTGCAGAATGCTTTTGCCTAAGATCCCTCTCCTGCCCCTTCTGAACATGCTGCTTCCACTAAAAAGGCATTCAGATCGGGATTTCTGATGGAGTCTAGGGACCGCATATAGACATCTAATTCATGCTGACATCAGAGATGGCACTTAATCACCTTCGTTCCCACGAAAACTTTAACCTGCTGGAAAGCCACAGCACTGTTCTAGGGTGCAGAGTACTGCTGACAGTACTGGGGTAAACAAACAATAAACCTCCATAACCATCTACCAGCAGTGTTAACCCCACTTGTTCCTCAAATGTTTTGACCCATCTCTCCGAGACCTGCACATGTTTATGTGCTTGTATACTAAATTAAACTCTCTAGTGGGTTATGTTGCCTTTTCATCAGACCTATCTCTAGCCTGAAGCTTCCACTGAAGTCAGTGGAAGTCCCAGCAAGAAGAGCCTAAAGACTCTTTTTCTGTTTGTCCAGATGTTTATGCTTTCACTAATTGGCAGGAGAAGTCAGATGGAAAAATATCTTGGTCGTCTGCAACAATATGCAGGCTGTTACTACAAAAAGAGATGCCACAGAAAATCCCGTGCTGACAAAATGGAAGAAAATGCAGATACTCCTACTATGCTGACACTACAATAGTTCAATTATTTCAGTATTATGACACCATTAACCAGTCTCCACATTAATCTTATCATGTAAAACCTAAATTTTATCTCTGTAGGTGTTCACTTGGCCTTTATGATTAATGCAGATAAACAGATTTTTTTCCTAGGGTAAAAGGGATTTTTATGAGCTTTAAACATTTCCCAGAAATGTTTATAATCCCATTTTGAGGTAAGTGCATTCAGGGTAAGATCAAGAAGTTAAGTCAGCTGATTTGTTTACATTCTGAAAGATAATTCAAACAGAAAATGGAAACAGAGCAAATGAGGTTATACTATTGAAATAACTAACATGTTCATAAATTCCATGATCCTTAATGATTCAGTGGAAATGGCATCTCCTAAGTGCTGCACAGATTACTGGTAGCCAAGGAAGTCTAAGGACTGAGTTCTTACCATTCTGCTAGGGTGAAGTCTCCATCCTTTAGTGCTGGTACTTTCTTCAAGAGGCTGACTTTGCCAGCTCCTTCACTATTTGATGGCCCTAAGAACATGAACAGACAAGTCAGAGGTTAGAAGTGCATGTGCCAGTGAATGAGAAATTAAATACCTGTAGCCAATTGGAAAATCAGTGACCCCTGTTAGGTTTTCCCTAATAGACAGTCACATTTCACAATTAAAAGGAAAGGAGATCAAAGAGTCAGTGTACAAGCTATCTGCTGAGGGTCATTGGCTCAGGCCAGGCACAGGGCATGAAGCAGTTCACGTTTCTATAGAGAAATTCTGTTGCTTGACTCAGGTACCAGTAATACTTGCAAAACTCACTGAAAAAAATCTCTCCCTGCGAGGTGTTTAGATACCACAATGAAGGTACTGGTATTCAAAACACTATTGCAGATAACCAGGAACAGCTGACTTGACTTGAGAACAGTGTGTCCTGCAGCTTGAGAGATGGGGAGGGAAAGACAGAAGTTACGATGGAGGTAACTGAACAGCTAAAAAATACTTAATATTTGCCAAGGAAGCAGGGTCTGGAAAAGTTGAGTTTGCATGCAGAGCATCCTAACGAGCAGATGGTTGCTACTCCTGCTCCTGTTCCCACAGGCAACACCAAAACAAAGTAATTTACCTGCAGTTTGTAAATGTGGCTGACTCCAGCTAGGATAGAGTCACGATGGAAACCAACGGAAAAGCCTTGTGCCCACAGAGATCACTGCAGTGGCTAATTAATCAAAGAGAACCCGGCTGGTTTATAGACACATGGAGCAAAATCTTTTTCCTGTTTGTTTGTCTCTGAAGAGCAGAGGGAATTGAGCATTTACAAAGCAAGCAAATGCTGTCAACAGAGCTGATCCCTCAGCAGACATGCAGCTGAGGATGTTTCCAGAGTTTTTGCTGGGATGGGAAAAATATGAATGTCAGCAATACAACAGTAGACTCATTAAATAATTCATTCAGCCACAGCAGACATTTGCTAGGGGCAAGGAAGCTCAAACACCTCTACCCTGCACTACTCCTGGCTCTGCACGTCAACCTGCCTCTGTCAGAAAAATGCAAGAGGAAGACACCATCCCATAAAAGAGTTTAAATTCCACAGTCCCTTGAGTTTGGAAGCATTAAGAGCTGACTATCTAATCAGGTTTTCAGTTTCCCAGTACAGGTATTGGACTTGCTAGTCAGCAGTTAAATGCCAGGGAATTGTACAAAAGTCCAGGAACACCTATGTAAGAAACGGTGTGAGGAGTTTGTTTGTTTTGCTTGGTTTAAGTGCTCTCTAGAAGGAGACATGACATTCCAGGGTGCAAATCCTGATCAAATCAGCCTGACCAGAAGGAGGTCTTGTACTAAAATCCCTTTGTTAAAAAAAAAAAAAAAAGGGCCATTAACTAACAGACAGTGATCTACACCCCCAAGAACTACCTGCCCCCATTCAGGAGGCAGTGGCAGTGTCTGCTTTCCTGGACAAATGTGCAGCAGGAAATAGTCTCTAAGAAATAAAACCAGCCTTTGGACTATCATGTTTATTTGCAGTTGGCTTTGGGACAGGGTAGGAGAAAGGAAGGTTGCTGCATTACAAATTACAGACTGCTTTTCCAATATTGATTTCACGTAATGAGATAAATCAAGCAGAGCAAACATTACCACCACCTTCTCCTGTCTAGCTGACCAGCCTCTATCTTGTTCCTCCTCTGAGAAGCGCTTTCTTAAATTCTGGTGTAAGTAGCTTCATTGGAGACTAAGGTTCATATCCATCTGCTGTCTGAGAGGATTCAAACCCACGTCTCCCACCTCACTGGGAAATGTCTCTGGCTACCTGCAGTGACGGTGGCCTCCAGCTTAGCTGGGTAAGGGGTTCTACATGCACAGCAGAACCAGAAGAAAGGGTTTCTTAAGAATAAGAGCCAGACAGAAAGTGCAAGTTAGGCCTAATAATTGAGAAACTTGAATATAAGAGAAGAAATCCTGAAAATCAAGCCAGCAGGCAGAGTACAAGGACCGGGTGCCCTACACCCATGATTTATACCATAAAAGCAGTGAGGCAAATTTGTGTAAACCTAGTGTCATGCAAGGAGTTGCTCTGGGAAGGTGCTTGGTCCTGTGCTTTTAGAAGGGCTCCAAAGGCCAGTGGTCGTCACACCCCCAGCTCTGGTGAGAGATGTAGCGTTCAGGTAGTCTTTGGAAAAACACAGCAGAAAGCTGCAAATCAATAATGCTTACAACATTGAGCAGTCAATTCTCAGACCTAGCTGTCTGGTTGTTCTGCTGCCTGTGTTTATTACCTCAGGTAATAAACTGTTTATAATAAAGGTAATTTATAAAGGTTTATAATAAAGGTAATAAAGTTTATTACCTCAGGTAATAAAGTGAGCAGGCAACTGAGAAACAACGATAGGAGAAGCAGTGGGCGAGGGCAGCCTGAATCAGATTTCAGGCTGCTTTCATCATGTAGCAGTCTTAGCAGGAGTGCTGAACATATTAGTCCCCTGATGGGACTAACGTGTCGTTACAGCAGGTTGGACAGTAGGTCAGTGTCTGCTGCACAGACTGCACCGCAGCCCAGAGGTGGCACCTTACTTGCTTTGGCTCATACAGGGTCTTTGCATACAGGCACAAAAGACCTGTGCTGAGACTCTGCCGCTGGTGCTTCAGTGGGACTGCTTGCTCTCTATTTATAAAATAGAGACCAATATTTGTATTTACCATTTAGCAGAGTTTAAGCTTGTGCCCCTCTTCCAGCACGTAGAACTAGCCTTCTTGTTTAGGGGTATCTTTAAAGATGGTGGCCCATCTTTATCATTCCTGTGACGTTGACTTGACTTAGGGCTGTTTAACATCAGTTGCATCTGGTGTAATTAGGTCTTGATGTCCCTCAAGGATATATACACACACACCGTGTGTATTGCTGGGCTTTGAGGAATAACTTTAACAAGCAGAGTACACACTGCCAAAAAGCAGGGCAGGCTGCATACAGGAAGAATTCTTAACCATAAGTCATAGTGTAGGGAAGGAGATTTACGGGTGGGTAAAAAGAGCAGTGGACAAGATTTTACAGATGTAAAAAGGGAGAAAAAACAAAAAAAAATCAGAATAATTGCCAGTCATGTCCCTGCCTAATCATCTCCTCAGCCAAGGTTTTCCAAGTACTATGCTTTGCCTTAGGCAAAAAAGTAACAACTTACTAGGAAAATGCAATACATAAATGGGCAATAGTCATCTTATACAGTTGGACAAGTCTGAACAGCTGAGTGTTTTTGCTAAGTACACCGTTCCCAGAGCACTCCTCGGCTGTCACTGTGACTAATTTGCTAGAAATGGCTGGAGGAACATTCCTTGGGGATCCACAAAAATAGATGCAGCACAGCTATGAGACCGCTCTGGGAGTCAGAGCTGCATGGTCAAACCATTGTATTACAGCCCCTCGGCAGAGCATGTACTTAAAATTGCTCAGGTCAGCCGAGGAGCTCCGGTCACCCCTTGACCCAAGGGGCCAAACAGAGCTGCCAGGGGCTGGGAGTGGATTCAGCTCTGGAGTGCAAGTCTGGGCAGGCGTGACCTGTTTCACCCTCCTCAGGCAGGATGGGCCCTGTCTTGAGAGGGCACCAGGATGAGACCAGAGATGAGCCTCCTCCGAGCTCTGCATCGCGCTCATGAGGGGTGACGTCCCGCTTCCACTGGCTCCAGCATTTTGCTGGCTTCCAGGGTTCAAGTGTTTCCTCTTTCGGCCGAGACTGAGCCTCGCCAAACGTGGGCTGTTGTTGCCCCGGCAGGAGGGGACGCTCCCCCGATCCGGCATCTCCACTGATCTGCAGCAGACCCAACTGAAGTTCCCTCCGGGAACAGTCGGAACCGGCTCAGTGGCTGTTCCCAGGGAACGGCAGCCCAGCGCGGGAGGCGGCGGGACGCTGTGCAGGGAGCGCGGCTGGAGGGGCGATGGCCGGGCAGGGGGACGCGCCAAGGGGCTCCTCTGGGGTCGTGAGGGACCCCCCCGCCCTGCGGGCTGCGCGACCCGGGACCGGAGCGATGGCCGCCTCTGTCCAAAGGCCGCGGCCGGGGCCCAGCGTGCGGCCCTGCCCGCGCCCGGGGGCTCAGCCCGGCCCCCGCGGCCCCCGCCCGGGGACGGCGTTACAGCTGCCAGCGCCCCGGGGCCCGTCCCCTCCCTGCCCGCAGGGCCGCCGCCGGGCACCCAGCGCCGCCCGGGAACGGGCCCGGCCTGACAGCACGGACGCCCGGGGGGTACCGGTGCCCGCTGCGGGCGGACTCCCCTCCCCTCCTCTTTCTTCCCTCCCCTCACCTGCGCGGGGCTGCTCCGCGCCGCTCCCCGCCGCCGGCTTCTTCCCCAGCACCGAGTCTGCCAAGAGCCAAGAGAGGAGCGCTGAGCCCGCGGCCCCCGGCGGGCTGCGGCCCGCCCCGGCGCCGGCCCCGCCGCCCACCACCGCCCCGGGGGCAGCTCGGCGGCGGGCGGGCGGCCGTGCCCGTCCCCACCTTTGAAGAGCTCCACGTGCTTGAACTCGAAGGGGATGTTGTTGCTCCGGGCGAAGATGTAGATGGAGCGGCAGGGCTGCGAGAGCAGGTCCAGGTACAGCTCCAGCCCCATGCTGCCGCCGCCCGGGCCCGGCCCGGCCCGCGGGGAGGCTGCCGCGGCTCTATCGGCGGCCGCCCGGAGCCGCCCCGCAGGGGCAGGCGGGGGCCGAGCCGAGCGCGGGCGGGCGGTGCCCTCCCCCGCGCTGCGCCGGGCGGGGGACGCGGCCTCGGCGCTGAGGGGAGGCGGCGGCGGCCGCCGACGGCTGCGCGGGGCGCGGAGCGGGGCCGGGGGGCGGCCTCGGGGTGACAGTCTCCCGGGGGGCGACGAGAGGACGGGAAAATGCCGGAGGAGGCCGGGAGAGCCTTCCCCGGGAGGGGCGGGGGGACAAGGTCAGGCAGCCCTGGCCGCGCTAGGGCTGGCGCTGTGCCCACGGGCCCGCCTCAGGAGCAGAAGGTAACTTGCGAGTAACGGTAACTTACGAGTAACGGAGAATTACCAGTGGTTGGTACTAAGCACTGGGGACGGGGGGCTGTCGCTCCCTTCCACAGCCTTGGCCGACGCCGCAGGGGCTCGGCAGCCCACCCTCACCCGCAGCATCCCACCACGGCTCTCACAAGGAAAATGCTTTTTTTCAAAACGTGGTCCTGCAGGGAAGGGTCACACTGCAAACGGAGCCCTTGCACGACATCTCTAAGCCAGCATTAATCTTGCACCGCTACATCTCAGCATGGTTTTCAGTTCAGAAGATAATTCTTGGGTCACATAGTCTCTGCCCAGCGCTGCAAGGTGATGCCTGCACGGCCATGAAGCCTGGAGGATTTCTCTGTGGGCTTTACCTCTGCATACTCACAGTCAAATGACTTTCATTTCTCCCTGGTATTTGTCATTTCAGGTTTCCACACAAGCAGAGGAGGACTAAAGAAGTTCAGAGTGAAATCAAGCCCTTGGACGGAGCCCACAGCATGTCACAGCTGTGTGATTCGGGGAAGGTGACACGCTGGCTGAGTACAGGGACTTCTGGGACTCTGGAAGACAGAGCAGCTGAACCGCTCGGAGCAAAGTCACCCCCAGTCAAACCCACCTCGGCTCAGCTGACACCTTTTTATCAGCGCTGTGCCAGAGAGCTTGTATGTCACGCACAAATCCATGGGAAGAGCCACAGGAACCTCAGGGAGAGGGAACTGGCAGATCAGTTGCTCTTTTACTTGTGTAAAGGGTCATTACAGCGGGTGGTGAAAAGGTTTGGATAGTGAGCCAGGAGCTCATTGACTGGATAAATTACAAACTGGAACACTTTCAGGTGCTTCATTTTATACCACTTTGCCAAGACTTTTGCTCTGAGAACTCCTTAGGAATGGGGATTATTAGACTTGTCAGTCTGGCAGAGTCTGAATAACATGAAGTGTTGAGTCTGCTGCACCATGCACTTGTTTTCGGAGTCACTGTTCAGATTTAGAACAGCATAGTAAGATTTCTTCAGTTCCTTGGCCAGAATAGGGAGAGGGGCTGTGTGCACACACCCTTCGCTTCCCCGGCAGTACAGTTTACCCTCTAGAGCACCTGCACGCAGCACCGACACGCCGGAGATGAAGGCTCGTGTTCTGGCAGGTGCTTGACTTCGTGTCAAACTCCTTCAGTGCAAGGAAATCTTAAATGCTAAGGGAGTGGGGAAAAGGAGCGTGAATGTGGCTCTGCACACGTAATAGTCTGAGAAGTCTTTGTGCTTCAGAATGGTTGCATGTCCCTACCCGGAGATATCACTGAGAATTTTTCGTTGATCTCAGCGGTGGGTAGCAAGATTAGCAGCGCGGGTTCACTTTGCTCCTTTATTTATGGTTCGGTGAATCCATTAGTCCTATCTGGACTTCAAAGATCGTTTCATCTCCCTCCTGGAAATGTTCCTTGCTTAAGTTTTTCTCCAATTTGCTGACTGCACTGCACAGCCCACACAACCAAAGAGATATTTTTAGCCAGTCATGTTCTATGGCATTTGATTGCATACTCCTGGCTCTAGGCTAGTGCTTCTAGCACTGTATTTTCACTCGGCTCCATCACCTGAAAGGCCATTTTTCCTCCCTGTACTTTCTCTGTCAGCTTTCTGGAAACAGGAACAACACAAAAAATGCAGTAAGTTTTGTAGTTTATTTCTTAATCGTTTAGAAAAGGTCTCAGGATGTGTATAATTTTTTTAAACATTCCTCCCATTTCGTGTATCGCAGCTTCATTTTATTCCACAAACCACAGGCTCTCACCTATTGGCATATTTCCGAATAGCCCCTGGCAAGAATTGAGGAAATTGAATCAGAACAGCACATTAAACTGTCACTGGAGGTGTAACCCCTCCCCATATTCAGGCGAAAAGGGAGCGGCCACTGGACAGACTTTGCACTCAGGCAGGCAAAGCTCTTGCACAACCTCTTGGGTTTTGGCAGGCAGCTCTTGGGGCGCTCGGTCTAGGAGCTGGAACCAGCCAAGATCAAATGACACAAATGAGCAAAATGCGGGAGGCGGAGGGACAGCAAAAGGCAAAGTACAAGGACAAAATGCCTTATCTTCAAAAGACTCAGCAAGGCAGCTTTCTCTGTTGTGCGACTGTATTGCCACCCAAGGAATTACTTTGGGGAGGCGTTTTGTCCTGCGTGCACAGAAGGGCCCAAAATGCCACCGGTCACTGCACACACAGCTTTGTTGGGAGAGCGAACCTACAGTTCGGGCGAGCTTAGAGCAGAGCCGACTATGGGGAAAACAATTTAAAATCTCCTCCTGTCACCACAACCTTGCTGGCACGAGGCGGTAGCTGATCAGTGTGATTATCCTTTGTGACACTGGCAGGGGACGCACCGGACAACGAGCTCTAAACATGGCTCCAGCTTGTTTTTGAAGGCAGCTGTCTTTGCAAGAGCACACAATGGGTGATGTTTAAGGAACTCGTGCCTTATCCAAACGAGCAGAAAATTGGCTCAAGACTCTCTTACATGGAGCTCTTGTGTGGCAAGTATCATAAATAAGAAAAAAAAAAAAGGCACTGTATTTGCTTTGGCTCATGCAATGGTTCTGCATGCACAGCAGCACTACCTCGAGGTTCTGCAGGGAGATGTGAATCAAGAAAGGCTCTGCTACCAAACCCGGTTTGAGGTCTGTCAAGATTAGCACTCTGTAGATTAGGCTCTTGGTTTTGATGGTTGCTCTGCTCTGCTTACACTTGAACAGAAGCTGCGTGAGGAATTTATTTGGTAAGAGGAGGTTTGTTCTCTACAAAAAAGGGAGAAGTCGGAGGTCAGGAATCTGGAAGTTAGGCAAAGTACAAACGTGCCAACGGGAGAGCGTGCGGCGCGGCTGGGCAGCGTCGGTGAGGTAGCAAAGAAGGACCGGTTTTATTCCAGCGGTGCGCAGAAGCCCAGCTGGCGGCTGTGGCACGCCGCAGGTCAGAGAGGGAAGGAAGCGGTTGGCGGCACGGTGTAAACAGGCCATTTTCTTTAGGCTCAGCACTGCGGGCGAGCTGCTGCAGCAGCGCAGCGCCTACGGCGGTTGCTGCGCAGGCACCAACCATCAAGCGCTCTCAGGGCGAGAAGAAAGCTGCTGTCACCGACCTTGCCGGCTGGAGTGCACTAGGCTCTCCTCAACAAACTTACCCATAAAAAAATCAGGTAAGATGGCAAATATCCTCCGTCTGTGTCAGCACTGAAACTGAAAGAGTTTTGGGGCAAATCTGCTTTTTCACCGCTGACATTTAAGATTTCCTGCAGGTTGGAAGAAGGGAAAGTAAAAGGGACCGGCCTGCTTGGCCGCTGTAGCTCAGCAGAGAGGGACGTGCGTTGCAAGCTGTGGTTCATGGTGCCCTTTTGAACTAAAGGGCAGGTTTACTCAGGAAACAAACACAGAAGAGGCGGCTGGCTCATTCCCCAAAACCAGTAGGTCCAGCTGAAAGGATGCACGAGACTGGTTTAAGCAGAGGGGCTGTGAAGGGGGCTGCGCAGGCACGGAGGACGAATCTGTGGCCGCTTCCTTCCAAGTCCCGATCACAAATCCGCACAGAGCTACAACACCTGGCAAGCGTAAGCGGTAACGGTTACCGGAGAGCCTGACACGACGGAAGAGTAGTGGAACGTTAGCTGTATTGGAGGCCCCGCTCCGCTCGTATACTGCGCGCCCCGCTCGGCCCGTGGCCGGCCATCGGCGCCGGCCCGGCCACGGCGGCACTCATCGGTGCAGAGCGCCGGGCTGGAACGGCTGCCGCAAGCCGAGAAAGCCGCTGGGGAAAGGACGAGAGCGCCGACGCGGTTCGCGGAGGCAGACCGCGCGGTTGGCAGCAGCTTCGCCTCGAGGCGCAGCCCTTCTCAGCTGCGCGGGCCGTTCTCTGTAAAGTAGCCTGCGGTTGCGGATCTGTGTTCACGGGACCAACCCGTCCTTCCCAGAAGCCGGAGGCCCCACTCGGGTACCTGCGCAGCCCCCCGCTCGGCGCAGGGTCCCTCTGCTCCCACGGGTGACGCAGCAGCCTCTAGTGGCCGGGTGCTCTGGGAGAGCCCCGGCAGGGTCCCCGCCAAGGGCTGGGGCCCGACCCGTCCCTCTGCTGAAAGAGCAAAAAATCTGCCAGCTGAGCTCGTTGCAAAGTAAAAGCCACTTTCAGTGATTTTTCTTGTTTCAGACAGATCTGCTCTGCCATACACTCAGGAAACCTTTGCCCCGTCTATAGTGCTGTGACCTGGAAAACTCGAAAGCGGGATGGAAAGGGCAGTTCTGACTGGCCTCGGTTCCCACACGGACCGAACTGCCTCTGGCCTCAAGCAGATCCAGTGGTGTTGGAGCGAGAAAGAAAAGCCTATAGGGCTACAGCTCACATACCTGGAGTAAACAAGAGGGGAAAGCAGCTCACTGCAGTCTAAGATGTAGTTTTCTTCCCTTCTAACTTGCAAAAAGGCTGTGGACTGGTGTTTCTGTATGGTTTTAGAAGAAATGCTGAAATACTACAAAAAGCCTGCACAAAATAACCCGTTTTACTTAGACTATAACCCCTTAATTCTGGCTGGCCTGCTTCAGGAGCTGGTGCTTGAAATGCTCCAGCAGTTCGGGTGCAATCTTATCAGCAGTCAAGCTCTTGGCGTTCAAGATCCCTTCATGGGCCTCCTGGAAGAGCTGCTTCCCCACCGCTTCTTCCACCCGCCTGCGCCACGCTGCCAACTTCGGCCGCTCCTGGAAGAGGTTGTAGCCAGCACCTACAGGCTGCAGAGAGAGAGCAAGGGAACCCGGGAGTGAGTCAAACAATGCATTTGCCAGCGATGGGACCAGACTGAAGCACGCATATGCTTTTGGCTCAAGGCAGCAGACAGTCATCGCATTAGGTGGAGCTCATCTCTGGTGCTTAGCTTAGGAAGCAAATGTTGTCATCCTCGGCAGCTGCCGTCCCCTGGGACATGCAGCGAAAGAGCACTGCCATGGCTAATCCAAGAACCGCCTAATGCAGAACACAGAGGTCCACACACGCCAACACATCTCTTCCAAACATCTCTCCTTTCTCTGCCTAGTTCGTAATTTATCTTTTTTCTGAGGAATTTTGCCCGTAGCAAGGACTTCTGTAGCAAGGACTCTCTCACCGAAGTAGGTGTTCCCTGGCAAACTCAGTTATGGTCAAGGTAAAAAAGGAACAAGATTTAACTCCACTGAAGAGTTAACTGCAGGGGAAAGATCTGCCATTAAAGAGGTGGTGGTGCCGCAGCCACACCTTGGCCCGGCCTGCCCACAACCCAGCTTACATCTCCGACAGGTTGGGGTTGATGCTCACCTGCATGAGCTCCACCAGTGCTACAAGGTCTGCCAGAGAGATCTCGCTGCCTGCGATGAAGGGCTTATCCTGCAAGAACTTCTCCTCAAACTGCTTCAGGACGACATTCAGCTCTTCAGTAACACCTTCCAGTTTCTCTGGAGGAAGTGGCTGGCCAGTGAGGAGAGGCAGCAGCACCTGGCAGGGAGAAGAAACAAGTTGCTTTTTACATATTTCCCTCCAAATTTAGTCCACACCCTCCCGCACTGCCTTCTTCTAAGGATCCCTCACCAGCTGTGCACGAGAACAAATAGCACTTCTAATCCCCTTTGGCAGATTAACGTTAATGTCAGTCATTAATTCCTGCCTCTCCTTGTCTCCTCCCTAGAAAGTCTGAAATTTCAAACACGAGAGTCTCCTCTCAAGGGAAGGCTGCATCATCTGCAAGCAGCTGCATTTTGTTTTCCAGCAGGAGGTTCGTTCTTTCCATGAAGCTGGGCAGAAGGCAGCGAGCTGTGTCTGGTGTTAGCTGCTCACCCAGGACGGATTTGCTCTGGACCTCAGTGCATGCACCGGGCTGCGGCTGCAGCATGAAGTATTTGGGCCACCTCGGTGAGGCTCGGCTGAGCAGCCAAGCCAGTTCCACATCTAGTTTTATTTCTCTGTCACCAGGCTTGTACATTTGCTTAGAAGGGCCCCGCACACAGGAGATGCTTCCTGGGCCATTGCACTCGCATCTCTTGGCGCTTAGTTTTTGGTATATAATGGCCTTACCTTAGTTAAGAACAGCTTGCTCCCCTTCCCACGAATGTTGACGTGCTGCCATGACAGGTACTCATCAACCCTGGCCCTTTTCTGCAGGTCAGATGGGTACCAGTGATCAGGAGTCTTGAATTTCCGTGCCAGGTACAGGAGGATTGCAATGCTGCCCAGAGAGCAAGGCAGGCCAGTGAGCTGATCACCTGGGATTAAAGCACCTCATCCCTTCTTCTTCCCCCAAATTTTGCACTGCTGGGCCAGCAGCAATACAAACCTGCTCCGAGGCAGGCAGAGGCGCAGGACACGCGACTGCCAGCTGGGCACAGCAGGAGAGAGCTTTCTGCTGGCTTGACCAGCCACTTGTGGACAGCGATTACCTGATAGATCAGCCCAGCGAGGCAGGCGTGGCCGGCTGGTACCGTTACCCCATCGACATTCTTGAGCAAATATGAGCCACAGGATGAGTTTATACCAAACCAGAGCTCTGTATTGCCGGGCATCCGGCAGCGGCTGCCTTGCGCCAGATTTACTGCACTGAACTACAGCCTCCAGCTGAAGGCAGAGAGCGGGAGGACGCACGGGCAGATGTTTTGGCTTAGAAACATTGCCTACACACAGCCTGGCTCCAAGCAGCAGCTCACAGATTTTTCCACGATCAATGCTGTTTGAGTTGCTTACATGAGAAAGCTTCTCTTGAAACATGGGTTTATTTTATGTACAAGCGGAGCAGACAGGAAGGGGGGAATCAGCCACCTGGGAATCACCCCAGCAGGGACCAAACAGCGCACTGGCAGAACCCAGGCATTAGAATAAACAACACTGCAGTAAGGGTTTGAGCTTCTTTGAGCCTCACCTCTCTGCCAAGGTGAAAGAACCGTCCCTTAGCGCGGGCACCTTCATCAGCACGTTCACCTTCCGGAACTCCTCCGTCCTGTGCTGCCCTGGGGAGGGAAATGAGAAGTTTTACTTGGCAGTGATGCTCGGGACCCGCCTGCAAACACCTGAGGAGTCTGTGGGGACCACCTGGCCTCAAGTTCCTGGTTTTAGTTGTAAAAATACAGTCGTCTTTAAGTTTAAAAGCAATCAAAAATGCCACAGGGTGAATATGGGTTTGCTCTATGATGTCAGCTTCCTTGCTTATGCCTGCATACCAGAACAACCTCTTGACAAAGGTCAGAATGGTTAAAAGTCCTTTCATACCAACAGCGCTTGTCAAGTCAAGGCTCTATCACCTCTAGGTTTGTGCCTGGAGGTACCTGTCCTGCACAAACGCAGAGCGAACACCGAGCTCCTTGGAGGAAAGAGATCTCGGTATCAGAAACATGAACCACAGGACAGTGAGAAAGCAGGGTTTGTGTTTTTTTGTTTCTTTCCTGGAAGATAATATAATTTGTATTCAACTCTCTTCTTAGTCCTCAGATGAAAACAGATTTTTGTTATTCCGTATAAAGCCATGGGTACTTTATTACAGATCCATCAGCTCTTTATGTGGGTTTTGCATATCCTTTGTCAGAGAAAATATGATTTGAGTTTGCTTTTAAGCTACCTTTCAGCCCCCCCCTCCTCAAAAGGTAGGCAGAGTGAACCTGACAGGAGAAGATGCTTTGTTCATCTGAGGTCTCAGCATGCTCCATTATGTTTGAAACCGGTTCCAGAAGCCTATTTCACGTGACTCATTTCTACCCGTTCTCACTCTTTCCACCCATTTCCTTGAGACCTACCCTACTGGGAGCCCAAGAGCTTTTCTGGGGGGACACGTTTAACCCACCAGCTCAGATCTGAATATATGTTCCCTCACCTGGTCCTTACATACCGAGCAGTGACAGGTCCTCGGACCGTATCCCCCAGTGAGCGCTCAGTCGGGGGCCGGTGTGCCCACTCCCATCTGCCGGGCAGCTGGGTGCCGAGCTAACGCAGCTGCAGGTACCAGGAGTGCTTCCCCACGGCGTGGGAGGTGAGCACACGCTGCAGGAACATGATGTGCCTCTAGCGTTCCTGTAATCGCCCATCTTAAAGCCACTGACCAAAAGCAAACGCTGATGCCATGGGGCACATATCACTGGGAAACTGTGATTTAATTCACTTTCCTTCCTCTCAGTTCCTCAATACCTGTATTTCAGTTGTTCCACTCTCCTCGATGCTCTCAGTGCTTGCCTGCCAGTCTCTCCTCCTTTGCACCCGTGTCTCACCGCAACAGTTTGTTTATTGGGAAAGAAGGAGAAGGGCACTAGATGAGCCTGCCCCCAGCTACGAGCAATAGCACATTTTTTTCCTACCGAGACAGGTTGGAGGAAAGCTGCAGTAAGGTGCAATCAATACAGGGCTAATGTGTGCAAGGGAACACCCAGAGCCTAAACCACAACAGCCTGAGGTTTCTTTGAGTCACAGGCTGGAGCCTCTTTTGTTCCTTTATCAGTTTCAGCCCCACGAGCCTTCTCATCTTTCGTTGTTTTTAAGCATTACTTACCGAGGCGTTTTTATATCCTATAAATTACTTTAATTTCAAACCCAGCAGAGCTCTGGAAAGGTTGAAGATAGCTTTTGCCAGCTTCAATTACAAAGAAAGAAGATACAGATCTTTGGGCATCCTTTGGCGAAAACACATGATACCTCCTGGGCAGGCTCCCACCAATTATCATCTGGTTTCAATACGAATTAACCAAACCACCTTCCTTTCTTCATTTCTCAGCATTCGGATGCGCGGAGTTTGCGCTGTCCCGCTCCGCTGCCTTTCACCGTCTTCGCGAGCCCGGGCTCAGCCCTCTCAGGCTACCTTGGCCACAACCAGCCCAGCGGGCTGGAACCGCGGGGGGTGGCCGGCCGTGCCGCCCTCCCCGCACACGGGCGGACACTGGCGAGCCCTGTGCGTGAGGGCCCTTCCCAAGGGGCTGTTAACCCCTGCTAAGAGGGGGGCGAGCGCTGCTCTGCGGCAACCGCTGCCGCTTACCGGAGCGCGAAGTTCCCTACGGAAGTTGAAGCAGAGAGCAGAGCCGCGCAGCTCAGCTGCGTGCCCCACGGGCGAACGCCCCACCGCTGTTGCTTTTTGTTCCCATCTAGATGGGGAAGAGCCTCCGATCTGGCACACCTTGAGCGCTTCTTCTCAGAAAAGCCGTCCTTTTTGCGGAGACCCATTTTCTGCTGGGGTGGGGCCGGTACAAAAGATACCACACACCTTCGCGGAGTCGTATTTGTTGCAGAGGAGCGCAGGCGCCGAGGCTGCTACTTAAAACCCAGGGTTTCTTTAGAAAATTAGGTCCTCTTTTCGTCTTGACATCAGCAGCTGGAGGGCCACCCCACCCTCTCGCAGCACCTCGCGGGGCCGGGATGACCGAGTCCCGCGGTCCCCCCCGCGGCGCGGGCAGCCCAGAGGCGGCGGGACGGGGACCCGCGGCCCCACCGCAAGCCCCGGTCACTCCCCGGCCCCGCTCACCCTTCATCAGCTCCACGTGCTTGAACTCGAAGGGGATGTTGTTGCTCCGGGCGAAGATGTAGAGCGCCCGGCAGGGCTGCGAGAGCAGGTCCAGGTACAGCTCCAGCCCCATGCTGCCGCTCCCGCCGCCGCCCGGCACGGCCCGACCCGCCAGCCCCGCTCCCGGCGGGCGGGGCAGCGCCGGACCCTCCCGCGGGGGCGGAGCGCAGCTGCCCCCCCCGCCCCGCCCCCGCAGACCCCGGGGCTCCCGCCCTCCGCGCTACCGGCTGTGGCCCGGGCCTCGGGGCGCGCCCCGGCGCTGCGGGCGGAGCCGCGCCGGGCGGTGTCGGAGCGCGGGGGCGGCGGCCGCTGCGCAGGGCCGGGCTCCGCCACCTCGCAGGCGGGGTCGCCTTGGTAACTGCCGCCCACCGCACCGAAGCGACGCCGAGGCGGCGCCGGGGCGCGCGAGCCGGGGCTGGCTTCGCCCGCCGGAGCCGACAGCTCCCGCGTTACCGGGACTCGCCCCTTCTGCCGCTCTCGCAGCGGCCCAGGCAGCCCTGCCAGCCAAGAACTGCTGCAGGGAGAAGGCAGGCGCGCCCTAGGAACAGGCACGCCGCTCGGCTGCTCGAAAACCACCCCGCGCTGCTGCCATCCTTACACGATGCAAGCACCCTTCCTGGCACCCATCCCTCCAGGATTCCCAGCCCTCCGTTTCGCTCCCGTAACATCCTGCTGCCGTAGCTCTAGTCTGTTTTACACAACAATAAGCCAGAGCTGGGGTGTTTCCCACTGAAGGTCTTGGAGGGTAGTTGCAGGCTGCAGCTACACCGTAGCTCTAAGCCTTCTGCCAGGGGCAGCTAAAAATACCAGTGGCATGTGTCAAACGATGTTTATGGTTTGCAGCAAGAGTAGCCAACTCCAGTACATTCCTTTTAGCCTGCATTAACACCAACCTAAACTTGGTAATACCTGCTGTTACCACCAGTACTCAACAGTGGAAGGATACAACGCAGGCAAGAAAACAAGAAGAAAGACTCAAGACTATAGAAGTGAAAAATCCCTTCAACACGATCTCCATCCCTGTACCAAGAACCTTTATTAGACACTTTTAAAAAAAAATATATATAGCATTTATTTAAAAGTTGCAGTCACTTCAGCCTAGAGCAGCTCTTCAAACACGCTTCTTCTATAGGCACTGCATAGGTGTTTATGCATTTGCAGATACAGCTGCTTGTGCAGAAAGACAGAACCATTAGTTCATGGGCAAGAAGGGCAGAGCCCTCACCTTTGGAGAGTAGCAGCTCCATCAGGCCCATGCTCAAGAGCTGCAAAAGGGCTCTTCTCTTCACTGGTGGTAGTTTTACATATGCCCAGAAGATATGATGCAAAGTCCTCCACAACACAACTGCATCTCAAAATTACTATTTTTTTTAAAAGCAGTAACTGAACTGTTCACATTGTCCACGAAAGGGACAGGTGACTTTGGACACGATCAGGTTGAGGAGCCAACGATTCAGCTCCATTCAGGGACCATGTCTCATGGTTGTCATGCTGCGTAGTAGTTCATAACCTATCCCGCTCAGCAGCTTCAGTGGCACAAAACACAACCTCCTCAGCTTCCATTCCTTCAGGCTCGTTTCTGTGCTCGCTCGTTCTGTTCAAAATTAAAGTTGATAAGGTGACTGAAGATGCCCCTGAGTCACACAGAAGGGGCTTTGGGGAGCAATGGGACAATTTAATAATCCTTTGTGGCCCAGTTCTCAAACATCTTTAGTCTGCAACTCAAAATCATCATTTTTCAAGGACATATGTTTGTCAGGAGTTCTCCAATTAGAGCACAAAACACTTGCCCAAATCATTCAGTACAGAAAGTCTACTACGGACCCCTATTTCACCCATCTGGCAAGTTAAATGCTACCTGGCTTTTGTCTGAAAGCTCCACCGGTGTATAAAGGAGGACCTGCAGAAAATGCTTTCCTGGCTTGGAACACACAACTTCTAGTCAGCATGGCTGTAATTTACAGTCTTAAACTCTAAACCTTGTGTCATTGCAATTTCGGCATTTTGTTTGTCCCTGGGTAGTTGCTAAAATCCCAGCTCCAGAGGTAAAAAGAAAGGGAGAATAGAAAAGGAAACACCACGAATCATAGAATCATTTAGGTTGGGAAAGACACTTAAGATCGAGTCCAACCATAAACCTAACACTGCCAAGTCCACCGCTAAACCATGTCCCTAAGCGCTGCATCTACACGTCTTCTAAACACCTCCAGGGATGCTGCCTACTTTTCTCTTAACAGAAAACCTCTTTCTCCCCTCCCCGCCCTTTCTTAGTATTTCATAATGATGTACCCAAAAATGCTGCCTTCACACTGAAATGGAATGGCTCAGTTAAAGAAAAGGATCCTGGAGTTGTGCTAGTCATGAGTTGCAATAAACTGTCCACCTGTTTCAATTACCTTGACTGTCTTCTCAAGCTTACGCAGAGCTCCCTCATATTGCTGCACCAACGGCTTTAATGAGTTGCCCTTCACCGGGTGCTTCTTTATGTCTTGGATGCCAGCATCCTTCAACATCCGCAGAAACCTACGTTCCTGCATAACAAAACAGACACAGGAGATGAGGCACCCCACTGCTTATCAGCTAGAAAATGAGCGCATTTTGGAACGTGCTGCCTAGTCAGGAAATAATTCAAAGTTTCCAAGTACAAAGCTCAGCTGACTGGAAAAGGTGGGAAGTAGCACGAACCTCATCCTCCTTATGCTCTCCATGTGCCCTTAATCCAATTAATCCCACACCAACAACATACCTGAATTCTAAGGACCAAGCTGAAAGCGATGCCCACTTCTCCGGCACGAGCTGTTCTTCCAACTCTGAAAACAGAAAAAGTAGCAACCAGTCAGTTTAGCCACATAGTCACTGCCATTATCAGCTCGAAGAGTCCGATTCTGAAATTCTCCATATTTAAGAAAGTCTGATTACGAGTTTTTTTGAGGTTAGCACAGCAGGACCAGCCATATCTTACAAAGGATGAACATTTCCAGGGCTCATTCACAGCTCTGAGCCACTGCAGTTTTCTAAATATTTAGAAACCAAATACTTGACTTGATGGTGTCCAGGACAGTATTTCTAGCTCCTGTAAAAGACATTTTCTGTAACAGGGTGCTAGTTCTCTGTTTCAATACTGCATTACTCTGGTGATGCTACGGGCCTAGTTTTGATTAGAAAGGTATTTGCATATTAAATAAAAAATCCAAAGCTAAAACCCCTTGTAAGTGCATGTCACCTTTGCTAAATATTTCAAAGTAAGCCAAGCTCAAACATCTTCCTTTTGTTCCTGGTTGTCTTACCGGTGAACATATGTCCTGATGAACTGAGGTGCATCATAGTTTATTACATAATTCACTCCTTTAACGTCAATCCCTCTTGCAGTGGCATCTGTGCTGATTAACCTGGTTTTAAATATATATTGTCATTTTCAGGTAACATCGCTTGCACTACCACAAACGAGTGGAACACAGCACAACTCTTGTTAAACTCTGTTCAAACTGGGTGGCCAGCCCCTGACCACTGAGCATGACAGCAGCATTCTAAGTCACTCCTTATTGTCATGGTATCATTAGCTGCCCGCAGACCGCCATGCATCGCTACACACTTGTCACCTACTGTTGTGCATGAAAAGTTACTGGGTGCTTCCAGGTTCTCCAAGCACGCGACACTAAGGCAGACAAGCTGCCACCACACTGGAGGTTACAAACTTGTAAGCTATCTGAACATTCCATAAAGGCACCGAACACAGACAGCAAGGTGCGAAATTCCAGTAGTCAAGGATGAATTTAAACACAGGGTTTGGATAAAAAGAAAATCCAGAAAGTAAGTATTTACCATCCTCTTGGAGACATTCCACAGATCCAATCCCACATAGCTACCAAAATCACAAAGCAAATCAAACACATGGATAGAAGTAAATCTGTATGCCAGTCTGAGCAGGGATTTCTTTGGTAGGAAGCACTGATAAATATATATGTAGTTCTAGCACCAACATCCATTTTCTTCCAACAAGCGCCAGATATCAAGCACACACAATAAACTCAAGATTTTCAGAAGTGTATGTGTTTTGGGCAACAGTATGAACAAGCAATCTATTACTAAATTACTATTACTAAACCTATTACTAAATTACTATTATTATTAAATTATTATTTATTTATATTAAATTATTACTAAATCTATTACTGCTTGTTATAAAATAACACGCAGAAATTCAGATCACAACTAGATTAGAACAGGGTAAACAATTCAAAAGTCACAAGTCCAAGTCTGACACCCATTCTGCAAGTTGGTTCCTGCACACTGTTTTACAGAGGACCCCATTTAACTGTGTTCTTGTTCCACCTAGGCATTTTCCAGCATGAAAAGCTATGTTGGAAGACATGCATAAAACTCATTCAAGATGCTCACAGTTGTATTTTTCCTTGTTCAAACTCC
This sequence comes from Phaethon aethereus, assembly GCF_964289735.1. Classification (NCBI taxonomy): domain Eukaryota; kingdom Metazoa; phylum Chordata; class Aves; order Phaethontiformes; family Phaethontidae; genus Phaethon; species Phaethon aethereus. The sequence continues at coordinate 10,634,026 of NC_138593.1, read as the reverse complement.
TTCATGGTTCTCTGTCTTTCATTTGGAGGTAACCGAGAAGAAAATTCAGCCACAGAGACTCCACCAAAGGCTTGAATCAGCAGGAACAATCTGTAGGTAAATGGGATAGAAACAGTCACTTCATTATCTCTGTAACATTACTTGACCTACTATAGGGATCTCATTAATATATTCACCTGTGAGAAGCTTCCCTGGAGTTGGTAAAGCACAACACACGGGTAAATTTCATTGTCAGCATGAAATGCAAGAGGAGCAAAGGCTTGGAATTCAGGTCACAAGGCACATAACATTGCTGCAGTCAACAGGGAAGAAGTTCAGAGGAAAAAAGTTACTTCTTGCCAAGACTATCTTCTCTGAAACGCACTACCTGCTCATGACCTGCATAGGCTTGGATGTTTTACAGCTGACTAACAGCAGCAAAACCCGACCCCAGAACACCACCCTCTTTAGAATAAGTCACAGTTACAGGCTGGGAGGATAGAACACAAGGTGGAGACAGGAGACCTGTGTTGTTCTAATGTTCTCACTTCTCCATGGCAAGTAAAAACATACACTGCCTTCTTGTCTACAGGGTGACTCGTATCTACATGCCTTGAAATGCATGTCATACATATGGACAGTTGGTAAGTGCTACTACATTATTATTACTTCATATCGCCACTCCCTATTGCTGGTAAACTTAATCCTGCATAAAGGGAGTAAAAAAAAAAAAAAAAAACAAACAACCCAGTCTTAATCAAATGAACACTAAGTAATGAGAAAACAAACGTGCAAAGGTAGAGCTCTCTGGGTCACAAATAATCCCAAGCCACTTTTGCCCAGCACCTCCATAATGCAAGGAACCATTTTTACCCTGTTCACAGGGTAAAAACATAACGATACTCCAGAGTTAAACAAATCTTGAAGTCTAATTTATTCAAGAGAATTAATGTCATACCGATAGCCCCTCGGGGAGTGTGTATTTCTTATTAGTATCTTGTTCAGTCTCTCTTCCATCTCCAAGTGCTTTTTTCTCAGAATAGACAGACGTGAAGAGGCGAGGCTGAAATAAGTCCAGCTGCTGCAGCTTCTCTGGGTCCTGGGTCAGTGTGGCTGAAAACAGCAGTTTCTGTAAGGGTATCTGAGGATAGCAGGAGCTGAAATACACAGCACAAAGAAACTGAGCTTTGAAGATGGGGCAAAGGAGTTCCTCCACAAGTGCCTTCAGATGACGTTATGAGGGAAGCAATTAACTCTTTTGGATGCTCTTCTCCTCCTCTGGGCCCTGTCTGTAGGTTCTTTTCCACCGTTGTTTTATGATGGAGTTCATAGATGGAACTGATCAGTGCTCTCAACCAACTGCACAACCTGCATCTGTAACCCGTGCACACATCCTTGCATCCTAGTTACCTGTGTCCTCATTCTAGTTGCTTCCTTCCTTTGGTCGCTGACCTCAGTTTCTGACACATCTCTATCAGCAGCTGCAGATAGATAATTCCAAGAGTTTTCCTTCAAATCCATTACTCGGCTTGCTAGAGGGCATTACTATAGTTACTGTCCAAATGAATAACAGACTTGCAATAGTCGTGCATTCTTTTGATGCTCCTTTAGTCTAGTTAAGAAAAGCTTGGAGAATACAATATCAAGGCTTCAGTCTAAAAGACATCCTCTATCATCAGCTGTTCACTGCCTGCTTTTTCAAGCTTTGAAAAAAGAAGATGCCTGCCTTTGGCAGACTCTTCTCAGAGTAAGCAAGCTTTGGGAGTGCCGTGAGAGAGTACTGTGAAGCAGAGCAGTGACATCTAAGTGCTGATGTCTGTGCTACCAGTTCAAAGAAATGCATTCTGCAACTTACCTGGCTGCTGTTACAGGCCCTGGTTTGGTCCTCTGAAAAAGCACGTTGGAGCCAGAGTAATTTTCTACTTGGAATGCAGCTTTGACAATTTGGTTCAGACAGTTCTGGTGCATGTCATCAATCATACGGTCAGCTTCATCTACAATCTGAATTCACGAGGACAAGCAACACTACTTGTTAAACACTGTCTAGCAATAGGAAACTTTTATTTTCCTTTTGTATCTATAAGAAGTGAGCCAGAATGTAAGACAATGGAAGCTTCTAGTCAATAGAATTACTTTCTTTGCCCATCCTTCCTCAACTTGGGCAGAAGTTTCTACCCCAAAACTGAATTTTGCTTGTGCTTCAGTGGTGCAGTAGCCAGCCTGACACCCAAACTACACACAAGTTCATTTGCACATAAATCCAATCCATGTCTCCAAATAAGAGATAAAAATCTCCATATCCTAAATAAGATTGCAACTACATCTCTGCACAGACTCCCATAAGGTGGAAGCTACTACAGCCTGGTAATTTACCCTGACCTCGACCAGTAAGACTTTGCTCTGAGTTTGTGTTTGCAAGAGGCTAAGAAAGAAGGGGAAGTGAGTGGATGCTTGGGTGTCACGAGTTGGAAGAAAACATCTCATCTTGAGACTGCTGCCTGAGCAATCTGGAGCATAGACCAGGCCCCTACAACAGTTCCAACAGAGATATATTTATGTTCCATGCAAGAACAAAGCAGGAGTTAACAGCTGTTACAGACATTGCACTAAGATAGGAGACCTGTGGAGCTGACTCACCAGGAAGCGAAGTTGTGTCAGGCTGAACCCCGGGGTCTGGCTAATGTGATCTGTGAGCCGCCCTGGTGTAGCCACAATAATATCAGCCAGGCTGCAGTAGCCTGTCACTCTGAAAGAACAAGCAGCCCATCATTAAGTTCCTCCCTACACCATAAAGCCTGTAGCAGAGATCCTTGGTCAGCAGACATTAAGATTTTCCTACTATTCAATTAACTGAGAAATAGTAAAGTTCAAATATGCACATTACTTTGGAGAGCACGCAAAGGCAGTGCTGGACACTAAACCCTACTCTCCATTGTACTGCCTCATTTTAAACAGAGGGTGTTGCTCATCATTCATCTTAACAAAAAAACTTAATTGCAGCAAAATCATGTAACAGTAATTTGTACCTGTGGTTATAAGGTAAATGTTTGCATTCTACTCAGCCGGTGAAGAATCCCCAAAATCTAGTAAAACATAACATTCCCAAAAAAGGGGTAGTAGCAGGCACTTTGACAAAGAACAACCAGTGTCTAGCATATAAACCTACTATCTGAAATCATTATTGCATGATGGTGTGATGTAATAGCCTATATTTTGACCGCTGCTGACTGAGGTTAAATAGTTTACAATCTCTATAAATCTTACCAAAAGACCTTTTAACCTACTTTTTCTGGACAAGCATCTCCTGCTCCTTTGCGAAAGATTTCTGGCCAGTAATCAAAACAACCTTCAGACCTGTCCCGTCAGTGTAAATGTTGAACACTTTACTCACCTGGAAAGAGATGGGCTTTGTTAGCCACAAAAAAAATCAGTTAAAGTAATACTTTCCATTACACTAACATCATCAACTCCACTGACGGGTCTTCAACCTGCCTCACAAGAACAGCCAAGCAAAGTATCGACTGCACCAGCCCTCCCCTTGGCACAGTTCTGCTCAGAGAGAAGGTGAAGAGCCACATACCTGTTGTGCCAGTTCTTTGGTGGGCAGAACAACCAGAGCTCGTACTTGGCAAACTACTCGATCTAGCAGAACCTGCCAAAACAAAGGCCAAATGAGTTCCTGAAAGCAGTGGGGAGAGAAGGGGGTTCTTGTATCTAACCTAGTGAGAAGAGATGGGCTTGACACATCCTCATGGAGTTTTGTGTTTACATTTTACTCTCATCAAGCTATGCCTGTTGTCTGAGAAAAGGAGGGGGATGCTGAGATGAAGGGGACTCCTACAGCTCCCTCAGACAGCTCTGAGCTAAAAATCTGCTGCTTTGCAACCACAAATTCCTTGGTTTTCTGACCACCTTCTAAGTCCAAATTCTGCTGAACAAAAGCACCCCCGGCATTTTCCCTAAAGATATTTCACTGGGGGTAAACTCACCTGTACGATGGGTATGACAAAAGACAGGGTTTTACCACTGCCAGTAGGTGCCGAGACACAGATGTCTTTGGGGCGGTATCCTCCCTGCCCCATCAAATACCCATTGGATGCACTCTGTAGAATAGCAGGAATCACCTCTGCCTGAACTGAACAAAAATGGAAACAAACATGAACTACAAAGTTAACTGGACTGAAACCAGTGCATCCAGAAAAGCAGTTGTAAACAATGAATCTGTTTCCACATATGCGTTGTTGTTGCTATAGTCATAAGACAGGAAAAAGTCAAAACCACTTGTTAATAGAGATGCTATCTGGTTTTACCTGGATCTTGTTCACTCATGGGAGCTTAGCTCTGAATACAGAGACTTCCCTCTCCAAGAATTCGGCTATTTCTAGTGCTCAACTAGCATGTCACTGGGTTAAATATTGTTTTCAACTCCTATCTGTTTTCTTGTTCTCATATTAGGATGGCACTGGACGGATTTAAAACCTATGAATAGTTGTCTTGAAGCAGAAATAAAAATAAAACACACAACTCTTATAGGCTTTGGAGTCATTCAAGTTTGCTGCAGAAGACTACACAAGGACTGAAGGAAACAGTCCTGTACAGACAACAGCTTTCACTATCATCCACGAACTCTCTCCTTTCCCCGCCCCATGACAAGCCCTGACAAACTGGCCAACTTCAGTTCATCTATGAGGTTCAGCAGCCAGGCGATCTAGCTCAGTGACAAGACCATACTACTCAGTGACACATACAAGGTATGACTTCAGTGGACACCGTCTTTACCAAACAGAGCATGACACTGCTCCATTTATCTACTACCAAGTGCCATAAGCTGAACTTGTTTTATAAGAAAACACAAGAAGTTGCAATCAGCAGCCTGTTAAGATCTTCCAGGACAAAATAAGCAACAGCATTTACATTAAAACATTATGTAACAGCAATACTTAGAAAGAGAAGACACGTGCTGGCTTTCCAACATAACCTTGGCAAGTCTCTAATACAGTCTAAGCCTCCAGGCTCAGCTGGACTAAGTAATCTGCTGAAGGTCAGAGATCCCACCTTCTCCCCTCCTTATCCCTGCTTCCAGCTGTGCTTTCTACTTATTTAGGAGCTGGCATTTATTGTACCAGTTTTGCAGACAAGTAGAGTAATGGAAAACCAACAGCTTTTTTTGCTTTGACAGTTTTCTGCTGCTTTAACGAGTTGAACAGGTTCCCAGAGAGGTGTGATTAGAAGCAGAGGTGGTGGCAGATAAGCAACTAAAGCACATGCCTGGGATAAGGGGGGAAAAAATAGGACCTCACTCTTTTGGCAGCTGAGCTATTACTTCAAGCCACCATATTTTGTGGAGCTGCATTTCTTACTAGAAAACAGACTTCAATTACTCAGCCTAGATAAAGCTTTGAAAATGAAGGGTTAAAATCAGTACAATCACTTTGATGCATTAGACTTGGTTTTGTGCTATATTTCACTTCACTGACTACATAAAATATACAGAAACAGACTGCAAGAACTTCACAGGTCAATTCAGAAAGAAACAAAAGCACTATGAACGTACCTGGAAAAAAGGACTCTATCCCATTCATTTGCAGCTTTTTCAGCAGCCGGGGATGAATCCCTGGGACATCTTCGATTGGAACTAGATTATCTTTGATACGTTTTTGCACTAGTTTGGGTTGAGCAAGCCACTGTGGTAAGAAGGGCTGAACCTGAGATGGGGGAAAAGGAGAGTAACAAAGCATTTCTGCCATCAAACAAGCAATGCCATATATAAAATAAACTGGTAAGATACATGTTCCTTCCTGACCATCATCAAAATTCAGTCAAGTGAGTTACCTTCTGCATTGGCTTTCTGTCGTAGTCTCCAAGAACCACCAAACTGGAGGGTGGAGGATTTGCCTCTTCCTTTGAGGCTGCTAAGGACAACTCCTCCTCTGCACTTTGATTTCCTTCAGCCCTTTCACTGTTCTCTTTCTTCCTTGTTTCAGCTCCCTCGGTTTCCTCATCCTTCTTCTTCCTTTTAGAAGACTTATTTTTATTTTTAAGGTTGCTTCTGTTTTCCTGTTTGGCATCTTCTTCAGAATCTGGAATTTGGAGAACAGGAATACAAACCTATGGTCAGAATGTGCTACAGAAAAGGGATGTAGGGAATACTTTACAACGTAGGACTTAAGCAACAACTTGCAAGCTAGTCTTTCTTCCTAAATCCAAGTGCAAAAGCCAAATATTTCTCTGTGGGTATGGAAGCAACTGCAGACAGAGGTAACATGCTTTCCTCCTTCCTTTACACTAAATTGATCCTCAAAGTTTGCAATATGGAGCTTTCCCCTAAAAAAAATAATTACTTTGGGAATATATTAAGTAGAGGAAAACAAAATTTACCATTAGGTAAATTCAGCAAGTTACTCAAATGGCAACTTGCATCTGCTTCTCTGTTGAGAACTGTCGACCTAAGTAACACCAGTTTATCGTTTACCCGCTTCGGTCCTCTCCTGAGGGACTTCCGATTTTCTTCCATTTTCTTTCTTCTTTTTCTTCGATGGAGTGCTGCCACCTGCTGCCTCCTCAGCATCCGCCCTTTCTGCAGAGGAGCTGCGAGGCTGTTGTTTCTTCTTTAGCTTCTTCTGTCCTCCCGCACAGGACTGCTCTTCACTCTCCCGCTTCCCCGATCTTTTTCGTTCCCCGGGTTCACCCCCGGGGCTCAGCCCCGGGCCGGTTCCTCCGGAGAGCTCGCCTTCCCCTCCGTCGGGCTGCGCCTCCTGCTGCTTCCTCAGCTGCCGAGCCTTGGCCTGCTGGCGCAGCCGCTCCAGCAGGACCCGAGCCCGGTCCTCCGCCTCGGCGCCCTCCTGCTCCTCCTCCCCGCCGTACCTGAAACAGCCCAGACAAAACCTCCTCAGGCACGCGCGGCGCGCCCGCACCAGCCCTGTCCGGCCAGGCCCCGGCCGCTCGAGTCCGTGCGGCGGAGGGACGCCGGGGCGCAGCGCCCGCAGGCAGCCCGGCCCGCGACCGAGGGCCAGGCGGAGGGCCGGGCAGCGCCCGGGGCAAGGGGTACCTGCGGATGCAGAAGAGCGCCATGGCCGGGCCGCGCCGCGCCGCCCGGGCGCACGGAGATGACGTCAGCCGAACCCGCGTGGCGCGAGGCAGCGGCGGAAGGCTCCAGAAGGCGCGGGGGCGGGCGCGCGCCGCCTGCCGGCTAGGGAGAGGCGGTGCCGCGCGCGGCCTGAGGGGAGGAGGAGGACGGCTGAGGGGGAAGGGCGGGAAGGTGGCGGCTGGAAAACGCTGAGGGAAGTACCTCAGTCGCCGTCCCGCCAGCCCCGAGACACTGAGGCCCGGGAGAGCACAGCGTCACTGCGGGGACAGGCCGGCAGCCATCACGGAGGCTTGACACAGCACCACAGGCCGCAGCGCGGCTCCCACAGCACTCAGGGTGACTCGGGCCTGCCTGAAGGGAGCCAGCATAAACAAGGTGGATAGCAACGTTTTAACTCGGGAAGGAAAAAGCCCTCCTTCCTTGCTTGCTTGGGCCCACACAGTTGGCACAGTGTTAGAGGAAAGCCTCGCTGAAGCACCAGGCACAGGGCTAGCCCAAGGACTGCTTCTGCTGTGGCAATGGAGGACACAAGCAAAAAAAACCTCCAAAACCCCCAAACAAAAAAACTCAGAGCAACAAGAAGCCCTGAAGGCACCTACAGCCTCTGGAGCCCAGCAAGGTAAATACCACCCTGGTGCTGTCAGGCACCTGCCACTCAGTCTAATTGTATTGTGAAATACCATGTCTGAGAAGTAGAAGCAAACCCAAAGTGTTGCTTTTCTTTAGCAGAGTGAAACAAGTGTTGCTGATTGCCGAACTCTATCCCCAACACACAAAAGACAACACAAGACAGCTTACTTCTAAATCTTTATTTGTTTTCTATACAGAGAAAACAGAGGAATGTTGAAGCAGCAATATTTAAACACACTAGCAAGGAGCCATCAATCTGTGAGAGTGCACAAAATGCAACACACAGCCATTTGTGCAGTGGTCTCTGCTAAGGGGCAGGATGGGGGTAGGTCCAGGAACAGCCTCTTCCGGAAGGCAGGAGAGCTCTACGCAAAGGTGGAGCCATTCCAGCCCACATTGGCAGCGTTCATGTCAAAGTAGTTGATGTACACCCTGCAGAAGAGGCACAGGAAGACACAAATAATAACCTTATTAACTCGTTTATAGAAAGTAATGGTTACAACAGGACAACAGAATAGGGGACAGTGCCTCCTGTTCCCCAGAAGTTTCAAGCTTCATTTTTAGTGAAACCTAACTAACTTCTCTGGCAGAGCCTCCAAACAGTCAATATTCCCGAGTCCCTGGAATTGTACTTTTTTTTCTTTTTTTAAATACAAACTCTTCTTCAGTAAGGGACTGTCCAGACACCAGATAGCTTTTGGTTAGCAGCCTGTCAAGAATTCCTGGAGATAAAAACCCTTTGTTTCTGAGCGCTGCAGTCCTTCACACATGTCAGACAAGCAGCCTTACGAAAGCCAGGCAGGCCCTCAGGGCCAGCTCCGCACCTCTCTCTTCCAACCCCAGCGCATCAGAAGCGGCAGGTTTTCACTGTGTCCGCCGCTGCACGCAGACACTCTCCCAAGGCTCCGCAGCCCACGAGGGAGCTGTTCCCAGGCCACTGGTTTCTACTTTGTCTTTCAGCTCCAGCCTCATCCCAGTTCTCCCTTGTGCTTTCAGCCTCCCATCACCAGAAGGGATCACACCTCAGCAGCAAAAAAGACACTGTACAACTTGTCAGTCCTCTGGTATTTTTCCGTACTCTGAGAACAGGAAACCATTTAACAGAGGGTTCTCAAGGGAAAGATGTAGGCATCAAACTCTTCACTGGACATGAAAACACTCCAGATGATCACTTTGTATTTTCACATGGACTTATTCTGGGCTTTTTGTGTTTTTAAATGAACTTTTCAAAACAATTTCAGAGAGATCGATAATCAAGGTTACTAACATCATGTCCCAGCCTTACCTGTCTGCAGATACATGCAAGTGCTTAGAGATCAGATCACACAGGAGCTTGGTGTAAGTCTTGTTCTGCTGCCCTCCTATCTTGCCGATGCTGTAAAGGCTGCAGAGTGCGCAGGGATCAGTGGAACCCCCGAAGGACATCATCTGATCAGGTATGATGTGCACAGCGATGTACTGCAGTAGGAGAACAAACAGTTACAGGATACCTCACCTTCCCTCTCCTGACACAAACTTGCTTTAGGTACCAACCTTAAGCAGCGCAGCTGTGTGCTGTGTTGCAGCAGCAGGCGGGGGCCAGGCAGCTCGCCAGCGCTGCCCTCCACACCCTTCCCAGGGCCACATGAGTGTGCCATGTGCTGGGATCTCCCCAGCCTAGCGCTCAGCTTTAGGGACGAGGATATTGCGTTTGTGCAAAGCCGCAGGAGAGTCGGGTCCTCCTGCCTGCCACAGCACTGCTTCTGCACGGGGCAAAGAGCGCACAGCTCGAGATAAAGGCCTTAAAACCGTATTTGCGTGACAGAATTCACACCCTCAAATCACGGAAGCCTGTCTAAGAGCTTGCCTGCAATTCAGCCTTATCAGGCTTTGACTTCCCGGGCTGCAGTGGTCTGGCCCAGGAGGGCCCATATTCAATCCCGGGATAACGGGGAGCAGCTCGGAGGAAGGAGGCAGCCCGGAGCAGAGCTCCCGTGTCTGTTACTTCGCTTTGCCGGAGACTCGCCGGCCTGGCAAATACCAGCCCCTTCCCCGAAACGCGCCGCTGGCAAAGCGCGGCGGCCGAAATCCCGACTCCCGGCACACGCGAGGCCAGATCTCCGGCGCTGTAGCCATTCCAGCGCCGAGCTTCCCGTAGGTCAGGCTACTGCTCAGGGCGGCCAGGCCGATGGCCTCCGGGAGCCGCACGGCCCAGGGACGGGCAGCAGCGCAGACGGAGGCCTACCGCCGCGCCACGGCTCCCTCAGACCCTGCGCAGGGCTGCCGGCGGGGCGGAGCGGACGGGCGCAAGCGCTTCTCCCTGGAGCGGCGGGACCCGCAGTCACGGCGTGTCCGCAGATGTTCCTCTCGGCCCCCCCGCCGAGGCCTCCCCTCGGTACCGGGCCCTCCCCACGGCACCGGGCCCGCCGACCCTCCGCCGGGCGCGGCACCACGTGCTCATCCCGCTGCCAGCCCAGCCCCGCCGGCCCCATCCCGGGGCGGCCCCCGCTCCCGCCGGGCCGCGGCCCTCCGCCTCCGGCAGCGCCGGCCCCGCCGCCCGCCTTTCACCTGCGCGGGCTTGCCGGTGGCCTTGGCCAGCTGCTGGGTGAGGTCGCCCAGCAGGCTGTCGGGCACGGCGTCCTTGCAGACGTTGGTCTGGATGGCGAACATGGGCATGGTGGCGGCGGGGGGGGGGGGCGGTGGCGCCGACGGCAGGAGCGAAGCGGTGCGGCGGGACTGGCGGCTGCACAGTGAAGTGAGGCGGGGCGGCGGCGGCGCTTTTACTGCGCGCGGAGCCGCGCCGGCCTTAAAGGGGCCGCGCCCGGAGGGGCGGGGGAGGGAGCGGAGTGGGGACACTGCCTCCCCTATCTGCTGCCCTTGCCGCGGCTTGCGGCTTCCCTCCCGCGGCCCGGCCAGGACTCTCCCCCCTTTCCGCTGTTATTCGTTGGCTTTGTTACTACCATTGAGCGTTTTTCTAGGGTATGTTGTAGGCTCCTCCCGGGAACCGAGTCCCGAGTTCATACATAACCTGGTATCGGCGCATGTGGTACTACCGCTGCAGCACTCTCTGGCTTTTGCAGGATCGGGGCTAGAGGACCTAGCTTGGGATACTAGTTCTGGCTCGGAAAGGAGTTCTTTTTCTTTTGCAAAATAAAGGGACATTTTTACGTTTTTTGTTTTAACCGTCTGCATAGCTTTAACACGATGTAAGCAGAAATGCTTGACTTGCCGATATGTTAATTATTCTCTAACGTTTTTCAGTCAAATTGAAAGTGACCTATTACTCTTCAGCATTCTCATTTTCAGCTCATATTTTTCTACCGGAAAAAGACAGAAGTGATCTTTTTTTTCTCAGAAATGAAATGGTGCGTGTCTATTCGGAGGTGAGAGGCAGCCTGAGATGAGCCTTCCGCTGGGCTGTGTGATGGGATGCACGTATGCTGCAGAGGGCACGACTCCCCACCCTGCCTCTTACACTGTGCTGCTTGAAATGACTCACGGAAAGGCTAAAGAGATTTGCACCCAGAGCCCTCTCTCCACACTGACATTTTTACATGCAGGAATCAAGCACGCGTTAATTTTTAACAAAATCCCAGCACTGCTGCTGCTAGAAAGCTTGACCATACATCTGTGTTACACATGTGTACTCACATAGCCCTGAAGGAAGAACAGGGGATGGTATCATACGGGAACAGTTTGGATTAGCACAGGCTGTAGCACTGAGAACTGGCAGGACTGAAGCACTTATTTTGTTAGTGATTAACAGTGCTATTAAAAACTGATATCCTCAGCTCCTTGCCACTGCATAGTGCCACTTACTCCTCGCACCTTCCTGCCTCCCAGAATTGCTGCACGGAGGTAGGGTGGGAATTCTGGCAGTGCAGGGAAGAAAACTCAAGAGCAATGTCACCACCACTGTGCTTGCTCTGTGGCCTGCCAGGCCCAAAGCGACAGACCTGGCCATACTGCCACACAATGGAAAGACATCCACAGTTTCATGCTCCTTTGCTGCCTTCACTAAGGAAGAAGCAGTGCATACCTTTTCATAGCATCCAAGATGCATTTTTAGAAGTTAACCGAATACTAGTGCGTATGTATGCACCCCTCCCTCACGTGATTGCTACACCCTCGTGCATTTGTAATGCATTTGTAATGCATTTTCTGGATGCACAGCATCTGTTTTAAAACACATTTGCTTGTGATTAAAAGAAGAACAATGAAAAAATGTGTCTAAGAGGAGGAAACTGAAAGATACAATGTTTTACAGAAATATACCAAAGAGCAGTCTAACGATGTGCCAGAGACAAAGGCAAAGAAAGCCTTTACATCCCCTATTAGAGAGTATAAGGATTGTTAGCAAGTAGAGGTGGTCTTAATTGTGTTTGTGCCATGAGGTACCTTAGGAACACACATGTCAGGGTTTGGATGCTCTGAGAGCAAGTCTGACAGCATCTAGCATAGAAAAGCTTCAGAAGATACATGGGGCTAGCTAAAGCCTTTCCTGGAGGCTGACTGCAAATAGCAGAGCTGGGGCATTCACAGGTTGCAGTTGTACATACCCACCTGCATCACAGTCAAAACCTGAGCACAGAGCAACTGGATCAGGGAGGAGGAGCCAGGAGAACAGAGAACGCTGATGCTATGGCTGCAAGAACAGGCAGAGGCAGCGTTCTTTGAGCGGGTGGCTCTATGAAGGCGGCAGACTGATTTCTGGAGAAGGAAACTGCCTCCCCATGGAAGGTCCTTCTGTGTTTAGGGGCTTTGCAGCCATTCTCTATGAGCAATTCTGATGAAAGACTACCTACCTTGTGCCATGTCTTGCTTCCTTGGGCAGCTCTGCAAGGCATTAAGTGGAATGAAAAATATTTTATAAGATACACCATAATTAGATGCTAAGTGGCATGTTGCTGCATTGTCTGTGCTGGTTTGATTCACCAAAGCAGCTTTCATTTGTTATCTTGACAAAGCATTTTTGCAGGTTGAGGTACCGGCTTGTATTTGAAGGCTGTGGCTGCAAAGCAGAGCTGTGATAGGGACAAAATGGGACATTCACAACAGAGCTCAGAACAGGGGTAAGATGGGTTTGTGCTTCCAGGAAAAAAAGTCACAATACACCTAAATTCAAAGATTCAGGAAACAGATTTGTACTCAGTCTTTCTATTTTACTTTGGAAGCAAATGCTCTTGTTTGACCCAGGGCTTGAATAATAAATACTTATATGGAAATCTTCCTTTTGTAATTCATTACTTTGGCCTCTGGGAATGGCTCACTGTGCCTCTGTCTCATTTTGAGCTGTGCTCTAATCTTCACTGGCACTGCAAATTGCTTAATGGATGAAAAGGGGAGGGCAGAACACCAAACAGTGGGTTTTTCCACTTACTCCCTCTGCCTATCCTGAACCCTGAGATTCTTGCAGCACAAGTTTTTCTGCTATGCAGCTAGAGGTCCATGTTAGTGTTCAGATCTAAGGAGGAGCTGGACTGCAACACATCCCTTTTAAATAAGAAGCAATCACATCTTTCCTCCTTTGGAAGGGAAGGCCATATGCCACATTGAAGTCAACAGATGTGGCTACTATCAATGTATTTTGAAATCAGGTCAAGATAGTTCTGTTTAAGTTTGGCCACGCTGTTGAGCATGAACAGGACAAACAAGGGCATATCCAAATGGAGTTTTCATCTTCACACAGAAGACTAAACTGTTTAAAAAAAAGCTTCTGTTAAAAATATTTTGAGAAAGCACCTTCTATCTCAACCACTGGCCTTTCCAGAGTAAAAAGACAGACTCAGTCATAAGGCTTCTGCTGGATTTTTACTTTTATTAAGCAGCAGACAAGATGTTAAAACAGCAATGGGTAGCAGTGAGTAAGGCACTGCTGACTTTTACGTTTGTGCCAAATACATATGACTAGAACTGCAGTATTCAAAAACCACGATGAGGGTTCAGGAATAAGCTGTTACCACCCAAGGGTACCTCAAGCAAAGGTGGTGTTGTTCCAGCCTACATTGCCAGCACTGATGTCAAAGAAGCTGACATAGATTCTGAAAGGGAAGACAGACCCTGTTAGCTGCCGAGAGCTGAGTGTTGCAGGCTGGCCAGGGTGTTCCTGCAGCAGGATGCAGCCACGCTGTGGACTGTCCCTCAGGGCTTTACACTTCAGGCCTGCACTGCATCTCAGCAAGTCACACATTTCCTTTTGTAAATTCTGGCAGGTGTGTTAAAGTGTTGCATATTACACACACCCCTTTAAATGCCTTGTTTACTTGCATTCTGATATTCCCAGTATTTTTCTACTTCTTGTTTTGAAGAGGTCTCAGGATGCTGTGTTTTATTTAGTCATTTCTGGAGCAGACTGGTATACCTTCAGGAAAAGGACTAGAAATGCATGAATGTAAGTGGAAGCTTTTGTGATAGACCTCCACTTGCACCCCACAGGCAGTAGGGAAGTGTTGGTACATGTTACTCAAGTTATCAATTTAATAACGTCAGGTTATTGTGCCTGTACCTGGGCTTTTGCACATACAAGATCTATGTGTACATGCAGTGCCTGAGCCTCCATCATTTTAACTAAGATAAATTTTACAGCTTCTGGGCATTGTCATTGCAGCTCTTGCAATTGCTCCTTTCCTCTTTTCAATCGGAGAGTTGCTCAAGCAGAATGTTAACAGAAGAACACCAATAGACAAGTCTGGGATTAATAGTTTTAACAATCTGTGGGAATTCATGTCAGACAAGTTTACCTGTCAGATGGTATTTTCAGCTGTTTGTTCAGCAGGTCACAAAGCAATTTGGAGTAGACCTTGTTCTCCTTTTCCCCTATCTTGCCAATGCTGTAGAGAAAGCACATAGCACAGGGGTCTGTGGAACCACCAAAGGACATCACTTGATCAGGGGAGATCTGTATTGCTAGATACTGTTGGAAGAAAAGGAATATTATTTATAATTTATTACTTATGTTAGGAGAAGTTTTGAAAACCCAGGAAGGTATTTGCATACCTAAGCTGCAGTGATAATAGGTGCAGGCCTATCAGTTATGCTTTTGAAATTCTCCTGCATGTACTTCATTGCACTTCTAGACTTCCTAAATATTTTCCCGTAATTCACAGAAGTGAGAAGGTATGAACCACATTCCCATGACATACCATTTAGGAACAGGTACTGCCATCACAATTCTTTCATCTACTGCAGAATGGCTGTATTAACTACAGGAACTAGCAACACATATTTAAAAAAGAAGTAGTCCCAGGCATTCAGAGATGCTTTTTACCACTTATTAAAATGCAAATAGCTTAATTCTTGTTCTTAAGTTACCCTGTGGCAAAGATCCTTCCCTGCCTGATGTGTTGCAACCTTCAACCCTCGTGTGCCCAATTACTTACTGAAAGACAGATTCTGGATGCTCAGTCCAGGTACACCATTGGAAGGAGGACCCTGCAGTATCATCTTTACCCATTTTGAACTTTGGGTAGAAAGTTCAGGTGTTCCAAGAGCTCAGTGACCTGCAATACCTCCAGATGCTCCTCCCAGCCTCCCTGCCTGTGTGGGAAGGCCGGGTGTGAGTGGGGGGTGTGCAGTTGCATTGCTGCTGCCCTACGTTCCAGAGAGATTTTGCACCTCAGTGGCTCCTGCTGCAAGTCTTCCCTGCTGATGTAAATGTGAACTGACATAGCAGAGGTCTAAATCAACATCCCCCTCATTAAACAAAATACAGCCTAATCCTACTTTTGTTCTTGATAACAGGAAAAATAGAGGAAAGTATCTATGTTAATATTACTGACCAGCCTGCAATTTTCCCTGCTGCTAATACACAGTGTCAGATCCACACAGTGGGGAATCCAGGGATCAGTTCCTTTGGCGTCCATCTGGCTTCTGTTCTTACCCACGTTTATTAGCAGCGCATCATTGGAACTCAGCAGCAATTAACCCTCTAGGTAAAACAAGGTAGCCTGAGTACCAGGAGTTGTCTGGGTAATTAGCCTTGGCCATCACTTACAGTTTGTTTGGGTGCAAGGTATGTCAGACCACAGCAGTACAGGATAAGCCAAGGAGATCCTGCTGAGGTACCACTTGCTTGGCTCTGTTCTCCCCTGGCTGGACACCCTGTGCTCTTAGCTTTATGTCCAATGTAGTTACATGTATGCATTTAAGATCTCCCTGGAAGCAGATAATTATTTTTTAAGTAAAAAAAAAAATCAAGCTGAAATGTTAATCAGCATTTTCTTCTTAGAAGAGTTTGGGAAATGTTTGAAACAGGTTTTCCAGTAGAAAATACCCTATTTGATTAGAAATAAAAATCAGTATTTTTTAAATGGTACCATTTCCTGAGAGAGGAAAGCTCTGCATTCCAGCCCACCCTAATCCTTTCCTTCTTTCTGTGTTATAACTATGACTTTCCCTTTCCTGTTGCCTCCTTTGTCACGAAGGGCTTGCATGTCCTCTTCAAAAACATCTCTTTATTGTTCCGTGTATGTTTCTAAGACCCATTAGATATCCCTTCCACACTGCTGCACAAACCTGTTCCAGCTGCATCCCAGCCCTGGCCTCTAGCTTTATATTCAGGAGCTGTTATGCAAGAACCACCAGCTGACATCCCCCACCCCCGGCAACAGCAAGTACTTGTTTACTAGATTGATAAAAAAACCTGTTTTTTTGAGGAGGGATAGAACACATCAGGTTTACATAAGAATTTCATTATATTACTGCATGTGTTGTAAAAAAAGTTTCTTACTCCCATTTACAGTTTAGCCTGCTTTTGATAGAGACAAGGTTTATACAAGCCTAAAGCATGCTTCTATTCCCTGAGATAACTAACTTTGGTCCAATTTGGCAGAGATTGATTTCCTTCATGTTTAATGAGACTGGTTGGTTGCATAGAACTCCATTACTGTCCCTAGACAAAAAGAGGGGCCCCTTTATCAGACATCAAACAATCTGCCTGGAAGAGACACAGTAGAACCAGGATTCTTCAGGTCAATTCTAACTCTGCATCAAATCCATTTTATGAGAACATCCAGCCACATACAACTGTCTTTTAAAGTCTACAGCCATGCAACAACAAATAGAAATATTCTAATTATCAGTGCTGAACAGAATTTCTAACTGGTCAAAGAAGTGTCAGTATTGTTAACCATCACACCATTGGTGGGGTCCATGGCACAAGTCCAACTCAGAACCTGACTAGAAGTCACAGAAACTTTTAAAATCTTCCTCCAAGAACTAGCTGAAATCTTGCTGCAAGTTAAGCTGGCTGCTTCTTGCCTTATGCTTCCTCCCCTGAGGAAGGAAAAAAAAATTAGATGTTCCCATCTCTACCATAACAGCCTCCCTCTTCAGCCTTCTCTCCTAGAAGAGCCAGAGTGTCTCTTGATGCTTAAAGTCTCTTATTTCCTTAGTGTTTTTCCTTTGGTGCTTCTCTAATTGCCTACCTCTTTCTGAGAGTGGAGGGCCTGAGGCTGGATGGAGCGCTCCTGCTGAGGCTTACCTTGTACACAACAGAAGTAAAATTCCCCTGCTCCCAAGCATTGTCTAACTCTTACTTGTGTTGTAACCTATAATAGCTCCCCAAATCCTTTGCTCTTTAATGATTTATTCTTTGTCTCTTGTGCAGTTTAACTTATTAATCAGCTTTTGAAAGAAATCGTCTTGACTTGAGAAGATAGAAATATCTTCTTGAATTTTTACTGTCTCCTGTGCATACAACCTATTGTCATCTGCACACCTCAGTCCACAGAGTCATTAAGAGAAGTGTTGACTAGATCTGAGCATAAGACACTACTGTGGGGCTGTATAAAACATCCCTGATTTTGACAAAACCATGCCACCTGCTCACAGTTTTCCTCTTATCATTTTTAAGATGTTCAGAAGTTTGTTCTAATATTCTCAGTTATACCACTTTATTTTTAAGTTTGTGTCTATTTTTCCCCTTCTTCCCTTCTCAGGACACTTCCACCTGTGGCAGTTATCAAACAGTTGCTAAGGGGTTCAGAGACCTCTTTTTATCGTAAGTAGTCTGGGGTGACTGCCTTTTCAGAACACTGTTTCCATGAAGAGCAAAAGATCTACTCAAGAACTTCAGGTGTCCCAGTGCACTGAGAAAGGTTTGCTGGGGAGCCCTCAGAATCCTTTCTGTAGGCACCAGAACTTCATTCTTTCCAGGGTTTCAAAGCATCACTCCCAAAGTAAAATAAGAAACATTTTCTGAAAGCACTCATTTGCTAGTGAATACATAGAAAAGGCACTTAAAGCTGCTAAAAATCTATCACTGATTCACTGCTGCTACAGCAACTAAGAGTAGCTCATGTTATAGAGTTTACAGCTCTATAGTGGGGCTTTCACCTTGTTTTTCCATATTCCTCAACAGTCTTCAGTAAACAGATAGTGACCTTTAAGGATTAATTAGGAAAACAGAAGCCTTAAGACCTTCAATAATAGTTGTTTAAAACTGATATTTCAGTACTTTACCTCAGTAGCATATTACCATGCATTTTGGCAGGTGAAAATCCCTCAGTTTGGTAGTGAAAACAGCAAACAGATTTTACTCTGTTATTTTGACTTTAAGTGGCAGGATGTCACATGGGTTTTTTTGCTAAATCTCCAAGCAAGCTGAATACCTTATTTTTTTCTTCAGCTGTAACCACTAGGCTACAGGCAATTTGGTAGCAGATAACAAGCATGTATTCAGCAGGACTCAGCAAGGAAGTTAGAGGATGAGGCTGCTTTCAGTCAGCTAGATTCTTGAGAGGCATTCACAGATACACCTGTGTATATATACCCACACATACCCAGTGTCTTTACCTACATGGAATAGCATCATACACAAAGCTAGTTTAAACATTCTAAGCCTTTTGAGGCATCAACAGAGCTAAGTTACAGCAAGCAAGTATCTGACATTTGTATAGAGAAGACTCTAAATACTGGTGAGTCATTAGGTATATTTATTTAGAGAGGCTATCACTGAGAAATAGCTCATTGCATAGGCACAGCTAAGGAAAACATTTGAGCATCTGGACTTACCTGTGCTGGTTTGCCCATTGCATTTGATAACTGCTGGGTGAGCTCCCCCATGAAAGACTCTGGAACTTTATCCTTGCTTACATTTGTGTTAACAACGAATTTGGGCATCTTTGGGTCACGAGAGGGTTTTCTCTCCGCTCACCTTGTACACAACTTTACCTCTACCTCACCTGCAAGATGACTTACCCCTCTGTGCTAGTAAGCACCTCAGGAGCCTTTAAATAGCCAGAGGTACCTTCCGCAGGTGGACCTGGAGGGGCGGGAGTGCCTCGGAGGCGAGGCTGCATGTGCCATCTGCAGGCTGCTGGCTGCTAGCGCAGACCGGCGAGGACGGCAGCCCTGGGAGGGAAATCAAAGCATCCAAAATGACACTTATGTTTGGATACAGCTGATCGTGAAAACCAGTGAAAAAGCAAGTGTTTCAGAGAATGAGGGTGGGACAGTGATAATGTGCCTCTTTATGCAAGTCTTATAATTATTCAAAAAATTTAGAGGAACGCTTCAATTGTGAGGTCTGGAATTCTTTGTGGAATAGACCATAACAGAAAAACCCCATCAACACGTGCTGTCGAGACCTTCCCTGAACTGTGACTAAGTCATTACAAAGATGCCTTAAAATCAGGCTCTTGATTTTCCACTGTGGTGAGCACTGGATTCTACATACTCAGAGGAGGCTTGCTTTCAACTTCTTCCTTTGTTGTGCAAATAATCCCATAACAGTAAACAGGATCTATCTCCTGAGAGAGAGGAAATCCACAGACTTTCTAAAATGAGAGGGTTTTATCCAGAGGGGAGTATGTGCAGAGCTGGAATCAGTTAGTTCTCTCTGCTGCCTAGTGGAGTCTTACGTGGGAGAAGTGATTTAGATGGGTCATATGGCGTTTGGTAGGGGGTGTTCGCAGTGAGATATCTGTGGGGAAAGCAGGTTGAAAATGCCGATGGAGAGAAAATACACGGTTTGTTAATCTCTCTATGTTAAAGATGATGGGTGTCTTTATGCCCAGTAGTTTCTGTGAGTTAAGTGCTTTTCTACTCACTCCATTCCCCAGCCTGCGGAAAAGAGGGAGAGCCTTCAATGGCTTGTGCTAATGCTTGTACTGGAATGGTGTAGTTTAAAAAAATACTTTCAAATGGTGAAAACCTCTGTGTGAATGTGCTTAAGTTGATTGTGTGGTGTATGTTGATTTTGAGTCAGTTCCTTCACTGTAGCACCCTTGCTGTAAAAAGCCAGCAGATAAAAATTCAGGAGATGAATTACTATGTGCTAGTGTTTATCTACAGCACATGCCAGTGGATCGTGTGTCCTGTATACAAAGCATTTTGAAAATAATGAAAATCATGAAAAAAAACCAGAAATAAAATCTGTTTGTACAAAGAGCCTTTTCAGGGCATATTTCCTCTGTCAAAGCATTAAAAACAAACTCAAGTGACAGCTCCATCCCTAAGGAGAGGAACCGCTATTTGTAATATTAATGAATATTTTCTTAAGTGATTTGTTGAAAGCAGGTAGCATGATCCCAATAATTTAGTCAGAAATTGTACTGTAGTTTTTAGTGGTCACTTGGAAAAACTTAGACTGTATTTCCAATGAACTTCACAACCTATTTTTTCTGCTGGGTACAATAATCACTAGTTATTTGCAGCTTGCTTACATAACAAGAAAAACATTTCCAAAACAAACTCTTTCTTCTCTGAAAACATCTGATGTAATTCCCAGAAGCCGATGTACCAGGTTGGAAATCAGATCCTTAGACACCACAGATGCTCTTGGGAGTTTGCTTTATTTTATAGCAACCATTTTACTTCTTTTGCCTACAATAATATCTCTGTTTGGCAGGTCCTTATCCCTGCCTGGAGCTACTAGGATGTTCTCCACTGAGATTTCCATTACATCTCCAGGAGGATTGTTGCACTGTACAATTTAACTTTTGATATTTTTTTCTGTTATCATGGCTGGAACATTTTTTCCTAATTGACTGTGCTAAGTTTTGAATCTGTACCTGCTCAGGTCACCCTAAACCATGTATCTAGCTTTTCCTCTATTGGCCTCCTAGTCAAATATCTTAGGCTTTTGTGTTTCCCCAGCCACATGACTGATGATCATTTAGCCTTCTTAATCATTCCTTCCCTTGGTTTGTCTCCTTAAATTATTTTACTTGGTCCTTCACATTTCTGATACTCTTCTCTGAGCTACGTCAGCAGTTTCCTGATTATGAGGTGCTTAGAGCTAGTGAGGCCTCATTTAGGAAAGCTCAGTAACAAACTGTAGGGTTGGGCAGGACTCTTGGGAACAAGGGAGACCAACTGAGGCCCAGGGCTGTGGGTCCAGAGCTGTGAGCACAGATTGTATGTATGTTTTTCTAGCAGGATTTGGGCCCTATGGACTGTTAACAAAATGTTTTAAAACTTCATAAGGTAGACTATTGTAAAAGTTTTTTTTTAACAGAAAAAAAAGTGTCTTTATATCCAGTAGATCTTAAAACTGAGTGGTGAGAATTTCCTGTGTAAATGTTTAGATATCATCAAGAAACAAAATTCTAGCATAATAAATTTTGTATCTATATTAAAAAGAAAGAAAAAAAGAATAAGACACAGGAGGGCTTGCAGTCTGTTTTTAATGTTTCCTTGTTAGTTCTCTTGCAACATTGTTTCCTGTCCTTTCTAAGAGATGCAAATTTCTCTTCTGAACATTCAGAGTTTGGTGCAGAACAACTGTTCCTTAGGAAAGTTATTTTCAGTGGCTGAGATTTCTTTTTTCCCAAAGTTCAGCTTGTTGAACTCTGCTTTTATTTCCATGATTGACTTTCCCTTGGTCTCAGGGAGATACAGGTAGATGAAAATTGCTGATAAAGCAAGGATTCCCAAAAAGATAAGGAAGCAGAAGGGTCCAAGGTTATCCTGTAAGCAGAAATGGGAGGCACTGTAAGGAAAATAAGAATCTCATTTCTATTTCCCCGTCCTTGGGTGCAAGTCTGTCTCTTAGTAATTAGAATTCAAAGGTGTGCTCAATATGCAAACCAGGATGGGTATCAAACCAGGAATTTCCACTGGCCACGTTTGACCTGAGTCCAATTGCTGCTCCTGTGACAGGCCTGGGGGTTCCTGAGCAGGTTTGGTATTTGGACAGAGCTCTAAGCTTTGCATGTCATTGCAATTTATTGTTGTTTTGCTTCCTGTCAGCATTCAGAAGTGGATTAGCCTGGGGGGAGGGATCTAGTTAGAGGCACTTACAACAATCAATGGAAAAATCATCCCAAGTACAAACAGTCCCATCCAGTTGATGCAGCCAACAATCAGAAAGGCTGATGGTCTGAATGACTGGCTGAAGATCTCAACCATGATAGATATAGTGGCTCCAGCTGAAAAAGAAAGCAAAACACAAACCAAGTATACTTGTTTTCTTGCACCTGCCAAAGATCCTCACAATGGCAGTGGTAGAAAATGACAGACAGGCAGAACTGGTCGCCTGCTGGCTGATTCCAGAAAGGGACTGCAGCTGTTAATGTAGGACTTCAGCTGTTAACTTCAGTTTCTCTCATACTTGCTGGAATCCCCTTTCTGGTGCCACTGGATCTGTGCAGTTCCATATTGCACTGGTAGCCATTATTAGCACAGTAATTTATAAAAACAGCTCCCCTTTTGGCTCCTGTGGTCAGTTCCACCTGAAGCATGTTGGTAGGTATAAAGCTTAACTTGCTAAGTTAATGAAGATGATTACTATAATATACCTGGCAATGCCTAGAATCCTGTTTTCAGATGAGTATTTTAAAAAGTGTTCTGAAATTTCTGTCTCAAACCCTCTGGAGAAGATGATACAGCATTTTAAATTATTTAGATCCTGGGATCAGCAATAAAATTCAAGATGTCTGTATCCTTTTCCTGTCTCCCACTTGTACATATCTGCCCTTACCTCGTTAATTTCCAGAACTTTTTACCATGGGACTAGTCTGTTCTTCCTCTGCCAGTTGTGTCACCAACTAATATGATACAAAATTTCCTCCCAACATTGCCATTGATGTACTCACATGGTCCAATTCCATAGAAGATAACGAATAGGAAGATCAAGATAACACTGAAGTAGTGCATCCAGAAAAACTGATGCTAAAAGTGAGAAATCAGTGATATCAAACCATTAGACACATGACAGAATAGCAGAGCTCTGTATTTTCTGCCACTGACTCAAGTTTTTGTACATATCCTGTGAGGCAAGACCAGAAAGGTGGGCTGATGCTGAGTAAGTAGCCAGAACGTTACTGCCTCTTTACCTGCAGTGACAGGGTCATGGTAAGGAGCGCTAGCACAGAACACATCAGTGTGTATCCTCCCCATAGCAGGACCTTCCTGCCGAATCGGTCTATAAGGGTACTCTGAAAAGCAGAAAACAAGGGTCATAAATCCCAGTTCTCAAGTGAAATAATTCCTCCCCTCTCTATGTGTTCTTCACAGAAAACTTATCTGAATAATAGGCAGAAATCAATGTCATTTGATTGTCTCTTAATTTCTAATGAATTTGATTAGCTTCTTCAAAGCTAATTCATTATTAATTAAGCTGTGTTTATTAGTCAACCCTAGGCTGTTTTTGGACAGTTCCCTTTCCTGCGTGCTGGTATGTATCAAATTGTGCACACATATGTACACACATCTAATCCAGAACATTAGAAAATGATCTTACAGAATAAAAATGAGTCTAAAGACATAGAGTCATGCAAATGATTTGGGAAAAGAGCTACCTTCTATCCTGCATGTGGTTTTGCAGAAGCAGGAAGATGTGTCTTAGGTTACACAAATCTTCCCTGAGCCCAGTTATACGTAAGGAAAAGTACAATTGTTGATCACATTAAATTTTTCCTTCAAACTCAAGTCTGAAAAGACTTACACACAGTATAGAGGATAAGCATTCACACAACCCAACTCCCAGGGACACATATGGGATAAGGTATTCTTCAAACTTGGCTGTGTGGAATACTTCAAAAGAATAGAAGTATATCTGAAAAATGCAGAGAGGAAATGCACCTGTGAAAAAAGTGTTGCAAATCTAAGCTGGTGTAATAACATTGACTTAGAGGCATTTGTAATGCTGCCTAGTGTTGTCTCTTGTTCTGGGCATAAAGAGGGCACTCAACTGCATTGATTCCACAGAGCTGCAAGGTGGTCATGACAGTCATCAAAATGTAAAGTTGCCAGCGCAAAGATCGCTCTTTTATTACTTCGAGGACACGCAAGGTTTTCGTGCTCGTCATTGCAACCTTCTCCTTCATAATGTCATCAATTTCTGCTTGATGGTCTCCTTCCCCCCAAAGCTTCCTGATGGCTGTTGGGGAGAGAAGGGGAGTGCGTTATTCTACCAGTAGAGTTCCATCACGAGTGGTTATATTAAACCCTTCAGTCTGCCTGCCCATTGGCATAGGTAGTGGTGGTGTCGGTGCTGTCTGCTTCTGCCATCTGGTTGCTTCTGGGGCAGTAGGCAAATGGAAGAATTCTGTCTCACTGGTTGCCAGTATAGCATATCTTTCTAATGTTGAGTTGACTTAATTGTAAACAAAGTAAACATTTAAGTACATTTTATTTAATAAAAAAAAGTTGCCTAAAGAAATAAAGTAGTGCCCACCGAAGTAGGAAATGTTAGACATGCTAATATATATCTATCTTTCTTAACTGATTCAATTATACTGAGTGAGGCCCCAGGTTAATACAGATGTATTGCTGTAGGTACCTCAATTGTTTTATTTAGAACTGCCTCTGTGATTACTCCATGGCACTGCACTGCACTGTACAGCTCTGCTCTGCTTTCTTGTCTTCTGCAGAGGCTGTCACTCTAACATATCAAATGAAGTGAAGTAAGTGAGGAAAGTAGACACTCTACCTTTCCTGCAGGCTTCCTCATTACCCTTCTGTATCAGGAGGTAGGATGGTGAATCAGGGAAAAATGGGAGGGTAACCAGTTGAACCAATGCTGACAGTCCACTAGATGCTAACAACCATGGCCACAAAGCTTCACTTCCTAAAATCTCCCTGGAAAGTGTATATGAAACAAAATGATGCTGAAATAATGGAATGAATGTTCAGGAAGTTTTTCTGAGTGATGAAGATTGCTCAAATTGCATTCAAGGATGCAGTGGACCAAAAACTTGACTTGGTAATTTGGCAAATTTCACAAATTTGGCTATTTTTCCTTCTGACAATTTTAAAGGAACTATTTGGCATTTTGAAAAACTTTCTAAATATCATTAGGATCCAATATAATTTCTAGAGAGCTGATGAGACTCATTGGACTGCTGTTTGACCACAGGACCAAAACATCTTGCCAAGACTTTTCATGGAAATATAGTAAATTTTGAAGGGGAAAGTCCCCTAGTAGAAAGGGTGTGGAAAAAAGAAGAAATCAGATTATGAGTAATTAATTTTATGTCTCCTGTATTTAAAACTACGTTTGCCTCAAATATGATCAAAACTTTTCTCCTGGCATAAACTAAGGCCTGTTTTGGGGAAGGTGACAGGGTTTCTCAGTCACTGATTAAGTGAGAGGGTAAAGTTATAGAAAGATTTCTACTACTTTTAGTGTAACCCATTAGAAAAATTGGAGAATTTACCGTAGTCCAATAACCTGTCCTGTGAGTTTTCCCAGTGTCAGAAAAACAGCAACTGTGGAGTTGGTAAATCCACGCAGCTTCTTGGGTGAAATCTCTCCTACATACTGAGGATGTATATTGAGAGAAAAACCTTTAACATAGAAGAGGATAAATGACTGTTAAAATATTTAGAAAAGCTTAATTTTCTGATGCCATACTTTCTTACATTGTTTCCATTCACTCTAGTATTCGGATTAAAATTTCTTGCAAAAGGGATGATGTCTTTCACTTTTATGAAGTGCCTAGTATATTTGCTTTAAAAATCATTCTCCAAGAATGAAAATACCTGTAGAAACAATCCTGGGATAGCAAGGGTGCTTGCACTCCAGAGTGGCATCAGCACATACCTGTACCAATGCCATAGAGAAAGCGTCCGACCAGAATCATCTCAAAGGATTTGGCTGTTTTACTGAAGGCCATGAAAAGTGCAGCTACCAGCATGATCAGGTTGGTGCACATTTGGCACTTTTTCCTGGGGGGGAAAAAAAACCAGCCCATGAGAATTTAGTGTGAAATGAGAACCTCTTGTACTCTTTTGACTAATCTTGCTGTGACAGGAAGCATGGTATAGCCACTCCTGCTGTTTTGAGGAATGGCGAAATAATTTTTGTCTTTGAATAGTCAAAGTGATTCCTTAAAATTTCAGGATCCTTTAGATTTGAATTCATTAATATTTCTTAGCTTAGAATTTAAACAGTTGGAGCACTTCATCAGCATTTCCACAGTACAAGTAGGGAAAGAGATCAAAGAACTATCCCAGCTTGTCACCAAGATTTTTAAATGGCTAGAACTTCTCATAAAATGTCAAGTTTAAATAATAATCTGAGTCCATGGCTCCCACTCTAGAATGGCTCATGTTAAAGATGCTCTTGACTAAATGGATGTGATCTGAGATGGCAGAAAGAGTTTTTAGAGGCATATTACAAAAGACACTCTGTGTGAATCGTGAGCTGGTATGTTCACAACCCTGATGTCTCAGACTCAAATCAAAGTCTTTTGCACACAGCTGTTTTTCTGTGATGCTTGCTAGACAAGAATCCTCTTGCACACATTAAGGATTCTTCTATTTAGAAGACTACAATTCAGCAATTAGGTTATCGTGTGTTAAATAACCCATGGGAGAAGTGTGTAATCTTGTTTCCAGTCTTGGGAGACCCTCTGAGTGTGGGATGAGGCAGTGTCCCACAAGAAATTTCTTGGGGGCACTTACCTGATAGGAAAGAACACAATTGCAGGCAGGCTAAGATGGTTTGTTGAGACCCATATGAGGGGCCTCTGGATCAGTGGGTTGTGGAGCAGATCTTTAAGTGGGTCACACCAAGTAGATATGTTTGCCAATTTCTCTGCAAATGAAATTAGTGGTGTTACACACAAGGCACTGAGAACAGACCAGACGGGTGAGGAATCCTTTCTCCATCCAGTGGGAAAGATAGTTTGGAACTCACTTTCAGTAAAATGGATTGCTAAGAACAGAGATGCCTCTTTGATAATTTGTTTGGCGCTGATTGTATCATTACAGTGTAGTTACAGGCAATTTGTTTAGAAATTTTTTGGAAAAAATTCTATTCTTTCCACATTTTCATTAGATTAGATCTGAATATTTAACATAACATCATCACCCCAGAATGAGTGTATTTAAATGGAAATCTGGCTCTTCTTTGACACTGAAGTATGTCTTCCACACAGTGGTTTCCAGGTGGTTAGAGTAATTGCATATAATGTGTTACAACACAAGACACACAGCTCCTTTTTTGGGGTTTGTAGAGCTTGGGAGATTTTTTTATGAGAGTCACAGGGGACCTTGAAGAGAACATGAGACAGGTACACTATCCTGCTACTCCTAGAGGCACTGATCCAGTGATGTGATGATGAATGCATCCTCTACAGAAATCAGTTCCCTGGGGAGAGCAGATAAGATACAAGACTGCTTGAAAGGGGTGGATGTGCTAGCAAACCAAATCAGTTTAGTCTTCAGACTGCTTCAACCAAGAAGAGGTTTATTTGTTCACCTTGGTATTTCCCTGTACTTTCTGACAATTGAGTTGTTACAAGAAACACTTACTTCCTGTATTTTGTAGTCAGGTAGCCACAGCAGAGGCTCCCCAGGAATCCTCCTATCCCATAAACAGACACAATGAAGGACCACAACAGCATAATTGTCTCAGGATGAAGGGGAGAGCCGTGTCGCTCTATCCAGGTTTCATTGATAAACTTCCTGATATGCTGAAAAATCAAAGGAGATTTGACTGGATAATGAGTATAAGATCCTTTTGTATTATTTGGCTGTTGTACTTCAGATCTAGCATGTGATTCTAATATCAGACTTCTTTTGAGACAAACTTTCTTAGTAACACAAGTTAGCTGAGATCACACTGCAAAATCTTCAAGTTTATATCAGTCAGTAAGCTTCCTGAGGAAGCATGCTAAAGCAGATTTTCTGCCTGCCTTTGGAGGCTTGCATCCTATGTGGTAACTCTATTTAAAACAGAAAGTACCATTGTGTTCTTTAAAGGAGATGAAGTGCTCTACACATTTGCTGTTACTGTTAGCCAAAGAAAAGGCATAGATGTACCAGCTGAATGCTCAGTAAATTTGAAATTTATGGGGGAATGGTGAGCTCAGGCCCTATGTTTTGTGTTTTCAACCTCAGCGAGATGGCTACTTACCACAGAAGGATAGTTGATGACAGAAATGTGGAATCCATATGGGAAACTACCACCAATTCCCAGCACTAAGATCATTTGAAATAGTCCCTGGAACTGAACCTGCAAAGCAAAAATAAAACACTCCATCAGCTTCTCAATAATCTAGTTTTGTGCAGGGACAGAGTCTTTGTAGCCCCACTTGCCCTTCCCCTGCATTGTCCACTTCAAATCCTCTTGGATTTAAACATTTTTCCAAAATCCCTCTAAGCTACTGCCAAAGTACAATCATCATCCACAGTGCCACAAGCAAGACTAAGTGCTAGTATAAGAGTGACGATCCACCACTTTGCTTGCAAGGAGAAAGAGTTTTAAAAGATGTCCCCAACAGTACAGTTCTCACGGTATGCCTGCAATATCTGACAGGGTGGCTGGATAGAGGTGTCAGTCCGGGATGTGGGGAAGAGGGAATCAGTTTCCTTGTCTGCAATCTGCAGTAACTTATGTACATCAAACCATAATGTTATGCCACAAACATACAGCACTAAAAATCAACAACATTTTATTGTACTTTCTGCTTTCATTTCTGACTGTGTCGTATCTTTAAGGGTAATAAAGAAAAGGTCCTTTTAACATTCAACTTTTTCAGAAAGTCATGGACTGCAAAGAGAAGATAATAAATTGGAATAGCCCTTGTAATTGCATTAAAACAAAAATCTTCCTGACTTTGATTTCAGATATAATTTCTACTTTCTCAATATTTTTTTTCTACTTATTTAACCATGAAAGTATGTGCTTGCATATTGAAAGGCTTGGCATCTTCCAGGCTAGGAAGATACTGTCCGTCTATAATTTCCTTGGTCAAGAATTAGGGACCAAGATAGGCAGGCTGATTTGATGAATTAAATAATTTTAACTGTAAATAAGGAAAAACAGAACATGTAACTACCCAGACCTTTTTGAGGTATGTGATACCACTGGTCACGCATCGTGTTTCCAAGTTCCTGCACGGCTAGATGGAGCTATCCTCAAACAGCTTAGACTGTACCTAGCAGACCAAACCTAGGATAATTGTGATTTTAGCCCCATCAGGATCTATTCAGGGTCCTTTGGGGTTTAACTGCCTCTCCCTTTTTATTCAGCACATCACAACCAGGACAGTAACACCATCTCTGTACAGAGGGCACTGTGCTCTGTGTTCTTTTCATGTCAGATATGAACTTCATGAGCTCATAGCTTTTTGGAGATCAGTGCCTGGATGAAGAGAAGCTGGTAGAAAATGCAATCAGGCAGGAATAAAGTAATGCAAGTGTGAATAATGCTGGACTGGGAGATACTTAGAAGAACGCTCCGTTCTATGGTTCTTAGGTCCATCTTTCAAGACCTTGTTACTTAATTAGTCCACAGATGAATTTCCCAAGTTATCACATGACAAGAACCAAGAAGCTATGGACCAGAAGACCCTAAATTTACTTTAAAACCCTGTTTCATATTCAATGGATTTGCTAATTGGCAAAAGCATTCAAACAAATTAAGAACTCACCTTCTCACTCTTCCTTTTTTTTGCAATAGACTTACAAATTAACAATTTTAATACATAAAAAGGAAAGCAAAATAGCTTCTTGCTGGCAGTTGAGAAATGGAGCAAGAAATATTTATCCCTTCTTCCCTGTTTAAGACTATGGAAACTCTTGATGGATAATACTAATTATCTTTGGACAAAATGAGGAATATAATTTATTTTGAAGCTTATATAATGAATTTCTTAGCCTTTTGCAGTACAGTTTTTAATCTGTACTGTAATTCATTACAGTAATTAATCTATTCATTACTTTGGGAAGTAATTAGAGTGCTTAATAATTAGTATTGTTTTCAGTAATTCATAAGACAAAAATACAATAGCATTGTCAGTGGTGGAACTTCCAGGACTTTTGTTAGTTGTCTTGTCTTGTCTTGTCTTGTCTTGTCTTGTCTTGTCTTGTCTTGTCTTATCTTATCTTATCTTATCTTATCTTATCTTATCTTACCTTGTTGCATGGAAAAGACCATGCAACATGACCTTTATGGCCCCAAGCCCCATTGTTCTTGACGATGTTTAAATGCAGAAGAGAAAGATCGTCTCTATCCCAAAAGAGCTTACAATCTTTAAGGAATTTGGATCTTTAGTATTATGTTAGCTTTGTCCTTTTTAAGTCAGAACCCTGAGAAAAAGTGACCGGATACTCACCAGGTCAGAGAAAAAGGTAGCCATCTCCTATCAAAGAGCTGATTCCTATTGCTTACTGGCTAGTACCTGCCAAAAGAACCAAATGCTCACATTATGCAATAGCAGTGTTGGTGAATTGGTCCCATGTTATTGAAGTTAAATTTTACTTCAAAGGTTTTTGAGTTAATTACACATATTTCAGCTGTTGTACAAAGTTTAGAACTGTTGGATTAAATATTTCAACCAATGGTTGTGTCTAGCCCAAGTAAACAAGATGGTCTCCCTTGTGGGGAACCTGTATGGTTCATGAACCCTGTCTTGTGCTAGGGGAACAGGGAACCAAGACATCAATTTTAAACTTTATCCCAATAATCATAACTCACTTCGTTTTCAGTATAAGCTGAGAAACATGAAGACAAAGTTATCTGTTGGGAATCTTAGTTGGGGCCTGGACAGTGAACTATAGGACTTTGACATATAATAGGAAAGAGCTATTCTCTCTTCATGTGACGGCAACTGAAGCACATCGTAACTTAATCATTACTTAAGGGAATTGAAATGCTCCATCATTTTGGAATGGGTTATAAACTTAACTATTTTACAGTGGTACACCAGATTTGACTGGCTAAATATTTAGTAGTAGCTGATTTCCCTTTGCTGAGAGAGGAAGATTCAGTGTTATGCACAATTTTGTCTGGCATTTGCCATTAGTCAGTATATTTATTGTCTCTGAAAAAAAGAGATTGGTTTGAAACCATCCTGTAACCTCCATATCTGGAGTGCTGTCTCTTCCTTCAGACAGAAAATTCTCAGGTTTTAACTTCATTTATTTCATAGTTAAGAGGGTTTTGTATGTATTAAATTGGTAAATGACTTAAATATCATTTGCCATTTACACTTCAGTTAAAGAAGGTGAAGATGAAGAAATCATATTGGGCTGATTGGATGCAAGTAGTCATATTTACTAGAAAATACATCACATGCAAAGAATATTCACAGAATCTTTAGCTAATGTCTGAAATGTAGCATGTAGTGCCACCTAGCCAGTTCTCCTGTCCCTATGTGGTCCTCATCGTGAAGCGTACCATGTTGTTGATGTGTGCTGAGAGTTCATGACGGGTTTTTTTCCAGATTAGGTTCTCCAGCAGATAAGCTGTTGTTAGAGCACAAGCGAGACTGTTTCTGTGATGCTAAGAATTAATGTCCTTTTCTGTAAAGTCATGCAAAGCCAAAGCAACATAATGTGCATCTGACAAAGGAAAGAAATGCCATGTTAGCTGCTAGTATCTGCCTTGCTTAGATGATATTGGGAGAAGACAAGCAGCTTGTAGCCCATGTTTTCTTATGTTCTGCTTCACCCACTTCTACTTAGTGTACTTTATACATATTGTAACTTTTACTCCTTGCTCTTGTACTTTAATTTAGGATTCCTACTTTTGGTAGGTTAAGAGTCGTCCTCCTGTAATGCCCTTAATGCGTAATGGTTTTTGTATTTAGGTTGATTAGTTACTGTACTGTTTCTGTGCTCTTATTACTTACACTGTGCTGAGGCCCCCTTTATTAGATGTGCAGTTTTGCAATTAGTGCTAACAACTAGTTATCAGATATCTTACAGATATCCTTTAGTCATAATTGTGATCAGGACAGTAAATCTTACAACATCAGGTCATTTAGTCATTCATCTTGCAATTTTACAGTCACATGTGACACACATGTGCCAAGCTGTGCTAAACCTTCCTTAATACAGGCCAACTAGACCAGATCTGTGTCTTCTGTGTCTAGCTGACAGCAGTTCACTGATCCAGTTTTAAGTGTTTATATCTGCCTCAGCTGGAGTCAGTATTTGAGACATATCTTACCTATCAGTTGATGTCTCTGAAAGAAAACATACATGTAACGTTCCTGAAACTTCTGAATGACTGTCCTGTTTGTCACCTCCCATGTATATTTGAACCATACCGTTTTGCTGTTTCATCGCTTGACCAGGCTGTTACCAGAATACAGCTCTTGCTCCACTGAGCACAGGCGAAGGTTGACCTGTGCTCTCAATAGCTGTTCTGCTTCGTTGTCACATTAACGTTCCATAGGGCATCCACTCGTTTCCTGGTGAGGATCTTATGGGGAAGGCTTTCCTAATAACATCTAATGAATAACTGAGATCAGAGAAGTGGCTCACTAGAGAGTCACTCCAGCAATGCTACACGATGTCACTCTGCTTACATTTCCAAAGACTTCAGGAATTGTTGTAATGGAATGAAGAATGTTTTCAGAACGACTGGTTAGGAAAAGAGAATTTTGTTTTGGAAAAAGTTGATATTTTCTTTCCATATTAGTAGTTGTCTCCAAATGACTGGTAGTTTTAAATCATATTGTTATATATATATGGAACACTACAAAATTATTGAGCTTTTCTGACTTAAGAACGCTTCATGTTTCATAGATTATCTTTTAGTGAGAAGTCTTAAGCATCCATCAATACTAAAGACAGGAATAATGAAAAACCCCAATCATAGAAGTGTATGCACACCAAAAACTTTTTTCTAGTAAGCTGTCCCTAAGGGAGATCCTGGTGTTGGGAAAGAAACATTTGTGGAGGACAGAAGTTTTATTACAAGGCAGTCTGCCATTTTTATTATGTTTAACATTTCCAATTAAGAATAAGCAGCAGTTAAGATGAACAACTGAATTCATATTTTGAATAACCTTGTTTGAGTTGAAGTAAATATGCCAGTCAAAGCAATATCAGAGATAAAAACATTTATTTTACTGTGTAAGTCTAGAGTTTGGATTTTAATTCGTATAGTGTGCTCCACTGTGAGCCTTAGGTTTTTTCATGTTATTGCTACTAGGCCTGTGTGAGCCTCTCATTAATAAAGGGAAACATGCAGAAAATGAGACACTTTCTAAAGAAGAGAAAAGTCCTATGAGTTTGCATATTTCAAAAAGAAGTTTCTGTTGAAATTAATCCCTGTGGTACTTTACAAGATCACGCTATCCTATAAGGCTCACAAACTCTTTTTACCTTTAATTATGTGTAGCAGGAAGAAGAATTAGGAACTCGGTATCAGATTGCCTTGAAGATCATTCACAGTTTGAAAGCCTGCAGTATGTGAGCTCAAGCACAGAACTTGATTATAGATCAGTGTAGAAAATGATATTGCATCCATTCCTACAACAGAGTTCATTGGGAATGGTATATCACACTAAGTCAGAAAACATGCATATGATATGTTTTATCATATTCTCTCACTTTGTTTCCTTATCTTTGTAAAAGATGATGCTTGTAAAAATTGGTAAAACTCCTATGAGAGACTGTAAATTAAACCATAAATTGTTGTTTGAAATGCTTAAATGAATGTCTTAGAAGTTCCTTATGAGTTACACTTTCCACTTTTACTGTAAATCTTTAGCTGTATGAGTCTCACAAAATATTCAAGGCGTAAATTTAGTCATCACTACAGCTGTCAGTCAGTATCTACACTTGCAGTGAACAGTAACTGAAGGGTCTGTACTGATTGCACATCCCTGAAATATGAGTATATGTGATCACTTCTTAGTCATGATAGAGAAATGCACCCTAGGCAGGAGCCCTGGATGGAGAACATCACTGACTATGCAGCTGACAGTCCGCTGTACATACAGTAAGGTACTGTACAGATGTTTTTAGAAGAAACTGTAAAGCAACTGGTGTTCTGTTACAGCCAGGAGTTCCAGTCTGAGGTGATTCTTCTGGGGTAAATTCAGTCTGGGTAGCCAAAAGTCACACAAAGTAACAGCTAAATTGCTACGGGATTCACAGCCCACGAGATATCTGTGGGAACTCTGACCCTGGAAGAGGAGCTACAAACTGGAGATAACGACGGTGATGGGCAAGATGGCACAGAGTATCTAAAATGACTCTAGGTGCTTGTGTTTTATGGTGACTGGATTCCACCCATGAGTCCTTTACAGTACTGCCACTGAAAGGCACTATTCTTTGAGAAGAGTTGTACAGGAACTTTTTCCCCATACGTTTTCATGAACAAGTCTAGCTTAGAATCAAATGGCTGAATTTTTTAGCAAAAAATTAAATTTAAGTTGAAGCAAGGATGGCTGCTGACGTGGAAAACTTCAATCCGAAAGGGTGAAGATACAACACAAGGACAACATGACATTTTGCATGGCAACCTGGCAAGGTTTGATTATTCAGTTGAGTCTAGAGAAACAAAGAATTTATCTCCTATTGCACTAATTTTTTTCTTTAATCTATTATGGATTGAACCCTAGCCAGAGATAGCAAGCCAAGAACCTAACTATTCCCATTTCAGGGTTGTAAAAACACACTCAGAAATCACAGAGAAAGGGGATCACAGGTCTTCCCTTTCTCTGTGGTCAGCAGAGTGTTTATAAATTCTACATGTAGTTTCAGTGTGTATTAGTTGCTCTTCTATAGAAGAGATTTACACATCAACAAGTAAGCCAAAATGCCCGTGATTCACATGAACCTATCCTGTTAATATCAGGCATCATCCCTTTTCTGAGCTGCCCAGAGTGGAGTGCTTGAGAAAGGTGCTGGTCTGGCAAAATGGGAACCTTGTTAAGTGGCAGATATGAAAACTGACAGTCCATTTTGACCGACTTGCTAGTCAGAAAACGACAAATGTCTTTTTTTTTCTTCCTTTCAAGAAAGCCTGACTCCCCCTAACGGCCGGTCACAGCCTGGTGCAGAAGGTGTAATCCTCCGTGACATGATTTGGACTTGTTGGAATATGCTTCTTTTTAAAGTTTAGTTTATTAAATTCTTCTGTGATTTCCAAGATTGATTTCCCTTTTGTTTCTGGAAGGAACAGGTGGATAATCATCCCTGAAGTAAAAAGTACCCCCATAAAGATGAGGAAGCAGAAGTGCTTGAGTCTTTCCTGCAGGGAAAAGCAAAGTGAGAAAGAGAGCAAGATGAGCATATCTTTTCTTTTGTCACTTTCTTGGCACAGTTTTTGTATTTGGGTCATGAGTACTTTGAATTTGACAAGGAGTTCTTTGCATTTTGACCTTTGACAAATATTTCAGTCTGAATAAGTATCTTGGGCAAATCAGGGCCCTTCCATTGCAAAAGCGGACTTGGGAGAGGAGGTGCCAAGACCACTCTAGACGGATATCTCATTGTCATCTGCTGCTCTTCTTCCTGTTCCCATGGTCAACTCAGCTTAGCGCCCCTGGGGATGTCCCAGGGAAAGTCACTCACCACAATGAACGGGAAGCTTGTTCCGATCACAAAGACACCCAGCCAGTTGAGAACTGCGCTGATCACAAAGGCGGGTGGTCTGCATGAGAGCTTGAAAATTTCAATCCTAATGGAAATTGTGGCACCAGCTGAAAGAAAAGAAGAATAAAAATTATTACTTGGTGTGTTTGATTTGAACATTTGGATTGAGCGTTACTGTCACACAGTCAGTAAATAGGTACTACTATCATGGACTGGCATTCAAAAGACTTGAGTATGTCACACTTTTTTAGAAAGGAAAACGTTTGTGGCATCTTATAAACTGCTAGACATCAGTTTATTAAGGTATTAAAACATTCAAATAAATTTATTGGGGAGATTCAAAAATTAAGTAGTTAACATCTGAGAAAGTCTGACATCTTCTCATGAAAGAAGCTGTGTAAGGATGGAATAACAATTATTATTACTAACAAGAACTCCCAGCACAATACTGCTATATCACCAATGAGTGATCTTCCCAGAATCACTTCCTGGGCCTTTCAGTTATGTTTTGAAGTCACAGGACTTTGACAGCTTTGAGTTAGGAAAATGATTCAGCCCTGCAATATGGGAAGGCAAATATTTTAAAAATTAACAGGATTAAAAAAAAATATTAAAGAGGAGCAGGTAGTATATGATAGGAAAAGAATTACTCCAAAGCAGGTCTTCTGCACTGCTGTCTATGTGGGATAAGATGTGACACTATACAGAACTGAATGTAAAAGAACTCTTGCTTTTCTTTTTCTTTCTTTTTTCTTAGTTTTTTTTTAAAAAATCTTCTACCCATCTGCTTTTGTTCCATTTTTGCTGTATTTTTCCACTGAATACTTTTTGCTGTGTTCCTTTCCTCTTATTAGCCAAACCCAAAACTGATGCCATTGAAGCTTATGGCCAATGATTGGATCGACAATGTTTAAATGACTACAGGATTGGATTAAATGAGTTTACTTATGCTAAATGTTATGCAATATTATGCAGTATTTTCATAGCTATATTAATAAACTCACATGACTTCATTCCTTTATTTCTTTTGAATGAGTTCTTACCTGGCCCAACTCCAAAGACAACTGTGAACAAGATAATCAGACACAGGCTGCAGTATGGCATCCAGAAATACCAGTCCTGGGAAAAAAATCCACCATAACAAACTTCTTGGTGAAATCTGTTAATAACCCTTGGTGAGAAATGCTGCTTTTTTCCCAACACTGTCACCTCAAGAAAAACTATACAGTGTGTGGGAATTGGCAGAGAAATTATGAGTGCTTTTTCCTGTGGATGGAGCAGTGAGGTTTTTGTCAGGTGAGCAGAGAAGCAGGTTTGCTAGTGCAGAGCAGCTGTGAAGCTTGGAAACCTTCAATTAAACGAAGTCTGAATAGTACTTTTCCACCCTGTCCTCCTTTCTTCTTGACCCCATGATGCTTCCCCCAACACTTAGAGATATGGGAAGGCCAAATCATACCTTTCTTCACTTTTGTTAAGTGATAGGTTCAATAACTGATACTGAAAAGGAGCTTTCCTAGATCTTAGTCAAGAAAATATAAGACTCGATGCTTTAGGAAAAAAGATTTCTCTCTCGGGTGTTTGAGATCCTTCATGAATGAAACAAAAATGGAAGTCTGCTGCCACCTTGCTTCAAGGCTAATTTTACAGTAGTAGCTCTTGGATGAATATCGGTAACCCTGGAGACTTGCTTCTGAAGAAGCTACAGCAATAACACAGTGTTAAAGAGGTGAACTGGTCTCCAGTCTGTGAAGAGATATGTGCATTCCTGATATCTTCTGCAGCAAAGTTATATTGCAAATTAACTGATGCCAGGAGTCTGGGGTTTTGTTGTTACTTGTTAGAAACTGCATGAATAGAAAGGGCCATTTTCCTCGGACTGTCTTTCATCTATGCTTGCCAGTGTTTGGTGCTTGCAGTCTGATGAAATCAGGAATCAGTGCTAGTCTGCCACTGTTTTATGTGCTCCTTGCTGAGCTGATGGGATCATGTTGAAAGGAAGGCAGGAGTACAAGAGAGTACTTGCTGAGAGGGGGTTTATGTATATATAGACAAGCTTGATCTTTAGGATATTCCCCTCCCAGAGGGTAAGTTGTTAACACAGAAATTATTTCAGCATTTCTAAGCCTCACTTTCCTTTCTCAGTAGCATGGTCCTGTCTGTGAGCAGAGGTTAGAAATAGAATAGACAGAGAAATCTGCCATGAGAAGAGTTTCCTTACCTGTAGAGAGAGAGTCACGGTGATACCAGCTAGCAGTGAACCCATGATCCAATAGCCTCCTCTTAGGAGCACTTTCCTGCCCAGTCGCTCAATGATGGAGCTCTGAAGGACAGAAATCACACTCGTATCAGTGCCAGAAGAGCAAATTGAGACCCATTTCTGTAGTAATGTGACTTACACAGACTACAGTAGCTACGAGTTCAGACAGTCCAACTGAGAGGGTCATATAGGAGATCATTCTTTCATCAAAGCCTGCTGCCTGGAGGACTTCAAAAGTATAAAAGTAAATCTGGAAAAAAAACCCCATAAAACAGTAAGGGAAGAAAATAATTGATTTCTTACCCATACCTGTGTGATACTGTCCTAGGTAGGATCTGCTAACCAAGGAGCATGCAGCTCAGCTTTGGAGTGAGCTAGAAATCTGTACTCTTTTTGGTAGTATTCACTTTACTGGATGACAAAAATATTATAAAATGTAAATTAATTAATTAATTAGATAAAAGATAAAATGACCTCCAGCTGCTGCAATGTAATTAGGCTTGCAGAGTCCTGATTTAGGTGCTTTCAGAAACAGCCATGTATATTGTTGCTTCTGGAGCCCATCCAAAAACATCATTGTAGGATATTCTCAAGAAAGAAGAGCATGGGTTATGGAGTTGTGAGGGGATAAAACAAACATCTTTTGTTTTCAAGTGTCTTTGCTACTGTTTGGAGACATGCTGAGATGATCGAGATTCCAATTTAAGCTGTGTTAGACTCAGCAGTGTATTTCCTTTACAGATGTTGCTGCATCGTGATGTTAGAGGTTGAAGAATCATGCAGGCAATTGCAGAGCTGTGACTTCAAAATGATTGCAGAAGAGCGCTGCTGTGAGGAAGATGGGGAGAACTGCAGAAGCTGCGAGAACAGTGAGCATGCTCATTGACTAGCTTGAAAGGTAGAGTGAGCATACTGCCATCTCAACATCTTAGGGTGATAAGAGCTGGGGGGCAAATAGCAGCAGTTGCAGGGGAACTACACTGCAGATTTTGCCAATATAGTGTGGGCTTATTTGTAAGAGTGGGTTCTGGAGCCTTGTAACGGCTTCCAAAAATGGCTGTTAAATAAGCCTAACTACCAAGGAAGGTAGCTCCAGCAAAGACCAAGAGCTGGGCAGAGGGATGTCACATGAAGAGCCCAGCCAAGCTTTGCAGACTGCTGCTACCCTGTAGGAGGGCTAGCAGACAGCAAGTTGTTGCCTGAGAAGCCTGAGAAAAATGGAGGATGCTCCTGGGAGCCATGATGTCTCCTTTAAGGTTGTCAATAAGTGTTTTGAGACTTTAAGGGGGAAATAATACACTCAACTGCATTGATGCCACATAGCTGAACTGTGGCGGTCAGAATAACTATCATGTACAGCTGCCAACGGAAAGCTTGTTCTTTCATTAGCTCCAGGACACTCAAGATCTCGGTGTTTTTCATTGTTGCCTTCTCTTTCATGATGTCATCAATCTCTGCTTGGTGATGGCCTTCACCCCAAAGCTGCCTTATGGCTGTAGAGGAGAAGGAGAGTGAGACCTGCCATGTTAATTTGTTTCTTTTGTTTGTTGCCTAAGAAGTTTGTTGAGTAGGGGATGCACATGTCTGGCAGCACAGCATGCATGGGCTATGGCTGTGGTTTGAGGCAGAGATGTCCTATAGGTGTTCCGGAGCCCTGGTCCCCTTCTACACTGAGGGACCTTTCTGATAGAGGGGCCTAGTGGGGTGCACAATGACTCCCTCCTTGCCCCTGGGTCCTACTTTTCTACCTTCCTGCTTCTTTCAGGGCATGAGCAGGGTACACAGCCAACAACCAGAGCTAAGGGGTGTCCTCTGGAGCCTTGCAGTGCAAAGAGCAATTTATCGTTTATCATTTATCATCAGACTGACAGTGCAAGTGGTGTGAGCTGAATGTGAAAGGTTTTGTAATACAGAACTGTAGAGAGAAGTAGTTTCATGTTCTATGTGGGGATTGCAACAAAAATATACTTAGCAGGTATTCACAGAGTCATCTTGGAAATGAGCAGGGAGAAACTTTGTCCTGTTTATTTTTTTCCATATGGGGAGAGCAAACATCACAAAACAATTGAAAGTCAAATGAGGAACAGGAACCTGGAGCCCTCGGTTACCTTTTTTGCAGCCTTCCTGGTCTCCTTTATGCATGAGGAGATATGGTGGGGACTCAGGGAAGAAGGGCAGAGTGACTAGCTGGACCAGTGCTGGAAGTCCACAGGAGGCCATGAGCATGGGCCACAGGGACTGGCTGCCCAGCAGCTCCCTAGTGGGGATAAAACGTGTGTGTAGAATAAAAGTTTATTGCATTGGTTTTGAGGAGAGAAAGGAATGGATGGAAAAGCAAAGGAAGAAATAAGCAGTAGAGGGGATACAGAAATTAATTGAATGGGAAATCAATTGTATTGTACCTTTGTCCTGAAATTTGCCCTACAGCTTTTCCCAGTGACCAAAAGAAAGAGGAAGTAGAGTTTGCAAATCCACGTAGCTTCCTAGGGGAAATTTCCCCAACATATTGATGATGTAGAGGAACACAAAGACCTTGAGGTGAGGAGAGAATTATGGGAGAGAAGAAAGAAGACATTCATAATCGTTGGAAATAAAATTGCATGTAAATAATTAAGCATTACGGAATATAGCTGCCTCATGCACCAAATTGTTTTTCATACCTCAACCCACGTATGAGACTTTTCAGTACTAGATTTTCTAACCCTTTCTACAAAAGTGTTTGGTTCCTGTCCTCTTTGCACAGTGCAGTTTCCTGATCTTAAGAAATGTACAGTTATCTCTTTGGGGTGTAAGTGTAGCCTCATCACAGTACCTCTTGTGATCCTTGGCATATTTTAAAGGACACAGAGTATGCAAGTGCTGAATAACTAAACACTCTGTAGTAATATTTAATCTACCTGTAGTTAATCCACATAATCTCAACCTTTTCTGCCAGGATGCCATAGAAGAGCTGTATGGTAGATGCATAGCAGATTAAAATATACAGTGCTATATTCAATGTTGATTTGTACATAATTTGGGGGGAGACACAAGTATTTCTTTTCCACCGTCCAGCAATAATTTTGATTACTTCAGGTGATGTTTCCAGCTATTAGTGAAATACTTAGTAACTCAGACATGCTGAAAACTATGTTTTGGGAACAGAGCTTTTTTCTGATATGGTGGTCACAGCCCCTTTTATCTGTTTTGAAAGCAGCACGTTCTTCTCCTGGCTTATGTGATGGCAAAGCAATGGAGATATGCAATCTCTTTAACAAAAATTAGGTCTTTGCTTGAGGCATGATACAGGTTCTAGATCATAGCAGGGTGAGTGGGTGGGTAGTTCTCAAAATACAACTGTAGTTCTTCAATACAACTGTATGTCAGAGAAGCAATGTACAAAATCTGGTTATCTGAAAAATAGACATTAATTTCTAATGAAGTAAGTTAAAATAGTCATCCCCGTGAATATCCAAACTGAATGGAAAAGGAACTTTTTGTGTAGGAGACAAATACAAGGCATACTGAAAGCAGCACAGGATGTTTTCACTGCATGTGGTCTACCTGCCAGGAGTGATTTTGCTTGATTATGCCCGGCTCTTTGTACTAACCCCAAGGATTTACCACTTTGAAACACGTTGAATACCCGTGTAGAACATACCTGAAATATGATCAGAGTCAAAATTAAATGGCCATGGCCTTGAACAGCCTGGTTCTCTGGATCCTTATAAGAATACTAGCTTTAAACTGTACACCATATAATTTCCAGTACTGTTAATACTTTCCCCGCAGAAAAAAAAAACTTCTTTCATATTTTATCAAAACATTCGTGACAGCTCTGAATATTTATGCACTTGGGAAAGCTGAATTTTATTTGGTATCAGTGAAATTAGTAGTAATTGTACTTTTTATTGCTGTGTGTTATAGAAGATCTTCTGACAAGGGCTCACTAACTTTAATACTTTATTTTCTTAGTGAAGGGTTATTATTTACTTTGAATAGAGATGTAAAGTTTTGGGAGAGCCTGCTGACCTGTGCGAGAAATTACTCACCTGCACTTATTCCACACATGAAGCGTCCAATTAGAATCATCTCAAAGGACCGGGCTATTTTACTGCATCCCATGACAGATGCAGCCACTATCATGAGCAGATTGTTGCACAGGAGACATTTCTTTCTGTAAGTGCAAGAAAGTAAAGAGAATTTTTGTAAATCAGAAGGGAAATGGCACAAACTCCTGGCATGTAGGTTGTCTTGGGTGAAATTATCTTACTAGTTTTGTGAAATTATACATATGTGGTCCAGGAAAGAATAAACCCTTCCACACTGTTGGCACTGGATGCTCTGGACTCACAGTCTGCCTTGGCACACGGCTAGACCTGTGAGTTTGGGAACGCTTCTGGGTTTTGTAGTGGAGAAAAGTCTTAAAGCTTTTCTGCACTTGGAAATCCATCATGAAACATATTGATGTAGCACTTTGGAGCATCTCAATGCTGCTATATTTTGAGTAGCACCTCCAAGAAAGCGTTTCTGTCTTCATCTGAGGGGCTGCCTTTCCTCCTTGCTGAGACTAACCCAACCTGAGTAACTGCATCTAGTGTGACAGGCTGGCAGCACAGTTGATTACCCCATGCCACAGGACAAGGGCAAGAAACAGCAAGGTCTGTTGACACTACTGCTAAGCTGGCTGTATTACAGCCATTACTAAGCCTAAAAGTCTGTCTCACATTTAAAACCTCAACTGTCATTTCCTTAAGCTAAGATTCAGTTAACAAATTGTCTTTAAACATACATACTTGCCATACTTGACAGTCAGGTATCTGCTTCCTGAAGAACCCAAGAGACCTCCTATACCAAAGATGGACACGGTGATAGACCATAGGAACAAGAGGTTATCCTGATGGATGGGGTAGCCATATCGCTCCAGCCAAGTTTCATTAATGAAAGCCTTAACATGCTGAGACAGAAAAAAGAATTTTCATTAACAATGACTGTGACTCTAGTGCATGTATTTTATTATATTTAGAACATAATTTTCTTGCTTCAGCTAAAGTCACTATTTCATATAGACTCTAAAAGTGTGCATTAGCTAATAGACATAGTGTAATAGAATATGCTGTGTTCATTTTGCCATTAAAAGGAGTTAATTCTTTGGGTTTTTTGTCCTTGAAACCTGAGGAACTGAGGCACAGACTTGTAGTGAAGAATAGTGTCAAATGAGACCACTGAAGCAGGCATATGTGCTGTAGGTTTTTAGGGGAAACAGGTGCTACCCCAGTCAGTGTGCGCCCTCTGAGGAACAATTCTATAAACAACAACTTGCAGGTCTCTCTCTTTTCTTCTATTTTCAACACTTTGACATATTCTGCTTTACATGATAGCATAGTAATGGGAAGGAATCGTGAGAAGAGAATACTGTGATTAAACCCTTGCTGACTGCCAAAGAGGAGCATCCTCAAACAGGAATGCAGACTCAGTGCCACTGTTAACCAGTGTGCCATGTGCATCTTCACCTACCTGAGACATGTAGGTGATGGTAGAAATTTGCAAGCCAATTTGGAATGTTCCACCGATCCCCAGCACAGTGATCATTTGAAAGAGCCCCTGATACTGTACCTGCAGTACAAGAACAAGATCTTCTTAAGCTTGTAGGCCACATCAGGCTGGTCTTGAAATGTGTCTTTCATTTTCCAGAAACGTCCTATTTGTTCAAGGGATTTGCAGATAGGCATGTTCCCTCTGCTTGCCCTGGTGTGAAGTGTACATCCTCCTGTGATTTCCCTACATCCAGCTCAAGGAAATGCAGCCTTTAGCTATGGAAACCACTACATTTCCCTCCCCTCCTCGATCGTTAGTCAACAGCATAGCAAGCTGAAGGTCATACCATGCTCCAGAGCTAAATCATGTGAGA
The DNA here is from genome assembly GCF_964289735.1 of Phaethon aethereus. Lineage (NCBI taxonomy): Eukaryota > Metazoa > Chordata > Aves > Phaethontiformes > Phaethontidae > Phaethon > Phaethon aethereus. Next base: position 10,590,472 of record NC_138593.1, on the reverse strand, counting down.
GGGATTTTGGGGAGGGAGGCCTTACTTTCCTCTCTACTATCTGGACAGTGACCAGGCTACCTGCAGTTCAGACCTGTGCCGACAGTAGTGACCATGCCCTCTGTACCAGACCTTTCCTATCTTATCTGGGAGAGCAGCTGCTGTGCTAGCTACCCTTCAGGCCCTTGAATAGTGGGCAGTGATCCCTCAACTCGATTTTTGTGGCAAATCACCCACAGCAGCTAAAAATTATAACAAAAACTCTGAAACAGGGGAAAAAAACCCCAGACTGGTGTTGCTTGTAGCATGCTTTTCCACTCAGCTGACTGTCAGTATGGCAGTCCTTGGAAATCCATGGTTTTTTACCTAGATGGAGAGGATGGAACAGCCAGGAAAGGTTTTGGGACAGAAGTTCCCTTCTGCAATGGTTCTGCTCAAGATGTGCTCTAGGAGGAAAATGTCATTTCTAACTCTTATTACTATCATCAGTTAAGGACTCTTGCCCCACCTGCCTGTCTCAAGCAGCATGGTGAACTTAATCTCTTGGGGCTTTGAGAATAGGCATCCCACTTTGACATTTTTTTTTATTTTTTTTCCTGGTTGATTACAGATCTGAAAATACACAACCGGCACTGCACTTAGGTTTACTTTACAGCAGCCTTTGCAGGAGGACATAGTGAACATGCTGTGAATGAATGAAAAATTGGCGGCCTTTCAGAGGTGTCCTGCCATATTCCTCTTTCCTGGGTGAGAGGTTGAGTGTGCCTAGCAGGAGTTGAGAGCTCTTTTGCAAAGAGGCTTTGTCCTAATTGGAGGTGAGGCAGCAACTCCAGGTTCAAGATTCTGCCATAGCCAGGATATAAATGCTGCAGCCTCCCACAAACATCCCTGTCAAGATGCCACAGCTATCAACATCCAGTCCTGTTCCCTGCCTTTCAAAACCTCTGCCTGTCATTTCTTGCACTAAATAATTAGTGATATATTTAACAAAACTCTTTTTTCAGCAGGCAAGTAAAGTAAATTATGTTTGAAGGTACGCAAATATTTTCCAGTAAATAAAAACATTTAAGAAACATTAACATATTGATAAAAATATGATAAAGATGGATGGAAGAGCATATGAAGTGCAAACACCTGTAATACCTCAAAGTGGTGGGAAAAGCCACTTCTGAGATGTTTTTAGTGAATAGAAGCCTTGTTGTTTTTACTGAGATACTGTTTTTTTACTTTGAAACACTAGTAGCATACAAAACTGTCACAGATGTAAATAGCCCACCAAGTACTTACCAGGTCTGATAGGAAGCTGGTCATCTCTGGCTAAGGGCTGGTTGTCCAGTGTGTGATGTGTCTTTGTCATCACAGGCTTCTGTGTCTCTGTCTTCTGCCTGCTGGTATGGCAGTGGGCATTTGGCTTCAGGGACCACAGTTAAATTTTTACTATTTTGTCTTCACTCATATTTATTTCGATTGGCCAAAGTTAACACTGCTGGATTAAATATTTCAGGAAATAATTGTATCTAGTCCAGTCCACAGGGGGAAAGTTTCAAAGCAGAGGAAGTTTGCACCTGGGGGTAGCAAGGGCTTTGGAAAAGGAAAGGAGAACAGTTCAGGCAAAACAATCTAAACAGTTTCCCGGGAACAGTAAAATACTATACTTCTATGATACAAACTGTGGAGTATCTCTTCCATAATCTGCACAAAGCAAAAAGCAGCTGGTACAAGGTTTAGGTATTGTTATTTATTAAGTAAAGTATGTGGTGTTCTGTTTCAGGTTCATTGGCACAGTAAATATTGTTTATTAGATTAAAAATAGGCAAATTTCAAAGCCTAATTCTGCTGTTCTGGCTTTATGTGTCAGCTAGACTGTACTGAGGAAGGGTATTTCTTGTCTAGTGGTTATGGGGATCTTTGTCAGTCAGGTGTGGTAAAAAGGCAGTAAGAGATACTGTGCCCTGGCAGAGGCTTTTGGAATAGAGCATCTGGTCCTGAAGGCTCTGCCTGAAACAGCCAGTAACTGTTAAGACCCACTTACTTATGAGAGTAATCAAAGGAGGTAAATATGTCATAATGAGTTAGGATGGGACAACTGGGATCTTAATCCCTCAAGTTTTAGCTTTGACCCAGAACAACTCCAAAATCAGTGTTGCAGCCATTGAAAAGTCACCTTTGGTTCCCAGAGGCTCCTCTCTTGTGAGGTGAAGCCCGAACTGTAGCTCTACATGGCTTCTTCTAGAAGTTCATTTAGTGTTGGACCTACAGAAGTGGCTAGAAAGCTGCCCGGAAGAAGAGGACCTGGCGGTGTTGGTCACCAGCCAGCTGAACATGAGCCAGCAGTGTGCCCAGGCGGCCAAGAATGCCGCTAGCATCCTGGCTTGTATCAGAAGGACTTGTGGACAGAAGGACTAAAGTGATTGTCCCTCTGTACCCGGCATTGGTGAGTACAGGCACTTCAAATAATGTATTCAGTTTTGGGCCCCTCTCTACAAGAAAGACATTAAAGTGCTGGAGCATGTCCAAAGAAGGGCAACAAAGCTGGTGAAGGGTCTAGAGCACAAGTCTTATGAGGAGTGGCTGAGGGAACTGGGGTTGTTTAGCCTGGAGAAAGAGAGGCTCAAGGGATATCTTATCTCTCTTTACAATCACCTGAAAGGAGGTTGTAGCAAGGTGGGTGTTTGTCTCTTCTCCCAAGTAACAAGCGATAGGACAAAAGGAAACGGCCTCAAGTTGCGCCATGGGAGGCTTAGGTCAGATATTAGGAAAAATTTCTTCACAGAAAGGGTTGTCAAGCACTGGGACAGGCAGTTCAGGGAAGTGGTTGAGTCACCATCCCTGGAGGTATTTAAAAGACATGTAGATGCTTAGGGACATGGTTTAGTGGTGGACTTGGCAGTGCTAGATTAACAGTTGGACTTAATGATCTTAAAGGTCTTTTCCAACCTAAATGATTCTATGATTCTAAGTGAAAACAGAGCTGTTAATGATGGGTGAATTTCCTGAGGAAGATGAGAGAATCCACATGTAGCTTTTTTCTTTCTCTTTCCACTATTGCTACCGCTGTTCCAGCCCCACTATGTCAGGGTAGACCTACAAAAAGAGACAAAAATATGGGATGAGAAGGCTCTAGCAGGCAGTAGGTCAAAGAGGCTGTACTCTGCCTTCTAGCCATTTTTATTAGCTCTCCTGTCAACAACAGCTACTGAAGCCATAATATTTACAGAATGCAATCTCCTTTGAACAGATGCAAGCATAACCCTGACACACTAACTGTGATGCCCCTGCTTGTATTCAGTTCTGTTGGATGCCAGCTGCATGCTTGTAACAGTGATTTTGGCCCTGATACATAGGTCTGTACTGAAATAAGTAAGACTGGATGGCCAACTTATTCTTGAAGGTGTCAGTCACAGCAACGACACTAAATTAGTAGTACAAAGATGAGAAAGCTAAAAGGAAAAAGTCTAGCTTACTTGTTTTATCTCTCCTTTTGAGTAAAAGATAGGCAGGATGAGTAGTCAAAATAATTTGAGATGTTGCTTGCAGAAGTATGAGAAAGAGAGGCTTTGGCATGGGGTTAAAACAACATGAAAACATTAGTAGTGGCGGGTTAATCATATACTGTCTGGTTTATCAGCAACTGCAAGAGATGCAGCAATAGTAAGTATTTGGGAGAACAGGCCTCCTGAGGTTTGGCACATTGGATTTGTGCAACCTGGGAGGATGAATGCTTGAGCTAGAAAGGTTCCTTAAACCACAAAGTAGTGAAGGTGTCCAGAAAGACTACCTGTGAAGGACTGACTTCTGCAGGAGACATTGGAGCTAAATCTGAGTGAGCCTGGCTGGACTTCATAAGTGAGAGACAGAGGGATCCAAGGCTCATGTTTTTAAACCTGGTACGGTGCTGTGTGACAGGGATGAACAGTCCCTCTGCAGTATTCCAGCTGTGCTTCTGCTGAGACTGGTTCCTGCCAAAGGACCAGCAAAGAAAAAGTAACACTGACCAAGATGACAACACAGAATTCTCTCTTCTGTATGTGCAGAAGGCTTGGGACTCCTGAAAAGAAGATACGAAAAAGAGAAGGAGAAGAGTAAAATCAGAGGGAAGGAATTGACAAATGAAAGTAGAAGTTACTGCAGCAGAATACACTATTGATCTGGTACAGTGCCAATAGCGAACACTGATCCTAACTTGTATTTTTCCATATGCCTATCTAGTGAGCTACTCCATGGCTTTAATGTCTGTTCAGCGCAGTTCAGAAGTACTGTCACTTGCAACTGCACTACATTGTGAAATCTGTGCAAACTGGGAAAGGAACATCATGGGGAAAAAAAAAAAGTTATATTTGTGTTCTCTTTAGTCTCGCACCGTTCTTATTTTTAAACAGGAAAGTCAGGCATTAGAAATTCTCCTTTACAACATTGTTAGGGAAGCTGCAAGTTGTATAGAAGCACTGCTGCAGAGGGCATGGGGGAAGAGGGCACAGTGGCAAAAAGAAGCATAAGTTTTCATCCTGGATACAGGCAGCACCTTGTCTTTTTGGAATCAATGAGGAATGGGGGCACAGAAGCTGTTGCGAGCAGGTTAACATACACAAGCCAGTCTGTCGCCCGCATTATTGCAGAATAAATGTCCATAATTCAAAACTTCTCTTCTTAAATAATAACATGGTGCATTTATATAGCACTTTGCCAGCTCAATAGTGAATGCCAGTTTTCCAAATAAAGAGTGGTAGATGGATGGGCAAAAACATGCAAAGTCAAATCAGCAGCCAGTTGATGGCCAGGAGTAAATCTCATGACTGCTTGGCTCTCACACAAATACAACTTCTTTTACAGTGTTGGCAAGCTTAAACTGCAGAATTTTCTTATGGACACCTAAGAGTTGCTTTAGTGCACGAAAAGGGGGAGATGCCCAACTGCATTAATGCCAGAGAATTGCAGAGTTATGACCACAATAATCGAAATACACAGCTTCCAGTGCAGAGTTTGGTCTTCCATCACGTCCAGCACACTCAGGATTTTGATGTTCCCCATCACTGCCTTTTGGTTTTGCAAATCATCCACTTCTGCCTGGTGCTCTCCCTCACCCCACGGTTTCTTCATAGCTGTGCAGAACAGAGAGGAAAGCTTGATACAACTGTACTATTCATGCAGCATAAGATTTGTACATGCATGTTTGTTTAGATTATTAATTAGTTATTCCTCTAAGGTTTCAGGCATCATGATTATTAACAAGCATGGAATGAGAACACCAGTGAGGTATGTTTATATCCTGTGTCCACAGTCCTGCAGAAAATAAGGCCCTGTCTCACAGTTGCTAGTATATAAAACTTAACACAGTTGTCAAAACATCCATACATTCTTTGATCTCTGTCTTTCCCTGCCTGATTGCATGGTTCTTGTTGCAGCACCTTGGAAGTGTCTTCCTTGAACCTGAACAGAGAAACTATGGTCACAATCACTGGCAGTTCTTTGCACTGATAATGTAGCATATTTAGTCATTAAAGGGCTTTGTGTTTGTATGCATGTGTGTTTTCATGTAGAGTTGCAGACATGCTGTATCTGGACAAATTTGTTGGAAAGAATTTGTAGTAAATTGATGAGATAATTTATGCAGTTTACTATAGCTCCCAGTAGGCTCGCTGCTATTTCAGTTAGGTGGTTGTGGTACCCAAATTAGCTCATTTAAAATTACCTTACATGAAATCTTTTGAAAATTTTTACTGCCCATGTTAACACCAGTAATACTCACCACTTCTGAAAGGAGCTTTTCCATCCTCTATCAAAAGGGTGGCTGATCCCAGGCAGTCAGAACTCTCTTCGTTTGAGGAAGTGTTTTGTCATGCCTTTTCTGCACCTTCTGCTTAAGTAATCATCTGACTCTGAGACTGAAGTTAATGTTTACATTGTATGATTTCTGTTGACTGATGGCTTTTGCAGCAATTGGACAGCATTTAAAACACATGGATTAAGTATTTCGATGACTCAACAGGAGAGGTCCCTCTGAATGGGAACATTCTGTAGCACAAAAGGTCCCTTCCCAACCCAAACTCTTCTGTGATTCTGTGAGTGGTCCCTATTTTGATACAGGGGGTGAAACCAGATCAAATATAAAATCTAAGCCAGGTTTCAGTTGCTGGAACACACACTGATGCTTTAATATCAGAGCTTTTTCTGTGGCTCTTCCTTTAGAAGTAGCAAGCATATTATTTGAAATTTTAAAATAGAAAACTCACTAAAATTCAACACTGATTCAGTGCTGCAGCACAATGATAATCAATGTGAATGGTTAAACTGCAGATAGGACTTATGATCCTACTAAACAGGAGGCATGGTATACTATTTGTAACTGTGACAGAAAATGGAAAGATAATTGATTGTCCTATACGAAGGTGGAAGAGTTTGGGGAGGGAAGTGACTAAATGCTGCAGTTGTCAGCAGGATTAATAACTCTTGAATAGCAGCAGTACATGGGTGCTGTGGCGCATAGCAGTGGTAAAGTGTAGTAGTGTATGCTAGGCCAGTACACAGCTAGCAGACATTGGCTATCACAGCTTCTGCTTTTTTTTTTTTAATGCAGTTAATTATTTATAAAATGGTCTGAATTTTCAAAGCGTCTACTCTCTCAGTACTGTCTCAAAGTGTCTTACTCTCTGTCTTACCCAAGGGCTCTGGTCCTCTAGCTCTCAGCACTGCCTGTATGTTTGTTAACCCTTGTGCCATCCATGAGGTACCTGGAATAAGGCTGAGAGCAGTGTTTACACCACAAAAACTTGCTCCAGATTTTGCTGCAACTAGGGTGCAGCCAGTTTGCTCCACAGGATGCAGGTGAGAGTTCTTCTGCACCAATTGCCCAGGGATTGGGGCTGATCCATGACAGTCATTATAGAGACAGTCAAGACATACAGTTACTTGATGTCAGATCAAGAAAATAGAACAAAATTGAGTTCTTTTTGTTATTCTATCTGGTATTTGTTCATGTGCAGTGCATGATCAATACCAGGTCTTTTACAGTGTGATGCCATAAAGAGATGACATGAAAATTGTTTGCCAGAACTGTTTATGTTTCATCCTCTCTTCATCCTGCTTTTAATCCTGAGCAGAGCTTTCTTACTAAGTAACACACAGAGACACAAATCCTGCATCTTTAAAATGATAGCAAAGGAGGAAGACTTGAGATAAAATCGATGTGTTATGCCTGAAAATATTTTCCATGTGCCAGTTCTGAGAAGTGTCTGTAATTACTAGTGTCTTCCTGCTACAGAGCTGCTCTAGGAAGGAGCCATTGTCTCTCGCCATGAAAAACAAGGATTAATTTAAAAAGGACTACTTGGATTAATGACAGGCTATCTGTGGGTTACTTTTTGGATTACATTTTATTGAGAAAAGTCCATGTTAAGGTTTAGCTTTCAGTTCGATTTTGAGACAGTGCTTTTTTTCAGTGGAAGTTTATGGTGGACTGTCAGAGCTTGGTGCAGAATGTCTTTTCTTCGGTAGCATTCCTCTCCACAGTCTGATGACGTTTCTTCTTAAATTGGCATGTTTTGAATTCTTCTGTGATTTCAGAGGTTGACTTCCCTTTTGTTTCTGGGAGGAACACATAGATGAGAACCGCTGAAATGACCAGGACAGCAATAAAGATGAGGAAGCAAAAAGGACCAAGAAGGATCTGGAGATAAAAATAGAATAAAATGAGTGCTTTCCCTGACAACACATATGCCTATAGATTATTGAAAATTGTTGATTTGTCCCTGTGAAATGAGATATAAGTTGATTTTACAGAAAGAAAATTTATTTATCTTTTCGATCTATTCTTGAGGCAATAGAGGATGTCTGAAGTCTAGGGAAGTGTTTTACATAAATGGCCTCCATATGCCAGTAGTGATAAGGGATTTACAGCTTTGATCATCTACAAGGCATTTCATCCTATTCCCTGTCCGGACCAGCCTAGAAAACCAGTTTAAATTGAGGGAGTAAAAGAGAAGATTGCAATCAAATTACATACGATAGCAAAGGGGAAAATCATTCCAGTGAAAGTGAGGCCTAGCCAAATGATGATTCCACCAATTACAAAAGCAGAGGACCTTGTTGAGAGGGTGAAAATTTCATTCATGACAGATGTGACAGCTCCAGCTGAGGAATAAACATAAAAAAGCAATAAAAACATTGTTGTAGTTAACCATATTCCTCAAAGTGAGTGAACTGATGTCACTGATCAACACAGACCCAGTAAGTCAGGCTACTGTGAGATCATCTAAATTTGGGCAGCACAGCCATCTCTATCTGAATTCCCCTACAGACTTCTCTTACGGTCCATGGGGAGGGATGGACACCCCTGAAGTGCAGTTTCTATCCACCTCGGATGTATAAAATACGGAGATGAATGGCCCTAAGAGCCTATTTCTCTCCATTGCCCATAGGGGAGACCCGGGTTGTGCTACCATGGGAGTTCTGTGGGGTTTTCAAGACATTCATGGTCCTCATATACAGCTCTTACAATAATAAAGGCTGCCGTTTGAACTTGGAGACTGTAATAACTAAAAGTAGTGTTTAGTCAGGGAACTTTCAGAGTAAATGTTGGTCTTAGGTAAGTGAGATCTTAATAGAGAGCTGTAAGTTTAGTTCTGGCATTACCCATGTAGGGTAATGAGAGAGGATGAGAAAGGACAGAGCAATGCTAAGAGACAGACTATGCGTGCTACCAGATATCATTCTTTCATAGAGTAGGATTTTGCAGGTGAGTTCAGAGGACACTGATATTTTAGAAGAGGCTACCTCTGCCCTTAAGCAAAGTTGAGTCTGTATGCACTCTAATCACACCCTCCAAAACAAGTCTTAGTAAACTGAGTAACAAGTGGGTTTTTTGGCTTGAACTTGTAATCCAGTGAGAAGAAACAGGGTCCTGATTGATCAGTCTGAATTGTTTCAAGTAATTTGTTAAAGAAATTGTTTCCTGGGCTATTAATTCATCAAAAATTGAGGCTTCCCCAACTTCAGTCCAAACTAAGCTGTTGATTTTCGAAGATACATTCACACAGTCTAGTTCTCTTTCTATACATCCATGACCTGTGCTTACCCCTGTGGTACAAGATTTTCTGCTGTTGCTTTTATTGTTGTACTCACCTGGCCCTATTCCATAGGCAATAATGAATAAAAAGATGAAAATAACACTGCAGTAACGCATCCAGAGAAACTGATCCTAGAAAAAGGCAAAAGGGGGGAAGAGAATTAAATTTAATGTTATAGCCGTAGCACGGCTGATTAAAACATACAGGAGAAGCAATATTTATGAAAAAAACCATGATGCTGGGCTCTGTAGTAGACGCTCACTGGAACTACTTATCTCTGTACTGAATACAGTGGAAGGCCACAAGTAGCCTGCAGTGTCATATCAACGGAGGTGAGCTGAACTGCCCCCTGGTCTGAAAAACAAGTAACAAATTCCAAGCTAATTATAGCACAGGGAAAATTGTGACTGATTTAACCTAATTATCTTATTGAATTAGACAACTTCAGAGAAATGTTTAAATCTCTAGTGAACCAGAAAATATCTGTGACATAGAAAGAAGCTGAAAGTTTATGGCTGAGACCAAGATTGCAATGCAGTGCAAAACACTGGCATTACTGAAGCCATGGCACTGGGTTCCTCACTGCTTTCCACCATCCCGACCGTAAGTAGCTAGAGAGCTGCACTATGTAGTTGGATCATTTGTATCAAGGGTGGAAATCGGTCGTTGTTGGAAGGGTCAGTACACACTGCTTCTGCTGCAGGAGGCATGGGATAGCAAATAGGAAAGGTGATGACAGGGATGCTCATCCAGGGATTTAAAGGACAGCAGAACAAGACATAGGTGAGGCTTGGAGAGGTCAGGCAGGCAGAGAACTGGAGGAAAGCTATGTGAGGCCAATGGTTTTACAAAATGTTTTTTACTGACTGTTTGAAAGCCTGATAAAAAAGATGTACTACAAGGCAGGACAAAAAAAGCCTTGCAGAGGGGCTAGGAGTTTGCATTCAGAAGATATTCTGACCTACCATTTTGGAAATGAAAGCTAAGGCTGACTATCTGCTGTCCTGCACAAAGAATTCTGATGCAGGTCCACCCCCAGGGAGACATTTGCTTACGCTCAGTAGAAGGCTTGTTTCAAGCAACACCAGTATCAGTGCCATCAGCAAATAACCACCCCACAGGAGTATCCGGCGTCCAAAACGATCGATAATGGAGCTCTGGAGAGTAGAAAAAAAATGCATATCACTGGAAGCATGGCAAAATCCAGCTGTCCAACAAATCAAGCATTCTTCTTGACTTCTTTTTGCTTTAGAAAACACTAATCTTATTACTACCAAGTTTTGTATTTTATTGAGTTGCTTCTAGCATCTCTAATGCTATGAATTGCTGTTGCTGCGCAGCGTTACAGCTACTTTTTCATAAACACTGTAATCAATGGAAGCATGCTATGATTCAATTTGAATATATATTTATACACAAATACATAGAAATAAGTATACGTATTTATGTTTGAATGACATTTCATTTATATCTGTGTTAATAATAGAAGTATTTTTAGAAGAAATTATGGAGTATGAAGATGGGAAGAAAGATGTAAAAGGAGGGAAAAAATTTGGAGGGGATGGTAACAACTACTTTACAGGTTTATGTGGTGCCACAAAAAAATTCTTCCGTTCACAAAGAGAAGATTAATTTTCTTTAAGGAAGAATAGATTCAACTCACATGTACTTTAACTCTTAAAGCCCCAGAAAGAACTGACTTACACAGAAGATGATAGAGATGAGCTCAGAGATTGCAACTCCTAGAGATACATATGGGATTATGCTTTCCTGCAGGTTGGCTGTCTGAAAAATTTCCGAAGTGTAAAAGGTGATCTGGGAAATAAGAAACATTTTAAAAATTAAACATAGTCAATAGATGTGATATGTGCTTATCCAGCATCCTTTTGAACTAGACCTGTCATCACTGCGAAAGCGACAGTACATTATTGGTGTTTAGCAGAGGTGATATGCCTGCTTTGTGAAAAATCAAAAGGTTAGTGGAGCTGGAGAAAAGCCGTTTGAAAGCCCAGGAAAAAAAAGGAGTTGAAAGAAATATACTGCCTGTAAAACATGGGAAAAAGATGTTGTTTTGGCAAAGAGGAAGTGAAAAAGGACAAGACAGGAAGTGAGGAAAAAGAAAAGCACATCTCAGTCATAGCAGACCATGCATCATCATACAAACAGTTGATTCTGTTGCCCTTTTCCAGTTGCTAAGCAGAAGCTGGTCGTCTGCCAGGTCTCTGATGGACTGGGCACCATTTCCCTGTCAGCAGAGTGCAGAGGTGCCTTCTCTGCCCACATTGCTGGGAATGGTAACGAGCAAGCTCCAACAGAGTGCACAGGCTCGAGCAAGACTTATGGCTAGAGACCCACAGGCAAGTGATAAAAATGACATCTAGGGGAGTCTATCAGCTTGGGCTGAATTGGGCTCAACCACTTCGTGTGCGGAAACAACTGGAAGCAAATGGCTTAATGGATAAATATGCATTATCAAATGGAATGAAAGTTGGATGTCAATAGCTGGCCATCTGCTACTGCAGAAGTGAAAGAAAGTGGAGATGGAAGTCTGGATAAATAGATCTCTGGGTTGTAGCAAGCATTAGGGTATTTATAACCCTTCCTCCTACAGAGACTTTGGCAGTACTACCAGGGGAATGAAAGCAACAGTGCCCTTGCAGGAACTTCTGCTGAGTTGCATCTCTTGTATTCCCACCTGAGAAGTACCCTTAAAAAGGTAGGAAGAATATTAGTGATGATACCACAGAGTTTCACCCTCAGTGGGCTCTGCGTGAGGAGGAATAATGCAGATCCAGAGGAAAGTGACAAGTTGGTATTGTGGTGCTTTGGTTACTTAATAATAGATCTAAGCATGGAAACAGGGTATACTCAACTGCACTCAGGCCACAGAGCTGCAGACTCAGTAAAAGGAGGAGCATGGTGCTCAGCTGTGGATATACGGATGGTTCTTTCAACACCTCTAGGACATTCATGATTTTGGTGCCTTTTGTTACAGCCTTTTCCTTCATCATGTCATCAAACTCTGTGTGATAATTCCCTTCTCCCCAGAGTTGCTTCATGGCTACAGAAGAGACAGAATGAAGCATACTCCTCCATCAGCTGATCCACTCAGTTCTGTGTTTTTCAACTTTTAATGACATTTGCAACATTTGCAGTTCAGTCCATGCTTTGATTCATCAGCCACTGAGCAAAGAACTAGAACATGGCTTACTGGAACATGCTGAGACTGCCCTGTAAAAGGGCTTTCAACTAGCTGTAGTATTTAGGGTTAGAGCTTAAATATTGCTGATGACTTCTTTTAGTCTGAAGTAATATAATTCAATGCTATGATCTTTACAAGATCTTTAATCATGTAATTATAAAGAAATCTGTAGTGGACTAGTAGAAAACCTGATCCCCTCTATTAGGTTCAATCTCCCAAGAGTTACAGTTTAACAAATTAAGGATCTGAAGTTTTATTTTACCTTTCAAGCAACCAGCCTTGTCTCCTTTTTGCAGCAAGAGATAGGGAGGGGACTCAGGAAAGAATGGCAAAAAGAGCAGTTGAATCAATGCCACCAACCCAGAGAAGGACAATAGCACGTTCCACATGTCTTCAGTTCCTAAAAGATCTCTATGAAAGCATGTTAGAGTGTATTTACAGTCTGGTACAATTACAGTCTATAACTAATTTGGTATTTTCTAGATCCTAGACTAGCTAAAGAGACACAATATACATACAGATTTGAAAAGATAAATTGAAATAGAAGACGTTTAGGCTGGGAAATGAAAATAGATGAATACTTTTTTCCTACTGCAAGATCAAGATTTTTCTTCTAATTTGAATATTTTCTAATGATGAATGGAGTTTGAATATTCCCACAACAGCTCTCTGAACCAATACTGCAATTCTGCATGTTATCAAGAAATTAGCATAGATCTCAGATCTCAAAAGTTTACTAAAAGTGTTTACATACAATCTTTTCTTACTAAGTTCAGCAGAGAGACCGCACCTCCAGAGATGGATTCATCCTTTCTCAAGAGAAGGGCCTTTCTCTCCCCAGTGAATGACAAGGGCACCTCAGTGACTGGTATGGGGTAGATGCTTCCTTTTTGATAGCTGTAGCTAAGCAAAGCAAAATCC